>NW_026067897.1:8875514-8986540 GCF_014885135.2 Alexandromys fortis
GGAGGAGGAGGAGGAGGAGGAGGAGGAGGAGAAAGAGACAGAGAAGGGGGGAAGCAGAGAAGTGGGGAGAGAGGCAGAAGCAAAGCTGCCTCTCCGAGAGGAAGACGGAAAAGAGTAAGGCAAGCTTCTTTAAGTAAATTGATAGTAAATAGTTACTTTGAAACACAGTTTATCTTTATCAGTAGAGAGCATCTGCCTATTTCTAGGAGTCCTAGCAGCTCTAGAAAAATGAAGCCTGAGGCCTGATTCAAATGAACTATCAAGGTTAACTGCAGCCTCCGGGAAGGAGCTGGTACCCAGGCTGCTTTAAAGGATACAGTTAGCCGGTCAAAATCATCAGAGATCTGAGAAGGATACATTATAGCAGGAAGTGTAATCCAAGTGGCCTAAACTCAGGAAAGGGAGGACTTGCTGTAGCTGGGTGGTTACCCTAGGCTGCCACCATCTTGCTGGCTTTCTTGGGGGTAGAAGCAGTTGTCTTCAGCTGTCATGCAGGATCTTGATCCTCAGCTACCACACTGGGCAGCATCAGCCTTTGCCTGTCTGACCCAGAAGGTCTGAGAGATTTTCCTGTGGAGAAGGAAAACTGAGCTCACCTTGATGAGGTGGAGTAGGGCAGTCAGCCAACAGTGCACACGGTCTGGGCAGAGCCCTGGTGGCCGGGGAGGTAGGGGGCAATTTTCCCAGTGGTTAACGTCCCCATACTCCAGGTGTCATAGTTGGTGCCCCATTATCTTTTTTGGAGACTTTAAGTTTGCTTCTAGGATCTGGCATTTTTGTCTATCATAGCAAGATATTTTATTAGGCTTTTTTTTTTTTTTAGAGGTTTCTCTATGTAGCTCTGGCTTTCCTGGAACTTGCTTTGTAGAGCAGGCTGAATTTAGAGTTCTCCTGCCCTGCCTCCTGAGTGTGGGGATTAAAGGTGTGCAGCACTGTTGCCCTGGTTATTAAGCATCTTAAAAACCATACTCATCAGATCTCTGAAGATTTTGAAGGCCATCTATGAAGTAGACCTGATTTTAAATAAACTTTACTTGTTTTAGCTACTTGCTTTAGGCTTAACCTTGAAAACATTTAGGAAGCTAAATAAAGCTTGTCATTAAATGAATTCTATGACAGTTTACAAATTAGTAGCTTTTATAAAATTAAGAATTTTACATCTTTATCTCTGTTAAGTTTGAGCCTTAAAAGTTTGAGTTCAAGATTTAATTGAAGATCCTTCAGCATTAAAATAAAAATTTAAACCATAAATACAGTCCATAGAGAGACTGGGGACTTTACAAAGCCATAAATATAGTCCACAGATAGACTGGAAACTTTATTCTTTTATAGTGCTCTACTACAGAAGTCACAGTTTTTTTTTTCATGACACAATTTATCCAAATATCAAAAGCTTAACAAAGTTAGCAAAGACAGAAAGACTAGACATGTATCGAACTTCAGGTCAGTTACTGTCAACCTCAGTAGTACTTAGGACTTTAAAAACCTTATTTATCAAAAATCCCTTATTCAAACATACATTGCTTCCTGTTTAAATTTTCTAGGAGCCTGGTGCTGAGCAGTTAGCAAAGATCTAAGTGGTTAGACATATGTCACTAAGTCAGTTTTTAACCTGAGTTATTTTTATAACCCGAGTTTATCTTTATAACTTAGGAACTTATAAACCTTACAAAATTTCATATTAATTTAAGATATTTTAGAGACCTGTCTCCTTAGTCTAAAAAGCAGAGACAATGACAAACCAAGGGCTCAGTAGGACTGAGAAGTTTTATGCCATCTGGTCATCTTAAGACAGTGATGAAGTCACATGGTATGTATGCTTTAACCTTAATAAAGATGGCTGATAACCATTGCGGATGCTGTTCACAATCTCCCCCCCCCTTTTAGTGAGTCTTCTTTAAAATAAGAGTTGAATCTAAGCTACTTATACAGTATATTTTAAACAAGATTTGAAATACACACACATGTGTGTGAGTACACACACACACACACATACATATTAGCAAATTAGGATAATCCATGGATGGGTTTTAAACTATAAGCCTTTTAGTATAACTTTTAAGCCAGATTTTTGTTACAGATTTTATAAATGTTTAAACCACACCCTGAGATTAAGATAGAGTTCATAACATAGTTTTAAGAGATTTTCTGAGAGCAGAGCAAAGGGAAATCAGAGAGAAAAGATTTTTTTAAAGTGATAATTAGAAAAGCCTTAGAGATAAGAGACTTATTGAAGTGGTGAGAAGTTTAGACACTAGAGATTTGGGATCATTTGCTTGTGCAGCGGCAGAAGTTGTTACCATAAGAGAGAATCTAAAAATCGTGTGTACCAATCTTTGATTTTTGATCTGTATGGAGGCCAAGTTGTTTGTGGTAACAGAGTGAGGCTTTAATAAAATCTGAGCCTGAGGAGGAAGACAGAAAGGGTTGCAGAATGGAATATCTCCAGGAAGAGGGCTTCTGTAAGCTCCAAGAGGGAGCTGGGAGAGGGTGTAGGTAGCCCCAAGGGCTAAGGGAAGTTCTGGGACCACAGGAGGAGGCTGAGAGGAGGGCTTAAGGAAGAGATAGTGCAGGTGGCTCCAAAGGGAAGGAGGGGAAGCATCCGAAGGGAGCTGAGAGCAGATGCTGCGGGACTGCAGGCGGCACCCTAGAGGTCATGTAGTGGCCCAGGTGGGCTTTGAGAAGCTAGACTGTTGGCAGCCCCTGGGGGGAGAAGACAAGGAAAGAGTCACAGGAGGTGACAGGTGGAACTGCAGGAAATCCAGCTGCTTCTGTGAGGAGGGCTGAGAAAGCTCCAGGCAGGAGCCAAACCGAGGTGGCTAAAATGTCTTTGTGTCAAGAATTTCTGCTTGGGACATCCCCAAGTGGAATGAGAAATTTATCAGAGAGAAATGTTCCGAATCACAGACAAGAGGCATTCTTACTCACGTGATAAGGGGGCCCAGAAGGACCAGAGGAGCTTTCTGGCACATGGTTGTGGTTTTTGTAGTATTAGTAAATGAAGTTAGTAGCTCCAGGGTGATTCTTATTCAGTAGAGAGATGCCCACATGGGCATGTTAGGCTCCAGGAACCGGGGAGACTGAGAGAGGAGGAGAAATGAACTTCAGAGTTCGGATTGAAATTTGTTGGGTGGCAGAAGCCAGCAGAAACAACTGATCTGCCATACTTTAGGAGAGAGAGATCCGCAGCTCGCTGAGGAGCCGCTGAGTTCCTAGGGAGGGAGCTGATTCATGCTCCTCCCAGGTTTCAGCACCAGCTGAATGAAAAAGAAATAAAACGAGAATATGGTGGCCTGCTCCTAAGGCATTGAGAATTTATTATAGATATAAGGAAGGACACAGGCAGAGGCATCTGGAAGGGTACAAACTAAACCAGACCATGAGAGGAGAAGGTGGAGAAAGAGCAAGAGAGAAAGAGAGAGGGACCAGGAGACCAAGAAGCTAAAGAGCTAGTAGCCCTAGTTATATAGGTTATATAGGAATCAGAAGCTGGGGGAAGGGAAGCCCCCAGTCCAGTCACTGGGCTGGAGAGTTTGGGCAGAGGGTGGGGTATGCCCGCCTGATGTCTCTGTAACAGGTGCTAGTGATGCTGTGGAACTGGCAACGACAGCTCTACTTTGCTATGTTAGTAGCCACCCCAGGTTTGAGACCTAACACCTACGTTTTGTGGTAAATGATTGAAAAAAAAAGTTTGAAGATTAAGTTCTGAGGATCTAAAGAAATTAATTAATTTCTTATAATTATTAACAATAAATGCAAATTGTAAAGAACTGAGGATGTGAACGCTTAAGTAAGTTGTGAGGGTCTAAGAAGGTGTTTCAAGGTAATATAAAAAGATGTTTCAGATTTTTCCCCCTCTCTACACTATTGTTATGCTAAGACAGAATTTTAACAAAAAGGAGTCGAGTTCTAGCTGATCTAGCCCTGGGAAAGCACAGACTACATCATAGTCCCAAACTCAAAATATAAAATCTCCTTTGGTTGTCTTCTAAGTATAGACTTAAAAATGCCTCTCATTATGCTAAAAACGTCTCTAAATGTCTCTAAATGTAAAAAAAAAACCTTCTTGTAAGCTTCAAGGAGTTATGAGACTTGGATCGACTGCTCTCAGGTCGAACACTCCAGATTAGTAGGCCTGTCAACCAAGAGCCCAAATTTCCCCACTACTGCCTGTTCCTGAGGGTGGGTGGGTTCTTTCTCCATTTCCGCTGGTCTTGGGACTACCCCAGCCATCTACCAGGACCGTGGGCCTAGAAGTTTCCAGTGTACACCCAAGATAAAAATTTTCCCCTAAGCTCCTTAACTCTGCCTTCTGTCCCGACGCTGTATCTGTCCCAGCGGATTTCCGATCTCCTGAAGACTGCAAACTGCTCCAAACATGCCAACCCTTGATGCTTCTGACTCATTTTCCGGCGTGAGCTTCTGTGTTCCAAAATGGTCCAAAGCGGCTAGCTCCAGGTGGCGCAGCCTCCCAGGCTGCTCCAGAGCAGCCGGCACTTCCCGAAGTCCCAGGTGGTTCTAAAGATCTGAGATAGTGGGCCAAACATCAGGCCTACCTCTCTCTCTCTCTCTCCCCCAAGCCTTGGCCAGCATTCCAGCTTTCCTGCCTCCCCTCCCCTCAACAACACCCCTATTTCACCTAGAAGTACTTACCACCCCTTTACCAACAACAAAAAGGCTGGGATGATAGGTCTCAAACAGGCGACCAAAGGCTGAGATGCCTATTAACATATTGAAGAGGATGCTGTCCCCAGCTCCTCTCAGGGTCCCTAGTACCTATTATGGAGTTATCCTGGATGGCATTACCCTTCCCCCTACTCCACACTCTCCAGCCCAGGGACTAAGCTGGGTTTTCTTTCCACCAGCTTCTCTGATTCCTTATATAACCCAGCCATTTGGCTACAAGGGTCTCTTTGCCTCTTGGCAGAGCCACTTTTGGTCTCTACTCTCCTGGTCTCTTGGCTTCTGACTCTCCCCTTTCCCCTTCCTTCCTCTGGAATTATGGTCCCTGTCTCTGCCTGTGCTTCCTTCGATACCTATAGTAAGAATCTCAACCCCTTAGGAGCAGTTATGTCTTCCTTTCCTTCCTTCCTTCCTTCCTTCCTTCCTTCCTTCCTTCCTTCCTTCCTTCCTTTCTTCCTTCCTTCCTTCCTCCTTCCTTCCCTTCTCTCTCTCTCCCCCCTTCATTCACAGGGATCCTTTCTGCTTGCAAAAGCAGGCTTTGAAGCTGAAAGAATACTTCTCAAAGCCTGTCATCGAAGTCTGAATAAATAAATAAATAAAAAATAAATAAATAAAGGTCATCTTTGAATGAATTCTCAACGCTTCCACAAAGATGTCTCACACTTGGCTGACTTTTCTTCTTGTCTCTTAGTGAAATTCCTGACCTTAGAAATGGGGTGAGATTGGTTTAAGCCCCTTGCCATTTGATTTTAGCCGAGGAAAAGGCAGATAGAAGGTTAATGTGCTCTAATGTCATTTCCGTACATGTTTCTTCTCTCTTTATACTAAGGAAGACTAGAAACCTTTTCTGCTTTTCCCCTTCATTTCTTCCCAGGCTCTGAATTACTATGAACCAAGAAGGGGGTTGTTGTCTTTTGTTCTTCTGTCTTAGTTGGGGTTTTATTGCTGACCAAAACCAACTCGGAGAGTGTGGTAGTTTGAAGGTAGTTGGTTACCACGGTCTCACAGGAAGTGGTACTGCTAGCAGATGTGGCTTTGTCAGAGTGGGCATTCTTTTGTTGGAGGAAGTGTGCCACTGTAGGATTGGACTTTGAGATTTTATATGCTCAGGATACAGCCCAGTTTCTGGGTCTCTGTTGCCTGCAAGATGTAGGCTTCTCAGCGCCACATCTTCCTGCATGCTGTCATGCTCCCTGCCATGATGGTAACAGACAGAACCTCTGAAACTGTAAGTGAGCCACCCCAATTAAATGCTCCCTTTGTAAGGATTGCCGTGATTATGGTGTCACTTCACAGCAACAGAAATCCTAACTAAGACAAAAATTGGTATCAGGGACTGGGGTATTGTTGTGATAGCTCTGACCATTGTTTTGTTTGGAGGAACTTGGACTTTGTTACTTGGGGATAAGAAAACAGTGGAATGCTTTAAGCACTGCCTAATGGCCCATACTAGGGGAAGCATGAAAAATAGAGGTGATAAGAGTTATTTGAACTGTTGAGGGCTCACTCAAGAGGTTTCAGAAGAGAATTTTTAGTATGTTGTTACCTAGAAATCATTCTGGTGATATTCTTGTGACGAAAGTGGCTGCCTTTTGCCCTAGTCTGAAGAGTCTGCTGTTCTACTGGAAGCTTAATCCCAGCCCCTGGCATCCATATACCTACAGAGTCTGGGATGTTCTGGTGGAAGCTCCATCCCAACCCCCTTCCCCCATCTCTCTCTAAAACTTGCCACATCTCAGAAAGCCTGCCAAATAATGGCCCCTCCCCCAGAGATGCTCAAGTCTGCTCCCACCGGGTATTTAAATTGCCCCCCAGAAAACAGATGTGTGGTTTTCTGGTCTTCCTTTCCTGTCTCTTCTCTGGGGGAGTGGAAAACCATCCAGGAACATTTTATCCATTAAACCTGGGCTTTTTCTAATTTGGTTTGATTTGGTCTGATTTGAATTGCTGCATCATCGGAGAGGCTTATCAGTGCGCAGGAACTTCTCAGCTGCCTGAGACTGGAGGGAAGAGTTCTGGATTAATTCCATTGGCAGAGGAAATCTCAAAATAGCCAAATGTACACTCTGCCACGTGGTTACTATTGTCCACCCTTATAAAGATTTATAATGAAAAGGAGCAAGCTGAGCAGGGCAAATGACAAAATGTAAGTCTGAGGAGAAAAAAACCACCTGGAGTTTGAATGGAGCTAAGTCCTGTGTTCAAGGAAACAGATAGATTAATAAATGGAATAAAAGGAGCGGTAGCCTCAGGGTAAGACCCACCCAGCTACGTTTCTAACTTCTGAAAAAGAACTAAAGAAAAGCTTACATCACTAGCGCTTGGGAGGCAGAGGCAGGTGAATCTCCGAATCTGAGACCAGCCTGGTCTAAAGAGCAAGCGTCAGGACAGTGCAATACCCATAGACCAATTTTATGGAAATTGTGATTCCCACCTCTCAGATGAATTTTTTTTTTTTGTTTTTTCGAGACAGGGTTTCTCTGTATCTTTGGTGCCTGTCCTGGAACTAGCTCTTGTAGACCAGGCTGGCCTCGAACTCACAGAGATCCACCTGCCTCTGCCTCCCGAGTGCTGGGATTAAAGGCGTGCGCCAACACAGCCAGGCTTCTCAGATGATTCTTATTTGTGTCAAGTTGACAAAAACCAATGAAACAAACAAACACAACAAAACCAAGCGGCACATCTGCTCTAGCCATCAGCAAAGCACCTGGAGAGTGCCTTCACCAGGCCTGACCCCTGAGAGCCAGGGCCTCAGACAGGCCAGTGATAGGAATGTTCCAACAGTTTCCCAAAGTCTCAATTGGGAATTACATGGAGCCATCTTACACATGACTTCTTACCTAACACCATCATTGATCGCTGGAGATGTAACGCAGTGGTAGGACATTGCCTAGCATGCACAATGCTTTGGGGTTCAATTCTCAGTACTCCCCTGCAAAGCAAAATGAAATAAAAAGCAAAGTAAAACAAGCAAATAAAGGCTGCAAAATATTCTGCACAGTGTTGTTGCTTTGTTTGCCTACAATTTATTTTACCTGACTATTATAATATATTGTTTCCAAATATTTATTATGCTATTGCAAATAGTACTGCCTTGAATATGTCTGAAAAAAAATGGGGTAGAACGGATTCTCAAAGTGGAATTGCTGGGTCAAAGGCTAAGGGGTGTATCTTTGTGATTGAAGCTTTCAAACTACTAGCCAACTTTAGCACCAATCAGCATCTCACAGTTTATAAAGCACCTGCTCTCGCATCCTCTCCACCAGTTCTTAAATTGTCAGTCAGAGAGTTGGAAATGCCACCTGCGTTGTTTCTTTTATTATGGGTGAGAAAACAATAAGGAGAGGATGAGGACATAGACTGCACATACTGAATAATTCAGCCAACTCACCTTCAGGAGAAAACACGAGGACTCAGTAGAAACTCAGGTCTAAATTATCCCAAAACAAAAACGAGAGGATGAGGGAGGCAGGAAAACCCGTCACTGTGAGAAGTGATGTCATGCGGAACCCATATCCGATGTTAAACTGGGCATTGACATCCAACATGGAGTCCACATGCTTAAAGGGTATGCGCTGCTGCACAGAGGTCCTGACTGGAGAACCAGGGGAGGGGGGGCCGAGAGGAGTCTTAGATGAAATCAGTCAGTCGTGACATCCGTGTGCAAAATTAGCAGTACAATCTGCAGGAATAATCGGGCCCCGCCTAAGCTTTGTGTGTCTGTTTCCTTAAGCACAGACAGAAAGCAGTGAGGACATGGGCACCTTGGAAGAGTGAGGATCAACCGGTGTCTGGTGTTAATGATTTTGCTCCTGGTGAGGGTTTCTAAAATGAAAACCTCCTGATTCTGATCGTCCAGCAGGTGGTGACAACCCAACACCCCAAACTTACCGTCTCTGAAACTTGGACAGGATTTCCCCTCAGAATTCAGCTTAGAAACGTTCTTTTCCATAGTAGTAAAAATTTATGTTATAGAATAATGCATGCTCATAAAATTTATGAGAATGCATCTCATATACTCACTTTGGATATCAATTGTTGAATTCTTCTTTCACTATCTTTACAAACTGAAAGTCTAATCTGGCTAAGAGCCCCAGGTGATTTGACTTCCACTCTGTAGCAGTCCCCTTAACTCAGTTTTACGAACACTTTGGTTTTAGGCAAGTGGCTCGTGTGGTTGCGGAGGAATGATAGATACAATATGTTGATCTTACCTCTTCTTCCCTCCAGTCTGGATGTGTTAGGCAAGTGCTCTGCTGTTGCCCTATGCAGTCCAACCTCTGAAACTTTAAAAGAAAAAGAAAAACTGTGGAGTAATAAAGGAGAGCCAACATGTTAGAAAGTCAACTTTACTAAATGTATAATTATGTAATAGAAAATGCAAAGGTATACACAAAAGGCATTCAGTTTAAAAAGCTGCAAACTTTTATAATTCTCTTAAAAACCAATTACACACATCCACAAGTAGAAAGTGTGACAGACAACTAAATGCTGTATACAGTCTAGTGAAAAAAAAAAAGCCTAGTCTTAATGAATTTTATTTGAGAAGTCAAAATATAATAAAAACACAAAAGGAAAAATAAAGGAAGACACTCATAATTATAGAGGATAAATATAGGGAAAATGAAAAATAATATTTAAGTTAGGCATAGACTAAATGTGCATACTCGGTCAGAACTTTCAGGCCATCTGTTTTACACAACTTACAAAAGAATACAGGAACTCTGTAAAAGCAGCCAGCAAGCACAAAAGCTTTAATAGCAGCCATACCTGCTCTAACTTCCCAAATACTTTCCAAAGCTTACCTTCAAGTTAGGTGGTAACTGGTGGGAGATGGTAAAGGTGACCATGGACAGAAAAGCAAACGGATGGTTGTTATAATGGTGCTTCATCCCAGGTATACAATGTCAGTCTTGCTTATGCCCTATAAAACACCAACGCCAACATAAACTCCTCACAGAAACTGGCGCTCCCCGGAAGTTCAACAACCAAACGATGGTTCTTTTTATATGATTAACATGAAAAGCCCTAAGTCAAGTTATATAGTGCTACTTAGAACAAAAGATTCTTCGAAGTTATGCTTTATTTTTAATTTATTTCCATTAGAAATGAGAAGTCGCTTACAGAGAGGGCTATGCATCATTTCCTTGGTGAGACATGGGGATATGTCTGTGAAAGTTTGAAATAGGACAGGCTGTAATCTGAGTTGATTTAAGAGGTGTTCTATAAAGTAGAGATGGGGGATGAGCTCAGAACTTTCACATTCTCGTCCCCTTTCAAAGAAGGAAGGACTAAATCCATCCTACCCAAACAGTCCCTCTCTTAGTAGTGAAACCTAGGCTTGAATAGAGTGGCATCAAAAGCCTTGTAATCCAGTCTCAGACGTGGGAGAGATCAGATAATGAGGGATATTTATATAATGATGACTGACTTACACAAAATTGAAAGGTGAAGTGAGCCCAGAAAAACCGGTCTGCTTTAGCCAAGAGTAAAGAGATTTGTGGGCAAAAGCATTCCTTCTGTCTCGTGTTCACAGCACGCCTTGGCGTGGCCACGTGACTCTGGTCCTCTGAGCTGCCTTAGACATCTCATGAACCTTCTCTTTCCCAGGCTTCAAGCTTCTTAGATTTTTTGTTTGTTTGTTTGTTTTTGTTGTTTTATGAGACAGAGTTTCTCTGTATAGCTTTATAGCTCTGGTGCCCGTTCTAGAACTAGCTATTGTAGACCAGGCTGGCCTTGAACTCACAGAGATCTGCCTGCCTCTGCCTCCCGAGTGCTGGGATTAAAGGCGTGCGCCACCACCACCAGGCCCTAGGTTTGTTTTATAGCCACCAGTGTAGCTTCTAAATACATGTTCTGGGATTTTGCTTTCTGCTTACCAAAATTAAGTTTTACCTAGTTGAAATTAGGTAAATTTCATATGAATGTTCTTTACTGTTTATTTTATTAATTGTTTTATCATTTGTGAGTGTGTGTGTGTGTGTGTGTGTGTGTGTGTGTGTTGTGTGGCCTGGAGTTTGAACTTTGGGCCTGTTCGTTAGGCAAGTATCCTACCGCTATATTAATACTGCTTTCCTCCAGCACATATTCATGCTTAAGAATGTTGGCATATGAACAGTTTTTAAAGACTATGTTATTATCTTATTTTATATGAAATACTGTCTTGGGTTTCTTATCATTCTTGTACTAGGTTTCCAATTTTTCAGCCCTAATTAGCTACTTAGTACCTTTTTATGTATTGTTTGGGAAATATGGAAATGGAAATCTCCAGTGGGAAAAAGATAAATGTGGCCAGTGACCATCATACATAATATGTTTTCTTAAAACTCAGTGAGCTGTGCGGAGTTGAGAAGCATTGTCTACAAAAGAAAAGTATAACTGAATTTTCTTAGAATTTAAACTTTTTCTCTATGAATAGTACTGTTGGGGAATGAGAAGTTAAAGAAAATTTAGAAAATAATCCTTGCAAAATACATTACTAAGCATGTGGGTAATGGAATGACCTAAAGGACGTAAGAACTCTCAGCTCCAGTAGCGTGTCTGCCTGCATCTGCTTTGCTTCCCACCATGGCAACAATGGACTAAACCTCATTGAAATGTTTTCCTTTATAAGAGTTGTGTTCATGGAGTCTTCTTCACAGCAGTAGAAACCCTGTATAAGACAAACACTTTCAGATAGTTGGCGCCCATTTATTTTCCTTTTTCCTTCTTCTCTGATGAGAACTGTCTGTTCTGCTCCTTCGCCCCTTTGTTGAGTGGACTTGTTCTTCGGTGTTTATATATTAGTGTGATTTCTTCTCAGATCCTAACATTAGTTACTATCTCATGGACAGTTGCAGTAGCTTGTTCCCTTTTCCGGAGACTGTCTCCTCATTCTGAGGACTGTTTCCTCTGTTATTGAGAAGCTTTTTAGTTTTATGAATCTCCCTCACCAGAGCTTGAGATTATTTCCTGCCACTAGAATCACTTCAAGGAAGTTATTAGCTATGCCTGAAGCTTGAAATGCTTTCCTCTAACAGTTTCAGAGATTTGGATCTTACGTGGAAGATTTTGGGTTGTTGTCTATAGCCTTTAATGTTTTGATATATGCTCCTTCTACACTCAATTTATTTAGGGCTGTTATCATAGAAAATGTTGTTCTTTGCTAATATTAATTTGACTTCTGTCCTTAAGTGCATTTGTGTGTTGTTAGGTAGGTATAGGTAGAGGTAGAAGTAGGTACAGATAGAGGTGTGTCAAATCATTCTTGTATTTGGTTATAGTATGTGATCTTAATGTGTTCTTGAATTTGTTTTGTAATAGTTTCATTAAGAATTTCTCTCTAGCATAGAAGCAGTATTTCCCATAAGCCTTTATCTTCTCAATTCCATTTCTCTGTACACTGAAGAAAAACCACGGTTTTATACAGAAATTCCTACTTGTATCCAAATTTTTCTTTAATAATTTTGATAGGTACTATCAAGAAGCTTGTAGTAACTAAATTCTTCTGCTGAATGATAGATGCTTATAAAGTTGCCAATATCACAAAATTCATTAAGTCATTAAGAAACCTGCAATAAATACGAATAAAAAAATTTGGTGACATCTGTCCAAGACTGGGTTAGAAATGTATGTAATTGCCTTGACAACATGCTTATATTTGAAAAAAAATTGTATTTTTTAAAGAAACCTAACCCTTTAACTTTTTATTTGTTTAGCTTAAGTTTCACTGCATCTTAAGGAAGATTATCTCTAATGACAAACACACGCCCCGTCATCACAAATCCAATAATTTTCCTGTCAGAAGTTCTTCCTACCAGGAGAAGTTTGCAGAAACCAAGAAAACACCACCTACCCCATTGCTCTTCTATGCTAGAGAGAAAAGAGAAACAATAAAATTATGCATAAGCCTGAATAGAATATCAAAAAAAAGAATTTCTGTATTTATACCCATCTTGGAAATTGGTTTATGGTTTTATTTAGGATATTCTTGTTTGGCAATGCCGACCTTTTAGAACAAGTTTGGCAGTGCTCCTTTCCTCTTCTTTGTGGAACAATTTGAGAAACATAGCTGTGAGAGCTTCTTTAGAGGTTTGGTAGAACTTGGCAGTGAATTCATCTTCTCCTGGGGTTTTCTCTGTCAGGAGACATTAATTTTTAAAATTGCTTCAATCTTCTAGTTAGTTGTGAATCTGATTAGGTTATCTATATCCTCTTGATTTATTTTTGGCAGTTGTAGTTCATAGAAATATAAAGAAATTTATATTTTTTATAAATTCTTCTAGATTTTCCACCTTTTAGAATATAAGTTTTCAAAGCATTTTTCCCCTACGGTTCTCTTGATTCATTGGAATCTGCTGTGATGTCCACCTTTTCTTCTCTAATTTTTATTAATCTTTTCCTCTGCTTTGGTCTTTCAGCTAAGAGTTTATAGATCTTGCTTATTTTTTCCAAAGGGCCAATTTTCTCCACTTATTCTTTGTATTATTCTGTTAATCTCTGTTTAACTTAAGTATGATATTTTTTATTTCTGTCAGTGGCTTTTTGTTTTTCTAAGACAGTGAGGTGAAGCATTGAATTATTTACTTGAGGTATCTCTGATTTTTTTTAAATTGTGGTAATACACACTATCCCATTAGAATTGTTTTTGACGTAAACAAAAGCTCTGAAAGGTCTGGTTTTATTTCATCGGATTGCACGCTTTCCTAATCTTCTTCCCTGTTTATTTAAGAAACCACGGTCATTTGTGGGTTTGGAACTATTTTATAGTTTCTGGCGTTACTCTTGCTATTGATTTCTATTATATTCTTTAGTGATGTGATAACATACAAGAAACTATTTCAGTGCTTTTGCATTGTTAAGACTTGAATTCCAGTTTAAAATGTGATTCCTTTTAGAGAAAGGAAATTGCTGTGGAATAATCCTTTGGTATACTGTAAAGATTTGTTGCTCAGTCTGGTTTTATAGAAAGCTGACTGGCCGGCAGCCTGGCTGGAAGTAGAGGTGGGACAACTGCACTCGAGAGGCTGGAATGAAGAAGCGCAGAGCCAGAGGAGGCGCCAGCAGACGCAGAAGAAGCAGGATGTGTAGAGAATGAGGTAACAAGCCATGAGCCATGTGGTAGAGGGTAGATAAGAAACATGGGTTAATTTAAAAATGTAAGAGTTAGCTAATAATATTGGCTGATAATATCATATAATAATATTGGCTAAGCATTTATAATTAATATTTGAATTATCATTGTCGGTTATTTGGAAACTGGAAGAATGTCTGCTTACGGAGAAGAATGCATATTTCATGGCTAATAGATGAAATATTCTGTAAGCAACTAATAAGTCCATCCTCTTTGTATAAATTATCTCTTACATTTCTTTATTGACTCCTAAGGTGGTTGACCTATCTATTGATGACACTGGGTGTTGAAGTCACTCACTCATATAAGGATGCTTCTATGCTTTTATGTTTATTAGTGTTTGTTTATAAATCTAGGAGCCCCAAACATTGGTACATATGTATTTACACTTACTATATCTACTTTAGCTCTTTTAGTTGGAAAGATAAGATATTTTACATTTAAGGGGATTATTAAGAAAAGTTTGCTAATTCTCATAACATTATTGGCTGATTTTTTTTGTTAGATGGATGATTATTCTTTTTTATTAATTGAAATTGTTCCTTGACATTTTCATACATCTTTAAAACAATGTTATAAGTACTCCCCCCCACACCTGTTGGTCCTCTCATGCTTATCAATCATTTTCCCATATTCGTGTATTTTTGTTTTGGTTTGTGACCCATTGAGTTTAATTAGGCTGTCTGTATGACCATGGGTTTGAAGCTAGTCATTGGAGTTTGGTTGGCTTACTTTTTGGTGCACACCTAAAGACAGTGATGCTTTTCTTGGCATCTTTCAGTAGCCAGTAGTTCAGAAGGAAGAGGCAGGACCCTAGAAGTGTCTCCCCTGTTGGTAACTGATGGCTGACAGAGTCAGTCTAGTGTAAGCCCAGTGCAAGTAAACACAGTCGCTGTGGGTTAGAGACTGCAGTGGCTGTGTCAGGCCTAGAAACGGGTCTCCTTCCTCCTGACAGTGCAGTCTTCCTGTCCCTTCCCCGCAGTGTTCTCTGCCCTAAGAAGGGGGTGGGAAAATGTCTTGTTTTGGATTAAGCATACAAGTGCCTCTTATTTACAACACTTTGAGCAGCTGTGAGTCTCTGCCCTCCCAACTATTCACTGCAAGGATTAAGTATCCCACAGAAGTCCAGAAGGAAATATGCTGCTATGTCCATTTAACCGACATTTGTCCTCTTCTGTCTTGTTTGTATCAGGAGTCTGCAGGCCTCCTGTGCTAGGAATGACAGAGTCCTCAGTTTTCTTTAGCTCGCCAATTTTGGTTTTTAAATGAATGAAAAGAAAAAAGGAGAGGAAAAGTTTGATTACTAACAAAAAAAAATCAATAAACCAAATAACAAGGGTAACATAAAAAGAAAACTATTCCTTTCTACAGCATAGTCTTTGGGGCTCAAGAGATAGATCCTTAAAGACGGTTCCTTACTAAATCTCTTCTCTTTGCCCACTCATTACATAGAGTCGGTGCCCAAGAATATTAATCTAAACCTACTGTCTACCTTTTGGTCATAGAAGTCCGTAGCATAGAATTCTATAGCCGAGCTACAGTTTCTTTTATTATTTGGGCACATACGTATATATATACCAGCCTTGGTTTTGGTTTCTTGGGTGGTATCGTTTTGGAACACAAATTCCTTAGCCCTGTTTTGCCCGATCACAGATAACGCTAGTTGCCACCTGAAAGGAAGCCCGAGAAAGCCACAAACAGCATGCATTTGCTTCGCAGTGTTTTGCCATTTTCTATCTTGCACAATTGTACTTTTTGGGGATGTTTTCCTCCTCACAGCAAGGCAGAGGAAGTTCAAAAATACATCCATAAATGCACTTCTCAGAAAATGCTTTGGTGTATAGGATCACTGATTGGAAGCAGGCGGCTCTAAGGACTTCAAGCCCATCCAGATTAGACGTCTGTCCTTCCTGTGTGTGGCTTAAACAGCCACATATTAATCTGAATTTGAAGCCATTGGCTCCAGCTGATGGTTTTACATTGTTGGAAACTGCTCGCTTGAGAACAACTTGCATTTGTCGTTTGTTTTTTCGAGGTTGCTGAATAAATGGAAGGTCAGAAAGCCAAAGAAAAATTTAGCTTTTGTAGCTCTGACTGATAGAAATGGCTCAACCCAGTGGTATTAGTGAGAATATACCAGTAGGAAATATGAAATACCGAGAATGTTGGAGCATGTAATTCCCAGCAGATGGAAATTTTACGGGGTCAGATCACAACCCAAGGGACATTCCAAGAGGGTTTATAAAGCTGGAGAGATGCTGTTCAATGATATTTACAAAGTGAAAATCTATTTGACTGAAAAGGATCAATATGATTATTTAGCAAGGTCTTTGACATTCTAACAACAACAACAACAACAAAAAGTCACAGCTTTGTAACAAATAGACTTTTCTAAGACTGTTTTCTCAGGCAATTCTGCAACTTCATTGAAATTGACAGCTTGTTCTTAGTACAAAGTATGAATTAAATTATGGTAAATTATATTAATATTTTTTGAGATCTACTGCCAGGCTTTAAAAAATAGCTGTTCTGTTTGGCATACTATTGTGCTTGTGTGTTCCAAATAGAGCTTCATATGTCCCAAATGAAGAAGGATCACTTATTATTTAGTAATTTATTCTTTTTAAAATAAAAAATTATTCTTTTTTTTTTTTTTGGTAACTTATTCAGAGAAGAGAGAACGGCCTCCCTTTCTGCTTCAGAAGTCTCAGGAAGCACTGGACAGCTGACTTGATCTTGGATCTGCAGTTGTGCCAGCTCACTGGGTAGGTGATACAAAGTCTGGGCTGTGAACAGAGCAAAACCTTAACAGGGGGGAATATTGTAATCCTCCTGTGGTCCAAATTCTCTACTTCCTCTTCATTTTGCAATTCAGGGCCACTCCCTCAAGGGATTCTTAGCCAGGCTTTCATTCACACAAAAGAGGCAGAAGGGCTGGGATTCACCGAAATGAATTCATTTTTGTCCATCAGCCTGGTTTTGCCACTTAGGAGAGCTATACAAAGTAAGAATCCCATAAGGCTGCATTTTGTCTCCTCCAGGATCTTTGGCATCTGCGCAGATCATCTGAGCCAGCTCAGTTTAGCCGTGGTTATTCACAATAGGAGGAGAGGAGCATTTTCCCTGGAGCTTGGGTGAGGCACAGGATCAAAGTAGCTCTAGCTTCTAAGAGGGAAGCGACTTTCTGTACAAAGTAACCGGCTATGGGTACAACAGTAATAAAGTTAGATACTGCCCACAGTTAGGCAAGTTGGTTCAGCAGTGCTCACTGGGGTGGTTAGTAGAGGCAGCCTTGTGCCAGGTGCTAGGTGATCAGTTCAGCAGGGCTCTTTTCCTCCAGAGCTCAGTCCAGCAAGGGAGAGCTGAAAGAGAGCATCATCTCATGAAGTAGAGTGTGACTCTCCTGATGTCTCTGGTTAGACTTCACCCTCCAGAACTCTTCTTTGCAAAGCTGATAATAATTTATATTAAAAAAATGTGATTCTGGGCATTGAACTGAGGGTTCCTCATATACTAAACAAGTACTTTGTGAGGGAGCTATATTTAGGCCCTCCTGTTTGCTTATCCATCCAAAATTGAATGTGCAAATGAGCAATTTTAATGAGTACACAATTAAAGATAGATGTTTATAAATATACAGATAGTCATGTAGTTGTATATATGTAGACACACAATTTGGAAAGCTAAAATACTCCTATGCTTAAAAGAATATATTCAAAAGCTGGGCATGGTGGCACATGCCTTTAATTCCAGCACTTGGAAGGCAGAGACAGAGGGGTCTCTCAGTTCAAGGCCAGCCTGGACAGAAAGAAAAAAATCCCAGGACAACCAGAAGGTACACCAAGAAATCCTGTCTTGAAAAACCAAAAACCAAAACAAACAAAAACCAAAACACATGAAAAGCAAACAAGCAAACAAACAAAACAAAATAAAATTAAAATATATGTTCAATTTTATTAACTTGTAGAAAATGCTAATAAAACCAGAATCAGAAGTCCTATTTTAATTAGTGTATAGGCATGAATGATATGAAATGCTTGCATTACATTTAAGTTACATGTCTGAAACAAAAAAAAAAAACACATGGAAAACTAGGAAAATGGAACAAAGTTTACATACCAAAGATGCAGTACCTTTGGCGGGGGGCAATGGTATACAGAGTCTACTGATGATTAGAGACTGCTGTTGACACTGTGTTATTCCATTCAGGTGCACCTCTCCCTAGGTATTTCTCGTAGTTTACAAATAGTTGTTTATATTTTTCCTACATTCAACATCAAGTATGTAAATGGCCACTTAGGTGAGGGCTGGGAGACGGTTTTATTGTGAAGTGACTTGAAAGTGTGAGGACCTGAGCTCAGATTCCCAGAATCCACGTGTCCTAGAAACCCCAAGATCAAAAGTAACTGGAGGAGGGGTTTGTTTCGGCTACACTCACAGGTGACAGTTTATCACTGGGGGAGTCAGGGCAGGAACCTGGGGGCAGGAACGGAAGCAGAGAGCCTCGAAGTGTGATGCTTAATAGCTTGCTTCCAGTCCCAGACCCACATTGAGCGAAGCATGACTCTGCCCACAGTGAGAAAATGCCCTTCACACTTCTCCACAGGCCTGTCTGCTGGAGACAACTCCTTGGTTGATGCTCTCTTTCCTTATATATTCTAGTTTGTGTCAAGTTGACAAAAGCTAACTAGTACTCCATGATAAAACCAGTCACAGTGAGATGTATGGACCCATGTCTGTGTGAACATAGACACACAAGCACACATATGTACACACACATATACACACATGCACACACAGACACACACACAAACACACACTCACACACACAAGTGTAGTGCAGATAATGAAAACCCAGAGACAGATATTGGGGTTCAACCTGAAGATCAGAAACACAAAGCAGCCAAGCCACTAGAGAGCTCTGACCTCTAAGAAACCCTCAGACTGAAAAGAGAGCCAGTTCCTGACTCATCTTGGCTTATATTCCTCTTAGTGCTGGGATTAAAAGTGTGAGCCACCACCACCAGGATCTGTTTCTGCACTGACCTTGTGTAGCTCAGGGTGACCTTGAACTCACAGAGATCCAACTGCCGCTGTCTCCCTGATCCTGGGATTAAAGGTGTGTTACCACTGCCTGGCCTCTATTGGCTTAGCTTTACCTTCTGTTCTTCAGGCAAGCTTTATTTATAAAACATAAATAAAATGTCACTATAGATGAGCACTTACTTTAGGTTTTCTCATAGTTTTAAAATACCTTTATATATAAAGATTATACATATGCATAATCTTTGATTGCTGATAATTTTTCTTTGACCTAAATAATCTTCCCCTTAATGCTGACACTTTTACAGTCTTAACTCTTATGCGCTTCTATCCAGTTGCATCCGCTAGTCTCATAACAGCCTTTAGGTTGCCGATTCATAAGGCAGGGACTGTGGGAAAGGGCAAATGTCTGAAAGAGCAAGCAGTGCATTGGGACTTCACCCTAAGAGGTACAAAGAACGTGCTTTGGGAACAAAATGACTAATGTAAAAATTTTGGATGGAAAAGTCAAATAATTTGTAATCAAAAGCTACTAGTACACCATAGTGTTTTTGGTTTGGTTCAAGGAGGTAAGTTAGACATCAGAAACGTGCATTGTGTAACTCACACAGATGGAGAAATTTGTTAAAAAGCCCATAAAGCCTTAAAGAAGTTTAGCATATGAATAATAACTCTTCAGTAGCTTAATTTGTTGAGGAGTGTAATAAAACAGCAGGTATCAGAAGGTCCTAGTCAGCTTTCCAGCATTTCAGCTTGGCATCAGTTTGAAATTTAAGACTTTGGGCAAATACTTAGAAAGATCTTTTTTCTATTTTAATTAAGGAAAAAAATTATGTATCTGGGCATTTTGCCTTCAGGTATGCCAGTATACTTATGCATGTCTAGCACCCACAGAGGCCAGAGGAGGGCATCAGATCTCCTAGCACTGGAATTGCAAAAGATTGAATGTGGCTGCTGGCAATCAAACCTAGTCCTCAGAGCATCCAGAGTCCTTAACCGTCGAGCCATCACTCCAGTCCCAAGGAAACATTTCTAAATTTACATATTATTTAGATAGTAGTTCCCAAATCGTTTGAGTCCAAAATTGCGCTTTCTCAGCTGCTATGAGGATAACCTCTTGGAGGAGGAGCCCTACGTGGATACTGCTGAGATTGAGAATTTCAAGAGTAATACTGTGGCCTGCCCACATAAATTGTGGGTCATATCTAGATATCTGCCAGCCAGCAAGAAGAGTGGAGGCCTGAGAATCACCATGGTCTCCTATCGTCCCCTTTGAATGGTAAAATTGAACTGGACGAGCTCTCAGGAATCTCAAGGATACATGCAGACGCATCAACACGCTTTAAGGAGAAATAGTTTAGGTCTGAGAAGAAAACAGTTGTTCCTTGGAATGGGAATGAAAAGCAAATGCATTAATCTCTGTAAGATAAAACATCTTAAGGCTCCTGCCTTGCGTTTGACATAGATATGAAAAGGGAATGAGGATTTGCATTTTAATTGGTCACCAGGATATTCATAGTAAATTATTCGCTTGTTCTCTGTTCTTAGTTCTCTATTTGAGCTTCTTGGCAAGACCACTTCTCTGAAATTACAGCAAATCCCATCTCCTTCTCCTTCTTGTAAGCATTTATGAACACCCACAGAAAACTGGAATTCGGAGGTAGTTGGGATAAAAAATTGTAACAAATATTGTATAATGATCTACACACAAACATTTCTGAAAATATAAGAAAATAGAAGAGTTTATCTTCCCATCTCTTGGACTTGGGAACTATCCCTTCAACAGACACGTGGGACAGATGTGGCTGGACAAAGTCTCTTAGAGGATACAATGACACTGAAAATAATGACAGCAACTGCTAGGCAGGGGTTCACTTTAGGCAAACTATTGAAGCCCCTGCTGTTATTATGCCGGTTTTACATGACAGAGATGAGGAAACCCGTAGTGAATTCCTTTCTCCTTAAACTAAGGACTCATCAACTGAATATGCATCATTTAATCAGCATACCTGGACTCAAAGAATCACCATCCCAGTAAGCATGCAGAGCAAGTGGAAGACATATCTCAACTCCAGATGCATTCAAATGTCTACTCAGGGTGTTCAAAAAAAGGGGAGGCTACTCACTCCACTTCCTGTGGCAGCTTGACCATTGCCATCAAATTCCATTACTTTATAATAGGCACAGGATTTGAAAAATAACACACAATTCTTAAGAGGAAGGTTACTAACCACTCAGCACTAAACAAATACCAGTGACCATCAAATGTATTGTATGCACACAGGGCTTATGGATGACATGGTTATTCAATAATGCTTCAAGGAAATTCAAATCTCAGCCATTCGTAATGTAACAACAAGAGAAGGCAGTAAAAATGTCTCTGAGTGGCAAGTTCCATGTGACTTGTCTTTAAATATATGCCCGGACTACTTGAAATTTCAGGCAAAGAAGAAAAAATGCCATTATGAAGAAAGCTTAGCCTCAGAGAGAGACAGACAGACAGACAGAAAGACACACAGAGACAGACACACACACACACACACACACACACACAGAGAGAGAGAGAGAGAGAGAGAGAGAGAGAGAGAGAACAGGATTGGTCCCAGGACTCCCCACCCTATGAATATCCAAACCTTCAGGGGCTCAGGAAACACTTAGGAAATAGCATATTTCATGTGACCCGCAACCCTCCATCAGCTCTAGATGGTTTGTAATACTCGATGCAATACAAATACTATCCAAATAGTTTTTTTTTCCGCTCTATTGTTCAGTCCTAAGGACAAGGTGGAAAGAATGAACATGCTTAGTACTGAATAATTAAGAAAATTGTTCTCCATCTGTGGTTGGGCAAGTCTGTGTGTGAACAACCACTGACACCAGGATCAGACAGTGGTCAGGGCCAGGGCAACGTGCTGACGAGCCAACCATTCTCCTAGCCCAAAGATCCCTGGGGTGCTAGAAAGCACAACTTCTTGCTGGGGTTCATTCCCTTGCTCACCTCTTTTGTGCGACATAGCAACATAGTACAATGACCAGTGCTGCTAAGAGGGTTTGTGAGCATGTTAAAAGATGTAGAAATATCTCTTGATGTCTTTAACTCAACATGGAACACTCTCCAAAGACGCTAGGAAAATGAGACATCACTTTATTGGAAGAGAGCTCACAAGTTATATGCATGCTATGATACCTGGGTCCTTCTGGAATGTTCTTCTAGATGATTTTGTTTCCTTTAAAAAGCCTTTACCCTTAGTGTTAATATTCTTTCCTGTGAGGAGAGCCTGGGTTGTTTATCACCAAATGGCAAAACTTACCCAAAGCTGTAAACATCTTGAAATAACTCCCCAATTGCTACACAGGAATAAAGTTTCTTATTTTCAGGTCACTTCCTGTTCTTTCAATAACCTTATACCCAAGGATTGCAAAGCCTGAAGAATTCTTGTAGGTAGGAAGTAATTTGGCCCAGTTTTAAAGGTCATACTAACAGGGTTGCCTACATTACAACATTTGATAAACTACAAGCACTATAGAAAACCCACAGGAAGAGGATATGGGTCCCCAAGCGGTCCTTTTCTGTCTGGAGAAGCTGAGATATTATCGTCATCATGATACAATCAAATATAATATCCTGGAGGGATCAAAAAATCATCCTGAATGCCAGCAGTCATTCCCTCCCAAGAGAAGGCTATGGCAAAAAGTGGCGAGTGCAAGAATAACAATAGCAAGAATAACAAAATTAAAAACAACCAATAAACACAAGAGGGAGCCCGCAGTTGATCAGTTTGGAATGTCCTTCCTGGGAAACATGGATCAAAACTACACTGCTAATGGAGTCGATTTCTAGAAGGAAGATAGGTAACCTAAGCATAATGTTTGGAAGATATTTTTAAAAACTCATTGCTTCTCAACAGTTCACATCTTCTGGGGATCCTGTGCTGTTGGCTGGATCCAGAAGCCCGTAAAGGGACTTTTCACCAACAGTATTGCTAGTAGGCCTTGCTGGCCAAAGGCAGGAGGCTTCTGGGAAGCACTTCCTTCCTTGTTGGAGAAGATTGACAGACAGTGCTTAACTCCTCGTTCCTTGATGGGGAAAGAAATTAAGGTGTACAGTGTGTACTCCCACAAGGCCCACGTGTCGAAGGTTTGCTTCTCTGGGAGGCAATATTGGGAGGAGATAGAACCTTGAGAAATGAGGCGTGGTGCAGGAAGAGACGCAATTGTGGGGTGTGTTCTCCAAGGGATGTCAGGACCTGGGCTCCTGACCCTTTTTGATCGCCTGCTACCTTGGAGTGACCAGCCTCCTCTGTCGTGTGCTTCTTGTAGGTCATCTAACCGTAGACTGAAACCTCTGAGACCTTGAGCCAGGCAAACCTTAACCCCTTGTAAGTTGCTTCTCAGGTCTTTCAACACAGCATTGGAAAGCTGACTATCACAGGCCAGCCATCTTGGAAATCACTGGCCTTGCCCTCGCTCTGCTTCTTTTCTGCCCTCCCGTGTCAGGACTCCTCTCTCGATGATTCCCTTGGGATGCCTGAGAAATTTCCATAGCTTGTCAAACAGTGGGATCCTTCCCAGAAAAAACAAACATCTGTTCTTGCTGCCATTGTATTTACGTACAGATAAGCACGTATAATATATAAACATAGTTTTACATGCATGTGTAAAATGTTGGGATTCATTACATAATGATGAAGTCCAGAATGTTTGCAGTTACCGCACCATGAGGGCTGTCTATACAAACGGATCACTGACACCAGACATTCATTGACTTGTTACTTACTGTGCTTTTTTAAAACCACCTCCCTTTATGCCTTCTGGGAGCCCTGTCTAGTACAAGGCCATTGCAATGTGAGAGACAAGCCCATATTTTATGGCCCTGTGAGGATCCAAGCTGCGTGCATATTTAATCTAAAAGGCATCTATTAAATTACTAATAAAATTTATTTATTTAGGAATAAGACAAATAGAAAAGCAAATTACTTTTGTCTCCAGGAACTGGGAAAATGCAAAGGGGCTCAGGATGCGGCTAATTCTGAGGAGAGTGGTTTAATTAAACACCGAAGTGACTGGGGCACGTGAGCAAGTGTGCCCACGCGAGATAAAGTGGAGCAGGAGGATGACGGAATGCTAATGCTTGCCCTCTGCACAGACTTACTCTCGCGCAGGGATTATCCTGTGTTACAGTTCAGGGGAGCGGGAGAGAACACCAATAACCCGGCTTCTCAGTTCCTCATCACAGTGGAGCATGCTCGGAACCCGGCCCTCGGTGGTTTGATGTTTTTGAGAGCAGCTAGAGTCCTGAGTTAACATATGTGGCTGTCGGTCACACTGGTGAGGAAGTTTCTTCTGTTAGTCTGTAAGCACAGACTTTAGCTGTAATTTCTGGGAGACTGAGGCAGACCGGGGTGCCCCCAAGGCCTACCACCCACCTGATCCCACCCCGTTCTGACCACAAACCATGTTGAGAAGGGGATAGAGGTTGCATTGACTCTTCATTTGACCTTATTTGGTGAAGACTTCGGATCACCTCCAATTAAAGAGTTGCCATTTCTGTATCAGACTCTTGTAGCTTATGAAAACATCCTCATTCTAAGATGAATCAAGTTTTTATTTTCTTTTCTTAAACACCTCAACTCCAGAGTGTTGTTATATGTCCACTGTGTAGGAAGATAAAGTTAGCTCCAGAAATGGTGTTTTCCTGTTAACTGGTTAAATTCTTCTTTCATTTTGTTCCCTGATGCTTTGAGACAGGATATGGCTACACAGCTCACACTGGCCGTAAATTTCCTATGTAGTTGACTTTGTCCCGGAACTCACAGCAATCCTCCCCCTGCAGCTGTTTGAATGCTAGGATGAGAAGCATGCACCACCAAAACTAGTTGCTAAATCTTTTTTAATTAAAAAATGTTATTTTTTGATTATTTTATACAATAATACAATGGCATCGTGGATATAATAACACAACTTGAGGGAGTCAGTTCTTTCCTATCCGTGGTTTATGGGTACTGAGTCAGGTCCTTAGGTTTGGCAGCAAATGGCTTTGGTCACTGTGGACCTCAATGATGTCTGGCTGCCTATTAGTTAACTAACACACACGCAGGGGAGTATGTACAGATATAGCTTAATCCTGACAAATTTACGTAGGAGGGGATCATTGCTTAAGAGTGACCATCTCCTGAAAGAGCCATGGAGTAAAACCACAGGGATTACTCCTGAGTATGATCCCTGGGTAAGTGTCCTACAAAGGAAGCGGTGTCCACTGTTCTTTTCATCTGTTCTGGCTACTGCTGTATGATTGGCATCTGGCATGGAAACATCTAAAAGGCACTGATAGGGCCACTGCGGCGGTTCAGCAGGTAAAAGTGCTTGCTGCCAAGCCTGAGGACCTGTATCAGATCCCCGGGACCCACACGGTGGAAAGCTAGAACCAGTTCCTGCCAGAGGTGCTCAGACCTCCACACCTGCACCTGACAAGTGCATGTAGACACAGAATGCACATAAAGATACAGATGAAAATTTAGAATGGGGTGGTGTATGCCTCTAATCCCAGCCCCCAGGAAACCACAGCCGGAGGATTGCCATGAGTTCCATAGCTCATCTTTAGGCTGCATTCACTGATACAGATGAACTAATGGTGTTCCGTGGCTGGTTAATATGGTTCTAAAAGCAAGCTCTATGGAAGTCAAACTGTAATCAGGATGTTGAGTGTGCAAGGTCTTAGAGAAGATTTGATTGTAATGCTGGACTCTGAAAAGCTGGTAGCAGGATACAACTAACTGCACAAGGAAGGGTCAAATGCAACCCAGACCAGTTGTATTTTATCCTGGGAGTGTGACAGCCTCTTCCCAGGCTGTTCTTAATGGATTCTGTTATCACTGTCTCTGACTCTTATTTTTCTGTGTCCATCTGGGCTTTTCCTTAGTGATAACAACACATGTATTGCATTACCATTGAACTGGCTGATCTGTGAGGCATTCTTTCATGTTCCCTCTACATACTCTTGCTCTGACCAACTACACAATTATACATTTGCTTTCTGGCTTAGCATCTTATCCTCCTTACCAGCAGGTTCTTGGGGGGGGGGGGAAGAAGCCCCGCACCCATTAATTATCAATAATGATCATCTAACTACATTGCGTAAAATTGGAAAGAAGTCAGCCACAATCACACCCAGCAGGATCTCCATTAATGTGTCCACATTCTCTGTCTTCAGACACTTCTCCTGCCATTGTAATTACAGTATTCATCCTTCTGTAGCACTACTTTCTCCATTTCAATATTTCCAGAGAAAGGCAATGAGGAGCTGATAGCAGCAGCAGCAGCAGCAGCAGCAGCAGCAGCAGCAGCAGCAGCAGCAGCAGCAGAAGACAGGAGACATTACAGGGGTAAAAGTGGAGAAACGGAGGGTCAACGTGGCACGCACAATGAAGAGGCGATAGGCAATTAAAATAAACTGTACATGAACGGTCCAACCGAAGAAACTGGAACATCTTTTTCACAAAAGCAAAGCGAGAAATTAGATGAAAATTCCAAAACCCTTTATGAGCTCTGGAGATTGGCACAGAAATAGTGATAGATTGAGACGCACTTGTTGCTGAGGAAAACGGAACTTGGTGAGTGAATAGCAAGGGTGCAGCATTTCTGTTGGAGGCTTCTTCAGACTTCTCTGCAACCAGCTAGGTTGATGTGGCAGCTCTTCCCTGAATGGGCTGACCATGAAGGCCTGCAGCTTCTCCACTGTTGGGCTAAAATTATCTCAGGGCCTGAACCTCGAGGCCTACAGCACAGAAGAAAGCTTGGTTTGAGTTCAGGGCCTAGACTTCGAGGCCCTTTAGTACAGAGAAAAGCCCGGCTGGAGTTTGATTGAGGATGAGACAGCAAAAACTATGTAGATGCCCCTCCAGCCAGAGGGAGGGTCTGGCTGTCTCTCATTGGCTGGAGGTGCCCCACATCACAGACTGTCACTTAACATATATAGCTGACACTCATATTAATAACCTGGGTTCCTGCTTTGAATTGACTCCCTATCTAGTGTGATTGTCCTGTGTTGTTGGGCTGCAGAATGGGTGTCCTGCATCGTGGGGCTGTGGAATGGGCAGATAGTGCACTCACCTTTCCCTGGGGAGTAAGGAGGCTAAGGAAGCCTAGCACTCCGTTGGGGGAGGAGGGATTTTATACAAAGCAGAGAGGAGAAACCCTGCACTCAGGTACTCAGTGGGTAAAATGGTGAGTTTGGTAGAGAGGGAAGAGGATAGAGTTAGGGGTCATAGGACTGGTGAGGGACGTGACGGCCAGCCAGACGAGGTAGCGCTGACACCTGGGAGGCTGCAGTATGCGGCTGAAAAAGCCACCTGAACTAAGCTGAGTGAGTAAACAGGAGAAGACACGAGACTATCACCGAAGATTCCAGAAACCAAAATGAATGTAAAGATGTCCTGGTTAGCTTGTTGTTAAATTGACACATGTGAGAGTCATCTAGGAACAGGTCCTTGGCCTGAGACAGCACCTCCATGAGACAGTTTGTCATCATGTCGATAGGGCCTTTTCTGATTTAATGATTGACGCTGGAGGGTCTAGTCGACCGGATGCAGAGCCACATGGGCAGGTGGCCCTGGGATGCATCAGAAAGCAGGCTGAGCAAGCCATTGGGCACAAGTCCATGAGCAGTGCTTCTTCATGGCTTCTCCTTCCAAGTTCTGGGATTAAAGGACCACTACAGTCAGCTGGAACTAGATTGGTCTACTTTGTGTTATTCTTGGGATTATTCAGAGGAGTCATCAATAGTCCACCCCACTCATTTATTTTTAAAACAAATTCAATATGTTATTAAAATCATTTGAAAATGTAATGAAAATAATAGCTAGTTAGTGACGGGAGGTTTGTTTTTGTTCTTGTTTTTTTTTTTTTTTTTTTATTTTTTTTTTTATTTTCCGAGACAGGGTTTCTCTGTAGTTTTGGAGCTTGTCCTGGAACTAGCTCTTGTAGACCAGGCTGGTCTCGAACTCACAGAGCTCCACCTGCTTCTGCCTCCCAAGTACTGGGATTAAAGGCATTCACCTGGCTGTAAAGGGAGGTTTTTAATGGGACGCAATAGTGAGTTGGGTGAAGAACCAGAAAGAATGAAAAGTGTTGACTGTGACATTTAAGTGCTGACATGAGTTTAATTATTCTTCGTATAATAAGTAGCTGTGTGATGTCTATTCAAGGCGCTGAAACCATCGCCTACCATAGAGTTTGCAGGAGAAAGAGAGTTTTATTTTCTGCCTTTGGCAATTTTAAAGAAACAAGTGGGAAGAGATTTAAGACCTTACAAAAATGTTCAGCCTACTGAAAATTCCTTCGGTTTTCCTTTAACTGTAAATAGATTTTTTTCCCCTCATACGTATCCTGATTATGGCCTTCCCATCCCAACCCCCACGTATTACTTCCAATTCCTCCCCACCTTCCCTCTCATCCAGATTTACCTCCAACAAGTCTCTGATTAAGCAAACAAATAGGTTCCAAGGAATAATGATAAAATAAAATATAAGATAGAATAAAACTAAAGCATGAATATATGACAAATCAAAGAAACAGAAGGAAATGATCCAAGAAAATGCACAGGAAACAAATAAGGACGCAGAGACCCACTTGTTTGCATGCTCAGGAATCCCATGAAAACACTAAAATGGGAGCCATAATATATAACCAAGGGACCTATGGGGTAAAAAGAAAAAAATTATATATAAGTAAAATAAAAATAAATAGAATTTTAAAGAAAAGTCCTGGCATGACATTATGAGACAGGGAGCCTCCAAAGATGCCGTTGACTTCATTTTCTGTTGGCTTCTACTGCCAGGCTTGGAGTTTCCCCTTTAGAGTAATTTGTTTTCTCACTGAGACTACCTTGGAGAAAACTAAATAAATTTTCATGTTTTTATTGATCTTAGCCATTCTGACAGGTAGAAGATGAAATCTCAAAGTAGTTTTGATTTGCATTTCTCTGATGGCTAAGGATGTCGAACATTTCTTTAAGTGTTTCTCAGCCATTTGAGTTCCAATGTCTCAAAATATTTGTCATATAAATCTTTTGCTTGATTAGAATCAGCCCCAGGATATTTGATATTATTTGAGGCTGTTGGGAAAGGTGTTGTTACATTGATTTCCTTCTCAGTCCACCTGGGCATTGGTGTATAGGAGGGCTACTGATATTTTGAGTTAATGAGTTAATTTTTTTATCCATATGATTTGTTGAAAGTGCTTATCAGCCATAGGAGTTTCTTGGTGGAATTTTAAGGATCATTTATGTATACTATTATAGAATCTGCTAATAGAGATACCTTGATGCTGTTCTTTCCAATTTGTCCCCTTGATCTCTTTTAATTGTCTCAATGGTCTACCCAACACTTTAAGTACTGTATTGGCTAGGTATAGAGAGAGTGGATATTCTTGTCTTGTTTCTGATTTTAGTAGAATTGTTTGGAGTTTCTCTCCATTTAAGTTGATGTCGGCTATGGGAATGCTCCAAACTGCCCTTATTATGTTCCAATATGTTCCTTTTGTCCCTAATCTCTCCAGGAATTTTATCATGAAGGACTTGGATTTTGCCAAAGGACTTTTCTTCATCTGATGAGATGATTTTGTGGTTTTTGTCACCCAGTTTGTTTATATGGTGGATTATATTTATTGATTTTTGTATATTAAAATATCCCTGCATCTCTAGGATGGAGCCTGCTTCATCATGGTGAATGATCTTATTGCTTTATTCTTGGATTTGGTTTGCTAATATTTTATTTTTTTTATCTATGTTCATAAGGAAAATTGGTCTGTACTTCTTTTACCTGTTGGGTCTTATGTGGTTTGCGTATCAGGGTACTCATAAAATGAGTTTGGCAATGTTCCTTTTGTTTATATTTTGTGGAATAATTTGGGGAATATTAGCATTAACTCTTCTTAAAAGTCGTGTAGATTTATGTGCTAAAACCATCTGGCCCTGGGATTTTTTTTGGTTGGGAGGTTTTCAATGACTACTTCTTTTGCACTAGGGGTTTTATGTATGTTTAAATTGCATATATTGTCTTGATTTAACTTGATAAATGGTATGTATTTAGGAAATTACCAATTCTTTTAGATTTTTTCCAATTTGGTTTGATCACAGCTTTTTAAAGTATGTCTTTATGATTCTTTGTATTTCTTCAGTGTCTATTGTTATGTCCCCCTTTCCTTTCTGTTTTTGTTAATTTAACTATTCTCTCTTTCCCTTTAGTTAGTTCCAATAAGGGTTTGTCTATTTTGTTGATTTTCTCAAAGAATCAATTGTTTCATCGACTCTTTTATTTTATTCTATGGATTTCAGCCCTCAGTTTGATTATTCTTGTCATCTACTCCCTTTGGGTGTGATTTCTTCTTTTTGCTCTAGAGCTATCAGGTATGCTGCTAAGTTGCCAAAATAAGAATTCTTCCCCTCCCCCTTTTAATGGAAGCACTTAGTGCTGTGAGCTTGCCTCTTAGAACAGCTTTCATTGTGTCTTATAAGTTTGGGTAGGTAGTATATTAATTTTCTTTGAAATGTAGAAAGTCTTCCATTTTCTGTCTTGACCCATTTTTCTTTTCATTCAATAGAGAGTTGTTCAGTTTCCATGGGTTTGTAAACTTTCTGTTGCTTTTGCTGTAGATATCCAGCTATAATCCATGATGATCTGATGGGATGCAGGGAGATTTTCAGTTTTCCTGTATCTACGGAGACTTGCTTTGTGTGTAAGTAAGTGGTCAATTTTGGAGAAAGTTCCATGAGATAATGAGAAGGTATATTCTTGTGTGGTTGGGTGAAATGTTCTGTGAATATCTGCTGGTGTAATGTCCATTAGCGCCAACATTTCTTTGTTTAGTTTTGGTCTGTGTGACCTGTGTGTTGACAAGAGTGAGGCATCGATGCCTCCCACTACCAGGGTGTGAGGGTTAATATGCGACTGAAGCTGTAGCTGTGTTTCTTTTATGAATTTGAGTGCCTCTGTGTTTGGTGCATAAATGTTAATAATTGCAATGTCCTCTTGGTAGATTTTTTTTTCCTTTGGTGAGTACATAGTAGTATCTTTCTCCATCTCTTTTGATTTGTTTTGGTTTGAAGTCTTTTTTTTCAGATATTAAAAAGGCTATGAACACTTTTTTGAAGGTCTGTTTGCTTGGAATTTCTTTTCCATGCTTTTACCCTGAGGTGATGTTCTATCCTTGATGTTAAGGTGTATTACTTGGATGAAGCAGTAGTATGGATCCTCTTTTAAAATCCTGTATGTTAGTCTATATCTTATAGATGAGTTGAGACCATAGATATCAATGAGCACTGAATATTGATTCCTGCTACTTTGTTATTTTTGTTATGATGATGATGGTAGTCGTGGTGGTATTGTTGTTGTTGTTGTTGGTGGTGATGGTGGTGTGTATGTGTGTGTGTGTTTCCCTTCTTTTAACTTGCTGGTTTGGGATTGTTTCCTGTTTTCTTGGGTGTGGTTAACCTCTTCAGATTGGAGGGTTTTTTTTTTAGTGCCTTCTATAGGGCTTGATTTATATAATGATGTTACTTGAATTTGGTTTTATCATGGAATGTCTTATTTTCTCCATATTTTGTGATTCAAAGTTCCTATGTGTAGAATAATCTTGGTTAGCATTTGTGGTCTGTTAGGGTCTGTAGCAAATTTGTCCAGGCTCTTCTTGATTTTAGAGATGCTCTCTTTGGGAGATGCCAGCAAGGAGAAAAGGTTACCTATATGCTATTCTACCTCTCTGAGCTAGCAGGTTTTCACCCCACCCTTTGACTCTCAAGTCTTATTTATAAATAGAGTGCTAGAAATTTAGTTAAAGCTACCTTTAGTGGCAGCAACAGAGGCAGGGCCTGAGGAAACAGAATTCCCACCAGGTTGTGGGCTGAGTAGCTGGGCCACTGCCAGAGAAGCAGGACACGACCATGGAGTCACAATTGCTGACTGACAGCCACTGTCCCACCCCCCCCACCCCCCCCGAAAAACTGTGGTTTACTCAAAGACTCACTGCTCTGTTCTAGAAATCGGCTGGCCTGGGATAATGACCCTTTTCCCTTCCTTCATTTCTTCTGTTCCAATCCTTTCCAGATTAGCCAACTGCACAAGTATGTAAGGTCAGGCCTCAGCCCATGAGGAAAAGACACAGCCACTACCTTCCTTAGAATAAAAATCAATACATTTCCTGTCTCTTTGTGTGTGGTCTTCCCGAGCACACACTCTTGATCAAGAGTGAACTTTTCCTAAAGACTCTGTGGTTAGAATGGTGCTCTCTTTCTTTGTGACCCCATGTTTATTTCTCACAACTAGATAAGCAAACCTCATTGTATCCATCTAGTGAAGGGTACTATTCACCCCATAAAAAGAGCAGAGCTGTTGTTACTTTAAAACAGCTTTACTTGCTTTTCTTTGATGATAGACCTTAAAACCCTTACATTAAGTGAGCTGCAAAGCCTACACTTCCATTTAGATGACTAGCTCAGGATAGGCAATTCTTTCCAAAGTAAAAGCAGAACAGTGGTCACACAGGAGTAATATAAAAGGGACAGGAGGCCATTTGGGATATGTGGTGTCTTGAACGAGAGTGACTCCCATAGACTCATATTTTTGAACGTTTAGTTCCCAGATGGTAGACTGCTTAGCAAAGGTTAGGAAGTGTGACCTTGTTGGGAGAACTGTGTCAGTAGGTGTAGGCTTTAAGGTTTCCAAAGTCCATGCCAGGACCCCTCTCACTATCTTTCTGCTTGCTGGTTGAATTAAATAGAAGCTCTCAGCTCCTGTTCCAGCACCATGCCTGCTGCCACCATACTCCCCCTGTGATGATCACGGACTAATCCTCCAAAACTGTAAGGAAGCCCACAGTTAAATGCTTCCTTTTATAAGTTGCCATGGTAATGGTTTGCAACATGATAATAGAACAGTGAGTAAGACAGGGTACATGAAGCTCACATATTAGTTTTTTAGGGACAATGTTCAACTCTGCAAATCTCAGACATATATGACAATGGGTGAGTTTTGTGGCACATAAATTATTCCTCAGTGAAGCTGTTGGAAACATAAGTTGTGCATGAAAAGTCATGGCAACCCCTTTAACCACATACTCTCTTAAAGAACCGTCTGTAAGCCATCATTTCCCTAAGCCCTCATTGCCTTTCTCTCTTGCTTTTAGAGAAGCCAGGCCCAAAGAACGAGAGGGGAAGCAGCTCTTTAGGTGCAGATGCTTTTATATCTGTTTGGGGGATAAATAGATTCTATTTTAAGGATCCAGTTGGGTAACAGAAGTTAGCGAGCTGGAAGAATGGATGGAGACAGATAGCAAAAGGCCATTTTTCTTCCCTAAAATGAACTTTCAAAGTTTGCATTTTTTTTCCTACACCCAAGCATTTGCTGGCTGTTTAGCTGTGTGATGAAATACTGAGACACTGCCACATCGCCCAATCCCAGCTTGCGACATGAACAGCGAGAGAATTTGAGTGATTAATTTTACTTATAGCTCTTACGTTCTTACCCATTATGATGAATAAATAATTTTATTAGATCAGAAACAAAATGACTCACAAATTAATTACTATCTATTCCCTTGCCTGCAGAACTGTCAAGTGAGTCTGGAAGAAAGGAGATGCGCTGTTTACCTGTCTGTCTGTCTGTCTATCTATCTTCTTTCTTTCTTTCTTTCTTTCTTTCTTTCTATCTATCTATCTATCTATCTATCTATCTATCTATCTATCTGTCATCTATCTACCTATTATCTATCTATCTATCTATCTATCTATCTATCTATCTATCTATCTATCATCTCCCTACCTACCCATTGCTGGTGTGAATTTAGAGCACAGTTGGGTGGTTGTTATTTTGAGTTTGTGAGACAGAACCATCAGAGTCAGGAGCTAGAGATTAGACCATGACCCCTGTCTGCTGAAGCACTTTCTGCATTCTGTTCTTGATAAACTGTCCTCCATTAGTAATAACATGATTGCTCGCAGGGTGTCTGTGGCAGATAACGATGTAGCTCCTGACTTTAGGACGGGTCCATGTTCACTGGGCTCTGGCATCTGTGCACAGAGCCTCAAGCCCTGACAGAGCAACCATCTGCATTCAATCACCGAAGGTGACTTTGCTGGTGACCTTGTCAGAAGCATTTCATTTGGCAAGCGGGGTTTGATGGAATCTTGGCTGGCTCACAAGTGACAGCAAACACATACTGATTTGACACACAGAGCCTCAAGTTAGAGACGCAGTTGGGAATACATCTTGTAGCATAGAACATTGTGCTTCTGTGCCCCAGGCTTCTTTCGTTCCATGGTGTTCTAGCTGGTCACCTGTAGCTGAGTCTGGCAGAAGTGACCATATTAGAGTGACGTATTTGAGCTCTTAGCAAAAATGCAGTCTTCTACTGACAGTTTTCCCTTTCGGCTGGAACCTGGTGTACCTGATGGGCTGTCTGCCTGCACTGTCTGCTCATATTCACAACAGGCCTTTCAAGGAGGCGGGAGACACAAGGGAAAGCCAGGGTGATGGCCAAGCTGGAGCCTGCACGGCTTAGTGTCATATATCTCTCTTCAGATCTGCTTAGGCGCCTTTTCAATAGTCAGACTATCAAAATCCAACCAATCCCTCTCAGGGGCTCAGCTATAAATAGAAGCTGCTTTCCTGTTTTTTTTTTTTTCACTCCTCTTTAGTGCAAATAAGAGAGTTTATGCAGTGCGTGTAGCAGGAGGCCTTGCATGTAGCAAATTTTCAATAAATATAAGCTACACTTAGCATTTTCATAGTATATATGTATGCGTGCAAGTCATATATGTATGTATATAAATGTTGTGTATATGCACAAATATGGCTAAATATCTGCAGGGAAAATTACTTTACTTAGCAAAACATGAATTTGTAAGACCAGAAACAAAAGAATATGCTTAATTTTTATATAAAAAAAGCGTTGAGTAGAAAATTATATTTTTTACATTATTTCAGATGTACCTAGAGGCAATGAAACCTCCATTTACTGGAATTAGAATAACATATTGCTTGTATGAATTTTAAAAAGCTGATATATCTATTTGAACAGATTTAAATATAACTGGTTTAACTGCATTGTACAAGTGCAAAATAAACTTTTTTCTTTTTCCTTTTTTACTCTTTCCTCATACAATATACCCGAAAGCAGCTTTCCTTCCCTCCACTTCTCTGCTCCCCCAGATCCGCTTCTCCTCAGTTTCACAGTTTCTCTAAAGAGTACTCTCAAGTCTTCAACACTTGTTGGGGGATATGTCTTATTCAAACTATAGCAAATGATAGCAACAGTCTCTACATCTTTACAAAACAATCAGTGGCAACTGCTTGATTTAGTAAGTAGGGAAATTGAAGAGGGAGATGTTTGTGGGCTTACAGGTTGATTGAATAGTCATTTAATGGAGACTCTATTACCCAATGAGAGACAACTGATTCTTACCAAATCCTGAATTCTCGTTTATTTATTTTTTAAGGAGTTAGAAAAACAATTTAATGCAGGCTAGCATTCTGTGGAACTTCATTAAGAGTATTTTCTGCATATGATTTATAAAATAATATATACATGATAGAAACATTTAAAATGTTCTCCCTTTTATTGAGAATAGATTTTTCTCACATAGTATATATCCTTATTATGGTTTCTCCTCCCTTTACTCCTCCCAGTTCCTCCCACATACCTTCTCATCTAAATCTGCTCCCTTTCTCTAATTAGAAAACAATCAGGCTTCTAAGGGATAATATGATACCTTATCGTATGATAAAAATAATAACTAACACTTTGAAATTGGAAAAAAATAAACAAAAAAAAGGAAAGAGTTCAAGAGAAGGCGTAATAATCAGAGGTCCACTCATTTCCACACCCAGGACTCCCATAAAAACACTAATCTGGAAGCCATGATATAAACACTGGACCTGTGCAGACCATGTAGGTCCTGTGCACGCTGCTGTAGTCTCTTGCATGTGTATGTGCATTGATCATGCTGATTTAGAGGCCTTTTTTCTTGATGTCCTCCATCCCTCTGACTCTGACACTTCTTGTGCCTCCTTTTCTTCAGGGTTCCCTGAGCTCTAAGGGGAGGGATTTGATGGAGACATCCCATTTAGGGCTGAGTGTTCCAAAATCACCATCCTCCTCCTCCTCCTCCTCCTCCTCCTCTTCCTCCTCCTTCCTCTCTGTCTCTCTCTCTCTGTCATAGCTGGCTGTGAGTCTCTGTGTTTGTTCCCATCTGCAGCAGGAGGAAGCTTCTCTGATGATGACTGAGCAAGTCACTGATCTATGAGTATAGTGGAATGGTGGTAATAATGATTTTATTGCTATGTTTCTTGTTTTTTTTTTCCATTCCAAAAGATGCGTGTAAATTTTTATTTAGGGTCAAACTCATGTATTAGACTTTTTGTATCACATCCTTTAAATTTGGGTCATTCAACTTTCTAATAAATTGGATCAGTTGAGTATATTTGTAGTTTATTTACTTTTTTACTATATGAAGAGATTAAATTAGTAATTTGAAGATGCAGATGAGTAGTGTCTGTTAATTTGCTTTTTTGTAATTTGTCTTTTGAATGACCTTTAATACTTTGCTTAGAAGAAAGAAAAGTTGTTTTGTCAGGTTTGTGACAACTGACCGGAAGCAGGCACTACACGCCATGCTGGCCTGGGAGAGTCCATTGATGAGCCTAAGGGCAGTATTGTTCCTGTGTCTGTGTTTAACATGCCTGGTCCTCTGCTCTGTACCAGTATTGTCAATGTATCAAGAATTAAACTGAGAGTTTGACCCTAAATATGTTTCTTGTTTTTAAGAACAGTAGTATTTGGTTTTGCCCTAGGTCCCTCGGCTATCTATTCTAAGGTTCTTGGTCATTCAAGCAGTATCAGACACGGGTTCGATCTTGTGGAATGGTTCTTAGTCAAATCAGATATTGGTTGGTTATTCCTAGAAGCTTGGTACCACAATTACATTAGCATATCTTGTAGGAAACACAACATAGATCCACTGACTTATCATCCTCCTGTCTGGAAATTCAGTTTACTATCGTCTTACACGTGAGACAATTTAACTTAGGCAAAGATATAATGGTTATGAAATCACTAAATTCATAGCAAAGAAATAAAGAAGCCCAACATGACTTTAGTTTTTAAAATATACTTTTAAATTTATACAAGCTTGCATACAATAAAGTGGATAGATCTTCAATGTGAAATGTGGCATAGCTTGGCAAATGTGCATATCACACTACACCATAGCATTACCATAAAGAAAATTGTTGTCACACTGGGTTCCAATTCTCCCCTCACTCAGGGGATACTAGGGTCTTGATTTCTGTCATCAGCTCAGTTTGTCTGCTCTTGAGCACGGCAGAAATGCAGCCATAGTGTGTGTTTGTGTGTTGCCGATGTCTTTCTTTGCTGTTGTGCAAGTAATGGTCCCTTTTATTGCTGAGTGTTCTGTGTAAACACTGAATGAGTTACTAATCTCTTTTACTCTGATGAATGTTTGTGATGCTTCCTGTTGTAAGTGTACTTACAAATGTTTTATTAACAAACTTTCATATTTATCTTGAGTAGAATTATTGTGTTATGAAGTGGTTATAACTTTAAATTTATGCCAGTAATTATAGATTTTGGTGGACACATAATTTCTTGTTATTGTGAGTGGAATGGGTGTCTCATAGTGTGGATTTTTCTTTAGATGTGTAAATCATCACCAATTGCTTTGCACAATGATTGTACCATTATTTACTCCCACTGGCAGAGTAGGAGCCTCTACTTGTTCTACATTCTTGCCCGTATTTGCTTAGTCTTTCCAATTCTAGCCTTTCTAGTGAGTATGGACTGATATATCTGAGATTGGACTTGCATTTTCTGATGACTGACAGAGAAGCACGTTTCATGGTTATGAACACAGCTGACTGGAGGACACCTTGCCAATTTCTTTCTTGTTAGCTCGTGTGCCTTTTAATTCTTGATAAGATTTCTAATTATTAACTTCTTTGTCATGGGTACTACTCCTTTGCCACAGATAGAGATTGCAAATGTTTTCTACTACTTCCAAACCTGTTTTTCATTTTCATAAAGATGTATTTTGATCAGCAACTTTGCAGTTTTGGTGACATCTTACTGGTGATTGTTGTTTCATTGGCTGCTATTGCTTGAAGTGTCTTATATAGTGTATCTTTATGATGGAATAGGTCACATTTATTTTCTCCAAAAGTGTCCATGTAGCTTTTACATTTAGGTCTCTGACCCATTTTAGTTCATTTTGTGAATAGTTTAATTTTTCCATTTATTTGTTTTTTAATTATAGCACTGTTTTTAGATAATGACATTTATTCTTTTTCATATCATAGGGACACGTGCATGCAAGTGCGTGTGCACACACATATGCACAGAATCTTTGTGTTAATATTTCACTGCTTTGATTCTTTTAGCTGTATAACATTAAAATGATGTAGAAACTCATAATTTTGGTTTTTTTCTTCATATTTTAGCCATTCTAGGTCATTGGTGATACATGGCAGAGTCAGCTAGTTAATTTCTAAGCAGTTCTTGTTAATATTTGCAATAGTTTCATTCAGTGGACCTACAGGTCAATCTAGGAATTGTTGATAATCTGACGTTAGCAAGTACCGTAACTCATGAACTTACCATTTTTGCTAATCTGGCTCTTGTGTCTCTCAGCAAAGTTTGAAATTTTCAGTGCTTTTGTTCTACACAGGTTTTTTCTTTATCTTTAAGAAGCTTGCACCAACAGGTAGGGAGCCTGCATGGGGCAGACCTAAGCCCTCTACATTTGTGGGACAGTTGTGTAGCTTGGTCTACTTAAGAGACTCCTAATAATGGGAGCAGGGACTGTCCCTAACACTGGAGCTGGCTTTTAGGAGCCTGTTCCCCAAACTGGGTGGCCTTGCCCAGCCTTAACACAAAGGGAGAAGGTTAGTCCTACCTCAACTAGATATGCCATGCTTTGTTGACATTTATGGGAGGCCTGCCACTTTCTGAACAGAAACAGAGGAGGAATGGATGGAGGGGTGCAGAGAGGAAATGGGGGGAATGAGAGGAGAGGAGGGAGGGGAAGCTGTAGTCACTGTGTAAAACAAACGAAAAAAAAATAAATAGGTAAATAAATAGAAAAAAAGAAGTTTGCATTTTAGGCTATTACATAGGAAATTTCAAGCAATTTTATTTTCTACTTATTTTCTGGCATATATGAATGTAACTGGTTGTTTTGTGAGTTATATTTGTATTTATTTACTTCCCCACAGACACTATTAACTCCAGTAGCTTGCAGACAGCTAAACTTTAAAAGACTTTTCCATATACAATTTGTCCAACCTAAAATAAAAAAGGTTTTATTTGTTTATTTACTTATTTATTTGGTTTATTTTCCAAAGCTCTTGTTTGTATTCATTTTTTCTAACGTTAGTACACTGAGTATGACTTCTGGAAAATGCTGAGTTCCTGTTACATCACCCATCACAGAAGGAAACATCCAGTCTTGTGTGTGTGTGTGTGTGTGCATGTGTGTGTACATGTTTGCGTGCACGCACGCGTGTGTGTGTGTACGTATATGATGCTGCAGACCAAACATCATCTTCCACTGAGCTACACCCCAAGCACAGTCTTTTCCTCACTCTACTGCCATGTTATCCACTTCACCTCAGGCTCAGAAACAGTTTCACATGTCAGTGTGTTAGAAAGACACTAAACAACACAGAGCTATTGCTGTGCTAACATCTCTCTTCCAAAATAAAATATCTTGCCTATTCTTAGTGTCAGAGTAGTGAGAGACTCTGTTATGATATGTTTGTATGTGTATCTTTACATAAAGGTATGCTATATATATGTGTGTATGTATGTATGTATATATATACATATGTGTGTAACATGAGAGAGAGAGAGAGAGAGAGAGAGAGAGAGAGAGAGGAGGGCCTTGGAATTTGGCGTTCCCATCGATCCGAGGCATTGGCATCCTTTGTTGTGAGATATTTTAATGACATTCTGACACTCCTGAAACTACTAGCTGATAAAAATTAGCCATAGATGTTTTGGAGGACTGAGGACGTATAGAGAGATGATTCTGTTAGCAATAGGTGCAGTGATAGACAATAAATGAGGGGAATGATTGAGGAGGACACTTGACCTCAACTTTTGACCTCCAACATTCATGCATATATATGAACACATACACACACACACACATCTAAGTAGTACTTGTCTTGATATATTTTTTTGGTCCTCTGTATTGTGCATATGGAGGTATCCAGAATATTACATGATTTATTTTTCTAAGAATATAAGTAGTAAGATTTATAAGAATTTATAAGTTGTAAATTTACAATTGTAAAATTATTATAGGTATTAAAACCAAGTGTTAACTATCTTTGTTTTTTACTTCTGTAGATAATTAAGAATTGACTGCTTAATGTAAAACTAATTTTTCCTAGGAGCCTTTTTATCAGACCAGTATCCTCCCTTATTTACTATGTAGTGATAGGCCTTCATTTAGAGGCACGAACCTGTGAACATTTAAATGCATGTTCACAGGTTCATCAGAAAATGCTGAAACTCTTGTTGTGTGTGCTACAGTAAGACCAGTGTCTCTGTAAAGCAGAGATAGCAAGACTCTTAGACAGCTGGGATCATATTTATTGTAAATTACCTTCTGTACATACTGGCTTCCCAGCATTCCCCGTGAAGATTTCACGTAACTACTTGTTCTGGTTATTTGTATCCTCTGCTTGTCTAGAAGGATCTCATAGTTTTTGTTGCTGCAAAAAACACCATGAACAAAAGCAACATGAAGAATAAAGAGTTTATGTTACTTTCATTTCTACATTATAGTCCACCATTCAGGAAAGTCAGGACAGGAACTTAAGATAAGAACCTGCAGGAACGGAAACAGAAGCCATGGAGGAGTGCTTTTATTTACCATCTTGTTCACTCATGGACATGTTCAGCTTACCCTTATACAATCTAGAGCCACCAGAAATGACTCTACCTACGGTGAGCTGGGCCCTCCCTCTGCAGTCACCAATTAAGAAAATGCCAATACAACTTGCATATAGGCCAACCCTATGATGCATTTTCTTTATTAAGATTCCTTCTTCCCAGGTCCTAGCTTGTGTCAAGCTGATGTAAAAATTAGCTAGCACAAGCAGAGTTAGGAGGGTGAAGCACTGACTTCAAATTTACTTTGTACCTTACTATTCACAATAGGAAAAATATTGGATTTCATAGCATTCAGAACACCAATATACTAGATCAAACCCATTTTCATATCACTTGAATGGCAGGTTTGCTGCATGTGTAGCTTTTAGCTCTCTCTATACAAGGCTTTCCACTCCACATTCTCCTTAGCTCATTTCCCCAATACACTTTTGGGTAAATTACAGCCTTGCCTGACTGCTTGTCTTGTTCTCTGCCAGCAAGAGAAGCGTGGGATGGAGCCTTTTATCCTAGCAGGGCCTCTCCAGATACAAGGTTCAAACAACTTTTCTCTTTGGATGTATTATTTATGGGATTTGGAATTATTCTTCCACTTTGGCAATAAAATCAAAACTTTCATAGTCAGTGCAGCAGAAGTGGCAACAAGCACCCATGGCCACCCGGCTTCCTGCGGTCAAGCCTGTGGCACTTCCTTGGGCACTGCCCTCCGTTTGAGTTGAGTTAGTTTCTGATATTAACTTTATAGCCATCACTTGACTAGACTTTGTGACTGAAAAGTACAATTGCATTCAGACACATGGAAGGGCGACATGCAGACTTGTTGGACAAGAAGAACTTATGGAGAAAGCTGTTATGGTGAAGGTTGACTCAGATCTGTTCCCCCTTCCTGACCTTTTCTTTACTTGATGAGATAATAAGTTGACCCAGATTCCACACTGCCTTCAACTTTTTGGTAAATATTCCTTCACCTGGATGATGTTTATCAAAGATGGTCCATTATGTGCTTCTTTCAGAGCTATTTGGAGTATCTCTTCCACATCCAGATGTGTGTCAAGTCTGTGGGGTTGAGCCTGGAGAATTTACTGCAAGAAGTGTGAGAAGCTCCTAGTATGTCCCATACTTCTATAAGCTCAAGAACCAAATCTTTCTTGCATTTTAATTGATTTTATTATGAAGAAATTACAAATAAAAATAATCACACAAGTGAAATTAACCAGACCCAAAGTCTATATATTTCATGAACTTCTGTGCAGTTAGAATAGCTAGTTTCTAGGGGTAAATATTTTATAATCTTAATTGGTATTGTATTTATTAGTAATACCTATGATCTAGAGAATTGGATGAATTCACATTTAACTTCCGGTGTATAATTTTGCTCATATTATCATTATCGTATTTCTTGGGTGGATGTGTTTTGTTATATTGTATGTATGTTTCTACTCTTGTTTGGGATATTGTGCTTATGCAGATCACTTAAAAATGTAAATAAATGTAAAAATAGATAAATGCAGGTTAAAAGTCATCTATAACAACCAAACTTGTAGTTATCTTGCTTTCAAGATCATATAGTGATATATTTTACATAGATACATAGTCTTCAAACATCTTAAAGACCTACCTGAAATGGCATTTAAAATGTTTTGTTAACACAGGGATTTTCATTGACAGTGAGACACATTTGATTTTGGTAGCACCAATCTACCAATAAAAGAATGATGAACATCAAAGAACCTCCATAGGGAGATTGCTTTCTATGTGGCAAAGCTAGGTAATTGGGCAAAAAACTGTCCTTGACTCAACTGCTAAAAGCATACCATCCAAACTGGACATGCAGGACAGAAAGGAAAGTGACTGCTGAATTTGCCAACACAAGGTAGAACAGTCCTTCAAAATTCCTGCTTCATAGAAAAGTCTGCCTGATATTCTAGGCTTGTAGGCTGAAGATGGATGTCCCAATGCTTCAGAGGAACCTAGGATGACTATCCAGGTAGTCCAGATGTCTCTGTCATTTCTGTAGTTTTGGAAGTAACTTGTACTGAACTTTCTGTTTACTGAGGTAATATTAAATCCTTCTGGGGTCTTTGATGGAACTGAAGACTAGATAGTTACAGTTACTATTTTTCTTAGTTATGATAGAAGGTACATTATGTACAAAGCTTTGAACTCACCAAGATAGAATGAATAACGGAGTGTTTTCTATGAATTTTCCAAATGCAAATAGACTGGATATTGTAAATGCAATTCTTATTTGATAACTGTTCTTATTGTATATAGTTTTAAAATGTTAAAGTTAAACCCCTTATTTTTTATTTAGACAAAAAGGGACAAATGTATCAGGCTTTCTTTTGGGCCACCAACCAGCTCCCAAATAAAGACACAGAGACTTCTTAGTTATGAATGCTAGACATTCCTTATCTTATGCTTGTCCTACTAGCTCTTATAAACTAAATTATGTTTCTATTGATATGCATTTTGCCCCCAAGGCTTCTTACCTTTCTTTCATTCTGTATGTCCTACTTTGTGTCTGACTGGCTGGTCCTGAATATCTCTTTCTCTTTTCCCCTCATTCTCTCTCTCTTCTCCCTCTAGCCTACATTCCTCCTCCTACTTATTATCTCTGCCCCTCAACTCCAACCATCCCTCTTCTGCCTAGCTCTTAGTTCCTCAGCTTTTTGTTAGAACAACCTGGTGCCTTAGGTAGGCAAGGTGAAACAACAACACATCCTTACATAATTAAACAAGGCGAAACAACAACACATCCTTACATAATTAAAAAGATGTAGCATAACAAGTAACACTTTTTTGTCTAGTTAAGCAAATGCAGTATAAACAAATACAACACATCTTCACAGTTAGAGCGACATTTCACAACACTGCTACTGTTTCTTGATGAAGAATAAAATGATGCTTACATTTTTGATACCCCAATAGTCATCCATTTTCTAAGGTTAAATAAATGATCTTGGGAAATGGACTAAAAGATTCAGTATTGTGCTGGTTGTTTTTTTTTTCTGCACGGATACTAACCTAGACATATCTGGGAAAGAGGGATCTCAATCTAAATAATTGCCTCCATCGAATTGGTCTATGGGCACATCCGTGGGCTATTTTCTTGATTAATGGTTGAGGTGGGATGGCCCAGCTACCTGGGGGGTGATGTCACTCCTGAGCATTTTTTCTCCAGTCTCCAACTGTTCCCATGCAGAGAGATCAGTATATAGGTCACGTGTCATGTAGTTTTTCTTGGTTTATTTCTTTATGTCTGTAGTCAAGATTTTCAGAATGTCTTTCCTTTTATTGGAGGTTGCTTGTTTGTTTCCCCACCACCGGGTAGCTCAGAAATAACTACATAGAAACTATGTTAATTAAGTCACTGCTTGGCCTATTAGCTCTAGCTTCTTTTTGGCCAGCTCTTACATATTAATTTAACCTATTTTCTCTGCCTGCTAGCCCCACCCATCCTTCTTCTGCCTAACCATTGACCATTCGGCTTTTTATTAGATGAATTAGGTGCCTTACACAAGGAAGGTAAACAACAACACATCTTTACATAATTAAACAAATGTAATATAGTAGTGATTAAATATTTGTATTTTGATATATGTGCACTCAACTTGAAGCAGTTTTGGGGTGCTCTTAATGCATGAGGATTTCCTTAAGCCAAAGGACTTGGGAAAGGGTGGCCATCTAATTTGTCATCAAGACCAGGATGTTTATAAGAGTGAAGAAGGGAGCACTGGTAATTATAGTAAGACAACAGGCAGACACTAAGACCTCCTGGTTCCATCTGAAATATCACTGCTCATTCTTCATGCTCAAATTACTTTGCATGAGCAGGATGATTGAGTTGTATTATTAGTTCACTGGCCTATAAACAGCAGCTCATAGACCAATCCAGAGAGATGCATGATTTTACAAATAAAATTTTACTGGAGACATAGCTGTGCCTTTTTATATATAACATAACATATTGTTAATGTTACTTTTTATATTAGCCAACTGTATCATTATAACAGGGATTACTTGGCCACCACAACCTAAAGCAAGGTCTGTCATAGGAAGGTGGCCTCTCCTGGGATCAGATAACATGGACACGCACAAGGAACCCTAAGAGTTTATGATTCTCTTTACTCTTATTGCATTTACTCACTTTCTAGTCTGCTGTCTTACATTACCAAGAATCTAACAAACTGGACCTACTTACCCGAAAATGCAGGAGCACACATATCAAGGATATCAGCGGACAACTCATAAAAAGGATGACCAGTAATTTGAGGAGAGATTTAAGGAAGATTGTTGTTTAGGAAACTATCTGGAAGCAAGGGTGATTCTGTCCCTAGATAGCTTGAAAATCTTGACTCTGAGTTAACCACACAGAGTGCAGCACTCACTCCCATTAGGCAAAAACACTTTCTCCAGCAAAGCAAATGTTTCACCGTTAGTGATGCTGGCCTCTTGTTATTACAGCTGCTTCCTCAGCCCCAGCTGACCTGAAACCACACATTCACAACACAAAATGTCAGTCAAGTGCCCCTGGGAGAACTTTGCTTCCCTCCGAAGCCTTCCAGTCCTGGCCTCTATCATCTGCACTGCTCTCCTCGTTCCTGCTTTGCAAGTCCCCACAGTGACTCATAAAGCTCTGAGTATACACTGACACTTCCAGCTCAACGTTCCATTCCAAAACGGATCCATAAAACACTGAGGAGTAGTTATGTACTTGAAAACACTGAATGTCAAACTGTTGGGAAGTGTATTTTCTCTTTGCCATCTGGGTGGCATCTCCTGTTTATGAGAACTGTGACATTTGCCACATCCGTTGTTTACAATGTATATGGGAATCTAGGCTATGACTTAGTGACTATTAGCAGTAAAAGTATTTTCTTAAACCCTGAATATTTTCCTAAAAAATTATTTTTTATTAATTTAGGAGCAGTTGGGGGGGGGTGGAATCACTCAGTAGGTAAATCAATTCCCACAAAGTCTGAGAACCCGAATCCCAGCACCCATATGAAGTCGGGCACAATAGCAGGAGTCTGGCATCCTAGCATTCCTACAGAGAGATAGGAAGTGGAGACGGGGTTACTGGGAGCTCAAGGGCCAGCTTCCCTGGCATATGCAGGGTAAACAAGGACCTGTCTCTGTGGAGGCCCAACGAGGCTAAAGGTCAGAGAGTTTGGGACTTGATTTTAGTTCATTCAAGGTTATTGTGCTTCTAACTCAAATAAACGTCCCACCTAGTTGTAAATAAGAGTTCTGTTCTCTCAAAGCTATTGTCAACACAGGTGTGGCTAGTTGCTAGTCTTTGTGTACCTGAAATTGGGGTGTAGTTGGTTCCTACCTAAAACAAAAGTCTAAGGATCCAACTAAGTTCCAGTTCCCTGTATGGAAATAAGTTGTGATTCCACCCAGGGAGTTTGCCTGGAGAGCATTTGTTCTAGGGCAGAGTCCTGGGCTTGAGTGATGAATGTAGGCTGAGATTTTCAATTTGTGTATTAATGCAGTCCTTTGTCTTACTCCTATGTTTTGGGGTCGGGGTATGTTAAGTAGTTGGAAATTAAACACGGGTGAATTTTCGATACCCCCTGAAAAATTCCCTCACAACACTATCCTATATGTTTCTGTGCTTTATTATTTTCTTTTTATGTCTTCATAATCTTCACTATATTTCTAAATTCCCACGCCTCCATGCCTTTGGAAGAGGGCATTTTTGTCGAGGCTGGCCCCCGACATGTCTTAAAGCAAGGTGGAAGGTGAGAAATAACAGCAAAGGTTATGCCTTTCGATCTTCACCTTGGCACTGGGGCGTGTTCATGTCCAAACGTACACATGAAACCTACACACACACACACACACACACACACACAGAGAGAGAGAGAGAGAGAGAGAGAGAGAAAGAGAGAGAGAGAGAGAGAGAGAGCTTTAATAATCATTTGACTGAGTTAATTGCCTGGCAATGCTACCATACTACATAATAATAGTTCTGGACAATAGAAAGATTTTCATTTTCTTAATATCTCTTTGTGCTTTGGTGGAAGAATTTTTAAAAACTACACCCCAAAAGCAAAACTTAGTATAGATTTGCATAAAATTCATCTCATGGAAAATTTAATTTTATCTCCTCCTGTTTAAATGAGTTTTTAAAGCTCTTTTCTAGTTGTGTGAATGAGAGGCGGTTGCCATAACAACTGTGGGTTCTTATCACTGAGATAAATAGTTTTTTTTATGTCACCACACTTAGCAATATGTTCATGATGTATATGTAAAAAAACTTCTCCATGTGGAAAGAAAGTCTCCTCATACCCCAGCTGCCCCCAAATCCAAATCGCTACACATACTCAGTTTTCACCATTCATCTCTTCCAGAGACCCACAGTGCTTTCAAATCATTGGCAAAAACATTTGTTTTCTTTCGCATTTATTTTGCAATACAACTTGTGGAGGGCTGTTATAAAATACCCACAACCATGCCCCTTCTTTAGCCATCCAAAAGCAGAACTTAGCTATAAAAAGATGACTTTGTAAGCCCCTACTATTGGGTGTTTAGACAATTTTCAAAGCTTTATTGTCACAAATAATTATTTATGAAATAACTTTATACATATATGAAAAACTTCCAGAAGTAAACTGACACAGATTGTTCAATTAGTTTTATTTGTTCTTTTTGTTGTTATGAACAGGCACTATGTTTTGGGGATTGCTGCTTAGAGAGGAAGTTGGTTAGTTTCTAAACAGTTCCCATGGGAACTCGATGGGAACTTGAACTTTGTTTCATCTTACATGTAAAATGGAGTTACAAGTCAAAATGGCAGTCTTTAGGACAAGGTGCTTTACCTGCTCCCTACGTTTCAAAGGCATAGGGATCATTGTGGAAGAAAGTGTGGAAAGACTGTAAGAAGCAGAGAAGGCGAGTGACTACAGGGAGTCAGTATCTTCCAGACACAGCAGGGCAGTCGCCCATATGAACTCACAGAGGTTACGACAGCATGCACAGGACCAGTGCAGTTCAAGGCAGACAAAACTCCACCCAGAGGAGGACATCATCATGATGTTCCATCCCTAGCTGAGAACTTCGTGGTGATCGACAGCTGCCAGGAGAGGAAGTCCAACATGCTCCAGGGGAAGACCACACATCCAAGAGTATACACACATCACAAGTGGGCCTTGATTTCTTATTGTTAAATGAGTACACAAAGTTGTGTGAATAAGGAATGGGAGAGGATCTGGAAGGCATTCAGGAGAGGGGTGAATATGATCAAAATAGAACACATGTATTTCTTAAAGAATTAATAAATAGAATGCCAGGTGGTGGTGCTTCATACCTTTAATGCCAGCATTCGGGAGGAAGAGGCAGGCAGATCTCTGTGAGTTCAAGGCCAGCCTAGTCTACAGAGTAAGTTCCAGAATAGGCTCCAAAGCTCTATCTTGAAACCCCCCCAAAAGAGTTAGTAAATATATAAATAAATTTCAATGAGTCAATTACTATAAATATATTGTTGAAACCAAATAACTCATTAAAAATGAGATAAAGAATATTGTCTTAAAATTCTTGAATCTATGAAAAATAGAATCAAAACAGAACCCAAAAGTCTATAGATAAAAACAACAACAAGAACACACTTAATCTGAGTTGAATTTATTCTTATAAAGTGAAAGGTTAATTTCTTATTTAAAAATCTATTTTGGTTACTTAAATGGAAAATATGGCTATTTTAGTAAATACAGAAAACACTTAAAAATCCAACAGTCCCTAGAAGTGTGCTTCTTAGCAAACCAGGAAAAGATATAAAGGAACAGAAAGTGGAAACTGTACGCTTCAAGCTGACATGACAAAGGCTTTCTTTTCAGAACCCTACTGGAGCAGAAACAATCAGTATGAGCTCTTTATGAAAAGTTTGAGAGCTGCTGACTTACACAGGGGAATAAATAATTGATTAATGAACTAAATTAAAGTGACTGGAAAGGAAAATGACTATCAGTTAATTAAAAGGAATCAAAGAAAAGTTAGAAATAAAAAGTTTAGATATAAATTTTAAAAATTAGAAGTAAAAAAAAGAAACTAGAAATAAGTCCTTGGGACCGACAGTGTTAGCAAGACTCTTGACATAATTTTTGCTTAATGGCAATTATTAGAGAGTGGGGAGGAGAACATGAGGGATCAGGAAGATCAAGTTGGGTGAAGTTGGGTGAAGGACAGAGAGGGAGAGCAAAGAAATAGAGACCTTGAGAAAGGGAATCCTTAGGGGTTAGCAAAAAACAGGCACTAGGGAAACTCCCAGGAATGCACAAGGATTCCAACTCAGAGTCTAGACAATAGTGGAGAGGGTGCCTGAATTGCTCTTCCCCTGTAATCAAACTGATGACTACCTTAATTGTCATCATAGAATCTTCATTTAGTAACTGGTGGAAGCAGATGCAGAGATCCACAGCTAAGCACTGAGCCAAACTCCTGGAGTCCAGCCATAAAGAGAGAGGAGCGACATTACGAGCAAAAGGCGCCAGGTCAATGATGAGGAAACACACAGAAACAGCTGACTTGGGCTAGTGGGAGCTCACTGACTCCAGACTGACAGCTGAGAAAGCTGCATAAGTCTGAATTAGGCTCTCTGAATGTGGGTGACAGTTGTGTGGCTTGGGCAGTTTGTGGGGCCACTGGTGGTGGAACCAGTATTTATCCTTAGTGCATGAACTGGCTCTTTGGAGTCCATTCTCTATGGAGAGATACCTTGCTAAGCCTAGCTACAGGGGGGAAGGCCTGGGTTCTTCCTCAAGTGATGTGCCAGACTTGACTCGCCATGGGAAGCCTTACCCTCTCTGAGGAGTGGATGGGGGGGGATAAGAAGGATGGGAGGGAGAGGGAACTGGGATTGGTATGTAAAATAAGATTGTTTTAAAAATAAAATTATAAAAAAGAACATACCACTAGTAATAGCATAAAGTACAAAATGAGAGTGAAAAGAACTATATATACAACTCCTTTATGTAGAAACCACACGATTAAGGAAATGCTTAGCTATTTTTTTTATTAAGATCCTGACAAAAATAAGCTAAGGGAGGCAGAATTTATTCTCCTAACAGTTTCAAAGCATTCAGGTGTCTCAGAGAAGACCCTCACAAGCACACCTTAGCTGTGCTGCATTCATCTTTAAGTTAATTTTAAAGCAAGCCAAGATCACAGTGATTATTAACTGCCCCCAAATCCAATAGTTTTTTAGCATTTTACTTGTATTGAAGCCTGACTATGTAAGGACCCTGATTAGTACCAAGTCAATCTCTCTATAGTCAAAGCATTGCAACCCAAATAATAATTACATGCACGTATTTGGGTGTACATGTGTATCTTGAGACGACTGTCCTAACTTTACATGAAAATGCAAAGGGCTAAGAATGGTCTAAGCATGATTGTGAAAGAATGACTAAATGGGCCTGGGTTACAATACATAAGAATAAGTGGGCCATTAAAGTTAAAACTGTGTGGGTCAGAGACATACACATAGGCCCGAGCAGAATGCGGAGCTCAGAGCATGCATCAGCCCTGTGCAATACTGGCCCTGGGCTCCTTCCTGACTTAGTAGCACATCTGTAGTCCACCCTGCAGCTCTCATCTCTGAAGAAAGCACAGTACCCGGCAGAGCACAGAGACTCTAGCAGTAGTATATTCTCTACCTGTGAACCAGGGGACAGAAGAAGCTGTGTGCACCGAGTGGGGTGTCAGATAGTAGAAGGCAGAGCAGCAAAGGCAGACCACAGGACACAGCCCGGTTGATGGCCTTCTTGAGCCAGTTAATCTGCCCCAGGAAAGCGAATCTATCCGGGGTGGGTGGGAAGCATGCTGTCTGGCATTTACAGCATTCCCACTTTGTGGGTCAGCAGAGAGAGGCCGGGAGTTGGAGGGCGAAGTCATCAATATTCAACAGAGAGGCAGATATTTATAAATAGTCTCAGGCCTGACTCCAGGCCTTGGCTGAGATGAAGTACTTGATCTGCAGATGCTATTGGCTATGTTCCCAGAAGCTGAGTGAGTAGGCAGCCCTGACCCTATGTCATAAACCACGGCTGCATTGTTGTCACGGTTCACCCCTGTCACCTAATGGGGGGCCCTACGTGACACCTGATAGAGAAGGAAGAAACCTCCGTTGGTTCCCTCGTGGACTAGCTGGGAATGCACTGATGGATTTACTTTTAAAAAATGCATCAGAAAACATTCTTAAACCATGGGCATGTTAAATATTGGTTTACTATATAGCTCTTGGAAGCTAGAATTCATAGTAGAAAACAAAGTGAATCATGTGACCAAATGTTCTTTGAAATACTGTTCAGAGTTTCATATTATAGTGCTAATATAATGTAATTATTGTTATTACTATTATAAGTCAACCAACAGCTTAGCTCACACCCTTGAGAAATGGTGCCAGATATTTAATGCTTCTCTCAGCGTTTCTTAGTTTGCACTACCCAGCACAGGACTCTGAAGTCGCAAAGCCACATGACACAGAGCAATTGGCAGTTATCCTGACTGCTTCCAGATGTCCTACAAAGTGTAAACTACACACCGGGGCTCAATAACAGTACCACGGAAATGTAAAATAGCTTTTTATATTCACAAAAGATAAGGTGCTAACATTTTACATATTTTTAAGGCGTTGTGAAATTTAATTTCATTCATTTCTTTTTTTATGAGACCAATGCCTTATCATTTGGATACCAAACTGCAAATTTCTTTTTGTTTAAAAAATATGGCTATTAAAGTTTTTCAAATTATGGCCATAGCTCGTGCCTGTTGTTCTAGGGGCACTTCTGTTGGGCAGAACTGATCTTGAACAATATAATCAGAAAGATGGTCATGGTGTCTCAACATAAGGATTAGTCTTTGAATTAACAGTAGCGGATAGAGTTGTATTATAGTCTTAGGTTCTGAAAACTCAAAAAGTGTATCTCCCCAGAACCATATGGAAACTTAGAGAGACTAACAGCTCCTGTACTTACCACTGGCATTACTGTAAACAAAAGACAGTACAATGAATAAGACTTCTGCACAGATAGGATTTATATCCTAGGTGGGAGCACCTACTGTGGGTGGGGCTACCCTGGGAGGTGGGCCTGGGTTCTGTAAGAGGGCAGCCTGAACAAGTCACAAGGAGCAGCCCAGGAAGCAGCACTCCTCTATGGTTTCTACATCAATTGTCTCCGGGTTCCTGCCTCCATGTTACTGCCCTACTGAGTGTCTGTCATAACTTCGTTCACTGATGAACAGGGATGTGGAACTGTAAGTCAAATAAATTCTCTCCTCCCTAGGTTGCGTTGGTCATGCTATTTCATTACAGCAAGAGTAACTAACTAAGACATACTTATTGCTTTTGGCCTGACAAGACCCTTTCCTGGGATTGTTATGATATCCACGGAGTGGGTTCCAAGTTCTAATTCTCTGCCTTCTGCTGTCTTTCAAATGGACATCAGCTACTTTGATTTTTTTCTACAATGAGAGCTTGTTCAATTCTTTTACTTAAAGTTCCATTAGCATCCCCATTTCCTACCTGATAAAGTGTGGCAAAGTACACTATGCTTAGGATTCCAGACTTCCTTTAGTCTAGCACTCTGTGTCCGATTCTTTGCTCTGCTCCTGTGTGCTGATTCTGCTGCAGCCTTTGAAACTGCTCGCAATACACCACACCCCTACTTAGCTGCCTTCAGTTTGGCCAAGTCCTAGCACCCTGGAGGCATAACAGATTAAACTGTACCACCTTCCAGTTTATGTGTTGAAACTCTAACTCCCAATGAAACCATTTGGAGACAGCATCTTTAGAAGGTAAGTGGAGCTAAATGAGTTTGCTTGAGGGCCATGTGATCTTAAACTCCGAGCCTCTAGAACTGCGAGGAGACAATAGATGTCCACTGTGGAAGCCACATAGGATGGTATTGCACTGTATCAGCCTGGACCACGTAACAGAAAGACTTGATCACTCGATCTCTGTGAGCTTTGACGCCTGAGGCTCGAGCCCTCCTGCTGCTTACACTCGGAGCTGGACGTGTCCACTCATCATAGTGTCGGAGCTGGACGTGTCCACTCATCATAGTGTGGGTTTGACAGTTTTATCTTTGGGGGGGGATTTTTCTTTTATAAGACTGCTTTAATTTCTTCATAGCATGGAAATCCTCTTCTTCATTTTTACATCAAAGCCCACAGTACTTATTTAGTGTTGGAGGCAGCCCAGGGCAGAGACTGTGTTTTAGTGATTGAACATATGGGTGTTTAGCTGGAAGATACCAAGGCATATGCGATTTTGAGGGATGGGTTACTGAAGACTTCTTGCGAGTAGCTTCCACCATGAAGTCACGTGGACAGTGCATTGAAGGGGCAGGTGGTGTGACCGCGCAGGTCTCTCGGTGAGCCTTGTTTACTGGGGAAGGCACAGGCACCAAACAGGAAATGTTCTCAACAGTGGACTTAGCAAAAGCAAAGGTATTTTGTGGTTCATCCTGGGATCTTAGGTACAAAAGATTAATGGCAAGGGAGAAAGAGGGACTCAGCACTTGTTGACGTAGTGTGAGATCTCCAGAGGCTCAGGAAGGAAGATGCACGCTATGGGACTCCATTTCGAATGTACCGCTCCTACTGTTCAGTTCTCGCTCTGGCCCGAAGCAAACCTGCCAGTGGCCACTTTCAGCGTGCCCCACTAGGGCTGGATCATTAATGCCTCCTTCCAATTAGCTTTGTGAATTGAATCAGCTCTTTGCCATTGTAGGAGTGCCCAGGAAGCAGAGATCTGCAACGTTAGGGTCTTACCCGTCTTTATCTTTTTTTTTTTTCCCTTCCCATTTGTGGCCTCTGCGTTTGCTAGCTTCCCAGAAACACAATGCAAAGCTGCCAAGAGAAATCAGACTTGGCAAATTTCAACTGTGAAGCGTCCAAATGTTACCAGAATCTCACTCTGGTCTCCCTTCTGCTTCCCCTCCTTGGGGATGCCATATAAAGGATTCAGATGGGACGCACAGTGTAGAGCGTAGAAGACAGGCGAGGCTCGTAGCAGAGCATCGCGGTGTGAGCCAGTCTCACAGAGTTACTGCGCTGGTTCATGTGTTTAGTAGGCTTTATGCTCCTTTCTAAAGCCTCTGAGCAGATGTATTCTCCAAGGGGATTCTCCTGTACTGGTGAATGATAAAGCATTTGCATTGATTCTTTAAGAATTTTTATTTTATGTGCCTGAGTGGTTTATTATGCAAGCATGTAAGTCTGTGCACTGCACACATTGCCTGTTGTCTGCAGAGGCCGGAACAGGGTGTTGGCTCACATGGACCTGGAATTGCAGTCTTCAGAGGCCATGTAGGTACTTGCAACCAAACCTTGGACCTCTGCAAGAAGAGCAAGTGCTTTGAACTGCTGAGCCATCCAGCCAGCACTTGGATTAACTTCTAAGGGAGGGCCAGTGGTGTGTCCTCACACCTTCCCAGAAAGTCTTTCACTAGACAGAAGCTTTTATCATCATTCCAGCGCTTCAGAAAGTCACATCTCTATAGCTCTACCAGGGCTGGGGATACAGCTCAGAGCTCCCATTCTTTTGATAAAAAAAAAAAAATGTTACAGAGTACATGAAAAAGAATGAAGACGGAAAAATAATCCCGCAAGTCTGAGAAGCAAGCCACGGTTTGCTAGGAATAAATAGCCCTTTCTCAGTAGACCTCCACACACACCCGCTGCCCGCCTTCCTTGCTTTTGGTTTGCTCCCCTGAGGTCTGCAGTGATTGCTGTTCTCAGCTGTTCCTCATAACACAAAGCATTGGCTTTCCGGACTGAACCTTGCTAGAAGCGGTCATTTCACAAACCACATTGGGCTCCATCTTGAGCGTTGATGCAGAGGCAGGATAACCCTGCACCTTGTACGTGGAGACAGCCCCTCCGTATCCATACCACCCATGGCACAAAACCTGACAATGTATCCTCAGAGTCAAAAGGCACTGCCCTAGAACGTTATCAATCTAAATAGACCACATGAGACACAGGGACTTAAAACTATCAGGACAGCAAGGCCTGAGGACTTTACACCAAGAAGCAGTGCCAACCCTACCTGGATCCCGTAAGAGAAGATGACGTAATGCCGTCGTGGCCCGGGCCCCCACTGACCTGTCAGTGTGACTACTTATATTTGCGTCAAAGGAAGGAAGTAGAGAACGCCTGACTGAAGCAGGGCTTTCAGCTCACTTTAGTCCTCACTACTGTCACAGCCTAATATGCAAATTGTCATCGGTCCATCTATCCGTTCATTGGCCCATCAGTTTGTCCATCAAAACCCAGTACTTCAGCTTGTCTCCAAGTTTTTTTGGCTTGGCATTTCTCCATCAGGGCTTTTTCTCCTCAGCAGCCAGACTCACACCTGAGGCTCTGCTCAGGCTTGGGGTGGGGATCAACCCGGTGACCCTTCAGCACAGCGGGGTCCTTATTAGCAATTAGCTATCTCTTTGAAGTTGTGTGAGCTTCCTTCTTTTGCCTTGGGAGGAAAGCCTCTTTGACCTGCTTGAACTGTGCTGGTCTGTAAAACACACACACACACACACACACACACACACACAGATATAATTACTGTGTGAGCTGAGAATTAATATTAGTAATCACGATCAGAATAAAAGAACCCATGCTTGCCCCTGGCAGCTGTCAAGGAAAGCACGCAGGACTGCTTGGCAGACTGCAACCAAGAAAACTGGCAAAGCTTCTGAATATATTATTATTCAATAAAGTCTGACACTGTGGAGAGACACGGAAATGTCAGTGTGTGTTGCTGACATCCAGTGCTCCTCTATGACATTTTAAATGGTGTGTGTGTGGGGCAGACGACAATGTGGCGCTTTTTGCTTCTTTTCCATGGTATTTTGTCTTCCTTAAACTTAGTGTGTTACAACACAGGCAGGAAGCCCAAGGCTGACCATGGGGGAAGGTCCTCAATGACCTAATGGCCAACTAGCTACGAAGTACGAGGCTATCACCAAAGAGTCTTCTGGAAAAGATTGAAGACACACTTTGTCCATGAGCTCATGTTAGCTTAACCAGAGGGCTCTGGGCTAGAGAGCTGTTTGCTGTGCAATCTCTGATATATTACTTCACTTCTCTGAGCCCCGCAATCTGTAAAATGAAACAGTGTCCCTTGACTTACAACGCAACGATGAGAGACATTCTGTAAAGTATTGCCGGATGTCAGCTCTTAACTCACAGAACTATTATTCCTTTTCTTTTGAGCTCATTGTCCTTGGGTGGTGTTTACCTCTGTTGGCAAGGAAGAATTAAATGACAAGGACACAGATTGAGGGCACCAGGGACCTTCAGAGATCATTTCCACGGTGAGGACTAAACTGTTTGTGAGACAGCTTTGGTTTTCTATTTTAACATCTCGGGAAAGAGCGTTTAATGTGTCACAGGGACACAGAGTCTCATCGTGGTAGTGGCGATGGGACTCATCCAGCAGCAATCTGGCTTTGCTGCAGCTTGTTTCCTTAGAATTGGTCCTGAGGAGAGAAAAGAGCAGAACTGTAAGGGTCTCTGGAGAGGAACCCTCATTCTTTGAGGTCCCCCAGGCCAAGTGGCCACAGGACCCTTGCACTTTTCATGGGCATCCATTCCGGTGGCTGCATCCTTGATTCGCTCTTACAAAGCAGGTTTATTTCTTGACATCCAGTTGAAAACCTGCCCCTGCCTTCTTGGCAGAGCTGAGCTATTATGGGGATACGAGGGAGGGAGAGAGACTTCTCAGGCCTGCTCCACACCGAAAAACAAAACCAAAGACTACTTTGATGATATGCTAGCAAGGCTTCTCTAGAGAAATCTTCCAGCTATTGAAAGAGGCCAGTCGGGCCTCATTGTGGCGACACAGGATGTTTGTCAAGGGCAGCTCTGGAGTTGTACCGGCTTCTGTTTCTAACTCTACTTCTTCCACCTGCTAAATATGTGACCAGCAAGCTCCTCACTGTCCCCAAGTCTCAACTTTCTCCTCTATTAAAGAAGAAATTTTCCCTATCTCTCTTCTATGAAATATTATAAATTTAGATTTTTGGTGTATATTCTGAAAATAATTTTTATTAAAATATCCTTTCCCTAAAAGTAATCCTTCTCAAAATTATCCATTCAGGCCCATATAATCTAGGTTTATGGGTTTGTAACTGACTTTGGTTTTATTATTTCATTATGAGGTGTACTTATAAGAAAAGGATGTTCTCTTTGCAGGAAATATATAGTAGTTACAGCTGTATGATTGTGCCATTTTAATTATTTTAATTCTATGCATTTCTAGTTTTATTCATCTGTTAAAATTAATGGAACTGAGTAGAGTTAATTTTTTTTCTCGTTTGCCAAAAAAAGTAGTAAAGGAAAGTACTAACGTCAAAGGGTCCATGTGTTTATTGGAGAGCTGTGTGGTGAGCTCCCAAAAAGCAAAGATAAAAAAAAAATCCAACTACGTTTTGATGTTACAATGTGGGGGTGTTCCCACTTGGGGGCCCGTATTTCCATGTAGGGCCTGAGAAAGCTACAAAAAAAAAAAAGATATGACTCCCTTAAGAGTTTTTTTCTTAACAGTTAACCCTTGAGCAACCAGTAAGTTCAGTAGGAATAAAAAAAAAACTAGATAAACATGGTGCCACAGTGCAGGGCACTGGCCTCATACAGCCAGGAAGGTTGAAAGCAGTTCCTGGTCAAACACACCTCCAACTGGGCTATGAGCCTTAGACTTGACTTTCTCAACCCAAGAAGCTGCCAAAGCTGAGCTGAGGTCCTAGCCATGCCACTTAGCAGTGTTTTGCTCATGAAGACAAAAAAGACTGGAGATATGTAATAAAGACAAATTCAGACAGAAAACTCCTAAACAGGTTCCAGTATGTTCTATAATGTGTCTAGGCTTAAGAAAGAAAGAAAATGGATATAGAGTAAAAACAAAACAAAAATATAGAATACCTCAGTCTTCCTTTGTTCCCTAGATGAGGACTAGAAGGTTTTCACCCAGCAAGCCTGAAGGTTCCTGAGCATAAAATTCAGGCTGGATCATGCTTTCCGAGCACCAAATCCCTCTGCCATAGGCAACCGTTTTGAACCTTTGGTGACAGATGGCCATGAACCCTTGGCTTCCATACTATGAACAAGAAGGCTGAGTAGCTCACCGGGATCCACTGAGCACGGACACAGACACGCACAGACAAGCAAACCGATGATTGGTTCAGTGTCATTCCAGGTGTGTTTAAGTTCTTGCGCTGACTAGTGTCCGCTCCCAGGACTCCCCTCCTCCCACCTCCTTTTCTCCAAAGGGCCTTTCAAGAACTCAGGTCACTGAGGACGAGAAACAACGCTCCCCCTGCTCGTTTCTGATGGGGTTTCCTGTATTGCCCACCATAGCGTCGTCACTCTCTCCTTCCTCCTCTCTTTCATGGAGATCCATGGATTCAAGAGTCTCACCAGCCCTTCGCCAGTGCTCTACCACTGAACTAAACGTGTAGCATCCCTCTGCTGACTTCAGCTGTGAAACTGCTATGGTTTTGTTGTTGAAACATTGAAAAAACGTTACAGGGATTGATTCTCCATGGAACCCAGTGAGATGCATTTGGAGCCTTCGAAATCAGTTTGGCAAATACAGCTAAAGCTGCTGACGGCATCAACGCCTAGGTGTTGGCATGGGTGATATACGTTCTGCAACCTTGAGTCAAGGAGCAAACGGTTTAACCTCAAAAATGCAATCTGATAGGTGTGCTGTGGGGTGCTTTATTGTCTCCATTATGTTCCCGTCACAGGAGAGACACATTGGTCGAGCAGAAATAGCTTGGCACTTACAAGCTCAGGCACAAGTTTCGGCGTCAATACTTCTCGGGAAGCTGCCAGAATTGGAGGCCAGGATGTGTGCGCTCCTCCATGTGCCGGTTAACCGTTTAAAAGGAAATGATGCCTTTTCAAGAATTAAACGTGGATGTGAATGCACTCGATTACACTAACAAGTGGTATTTTAAAGTATGTAGCTGAAAAACATTCCGCTAAGCAGAAATGGCAGCTAAGAAATGGATATCTGTGACCAAGAGAAGCCGTTGGTCTCCTCAGTTTTCAAGGGAATGGAAAGAGGATACTGAACTATGCAATATGGCGCTTTCTCCTTTTGGCTGGAAGCCAAAAGTACAGTTGTATATCATATTAGATTTGCCTCTAGTTCACTGGTTCTCCTACCCGATCTAAGGCTGCCTTCTGGGGGTGACACTTCATCTGACAGAGTGTGTGACATCTTTGGGGATACTCCCTCACCTCACCAGGTCCTCATACGATGACCACAGATCTATTGATTTCCACACCAGAGTCCCACTCCCTCTCCACTCCTCAGAGGGAGCGACTGGGGATCCTTAAGAGTTTCTTGAGAGATGCCAGCCAAATCAACTCCAGATGAACATAGTTCAGAGGAGCCAGACACATTTTAGGTTTTAAATTACACTTATTCTTCATTTATATGTATATGTGTATCACTTGTGGGTGGGAACATGCATGCCATGGCGTACTTGTAGAGGTCAGGTGAGACTCAACGTGAAGGAGTTGGTTCTTTCCTTCAACCATATGGGTCCTAAGGATAAAACTGAGGTAGGTATCAGGCTGGGTGCCATACATTTACCCATGAAGCTCTCTTGCTGGCCCAATACATTTTTATTTGTTTGCTTATTTAATTATTTGTGTAGGTGAGTGTGTGCCATGGTCATATATAGAAGTCAGAGGACAACTTCTTTTTTTTTTTACTTTTTAAAATTTTTATTAAAAATAGATTTTTTTTAAGCAGACAATATATCATGATTATGGTTTTCCTTCCCTCTACTCTTCCAAGTTCCTTCCCCTACCCCTTCCCCTCTGTATGCACTCTCTTTCTGTCTCTCAGTAGAAAAGAACAGGCTTCTTCTAAGAGGTAACAACCAAACATGACAAGATAAAATATAGTAAGATTAAGCAAAAACTTTCATATAGAAGTTAGACACAGGAACCCAATAGGGGGAAAAGAGTCCCAAGAGCAGGCAAAAGAGTCAGAGACCTACTAGTTCTCACAGTCAGAATTCCATAAAAATACTAAGCTAATGATGTAGGACATGATGTAGACCCATGAAGGCTCTGTGCTTGCTGCTTTAGTCTCTGTGAGATCATATAAAACTTGCTCAGTTAATTCATAGGGCCATGTTCTCTTAGTTTCCTCCATCTCCTCTGACTCTTACAGTCTTTCTGTCTGCTCTCTTCCATGGGATTCCCGGACCTCTGAGGGGAGGGATTTGATGGAAACATCTAATTTAGACTATCTCTCTCCATGTAATGTCTGGCTGTGTGTTCCTGCATCTTTTCTCATCTGCAGCAGGAGGATGCCTCTCCGAGGATGACTGGATAGGGTACTGATTTATGAGTATAGCAGAATATTATTAGGAGTAATTTTATTTTTTTTTCCAGTCATGTTTGATTTTACTCTAGGTTTCTGGGATATTTAGTCTTTGATTCTTAACTACCCAAGCAGTGTTGAGTGTGAATTTCTTTTTATGGAGTGGGCCTTAAGTCAAATCAGACATTGTTTGGCTACTCCCATAAGTTCTGTGCCACCATTCGCCCTAGCCTATTTTGCAAGCAGGACAGATTGCAGGTCAAAGGTTTTGTGGCTGAGCTGGCATCCATGTTTCTCTTTTTGTAGCCTGGAGCATACCCTTCTAAACCAAAGAGACCAGAAAGCAGGAGTGAAGGCTCCATGTGGGCACCAGCTTGACTTCTCCATGTTCAATGAGTTGTGTGGTGGATGCTGTCCTCAGCAATAGGACCCTGCTCTTAGTTTGCCTTGGAAGCCTTGCCAGGCTGCAAGAGATGGCCAAGTAAGACTCTATATCTCCAATTACTAGGAGCCCTCATTGGATCACCACCATAGATTCCAGGATGTTTTTAATACACTAGGTTTCCACACCGAATCCCCCACCCTCAATTCGAGCCCAGAGAACAACTCTCAAAAGTTAATTCCCACATATATATATAATACACAATATATATGTATATATGTATATTATAAATATAATATATAATATACAACATCTGCTGGGCTGCCTATAAAGTCAAAGAATCCAGTAGTTGCTCAGTCCACAAGGCTAGATGTCTCTATTGGTCTTCAGTATATGCTGGAATCCCAAAGAAGTAGGCTCTCAGGACAATGACAAGAGCAAGCAGCCAAAAAGATCAAACTTCCCTCTTCCATGTCCTTTACGTAGGCTTCCAGCAGAAGGTGTGGTGCAGATTAAAAGTGGATCTTCCCTCCTCAAAGGATCTGGATTAAAAATGGATCTTTCCACTTCAAATAATCAGGCAAAAATCCCTCACAGGTGTATGCAGCCATCTTGGGGTTTTAGTTAAACCTAGATATCATTAAGTTGACAGCCAAGAGTAGCCACCACACGCTCTTACCCGTGGAACCATCTCACTGGCCCACACTTTAAAAGTTAAGTTAATAGAGTCAATGAGCATCACACTCGATATAGTCTTTCATTATTTCCTTTATGCTTTGTTAAGCAACATGTTCATATAATACCTGTCTCTAGTAGATTGTCAATGTAGTAGGTGTTATTTAAAGAGTGTGAATTAAAGGAAAAAACACCGAAAACAATTCAGTTTAGATGAATGGTTTGCAACAAACAGAAAATGTATTCATGACAGAGATGACAGATTGTTTCTGTCTTGTCTTTATATGAATTTGTAATTTATTGTTAATTGAAATGGGAAAGAACAGCCAAAGGGGACATGAAACCACGGGCAGGAAAATAAGGAAAAATTGATCTGGCTGCAGTGACGAAATTTCAGTTGTTGTGCCCAGACTCTTGCCCCCCAAAGAGACCACCAGGGATCTGGGACTTGGATGCAAAAGCAAGGTTTATTCCAAAGCACAGTACGAGCCTAGGCACGGAACTCATCCAGCACACTTAACACAGTGAGAGCAAGAGGAGCTGCCTTCCAGAGATTATAGGACATTTTATACACAATCTTGCAGGACACCAGTTCTCACCTAATTTGCATAATTGGGCCTAATTGAGGACAGCAAATGATTACAAATGGGCACAAAATTCAATAAGCATGCTATCATTATGCAAATGAAGTATGGACATAAGTGTGTTCTCAGTTGGCCAGTTCCTATCTGTCCTTGGGGTATGTAGATGAAGCATTCTATGAACATATTTTTAATTGGCCAGTTCTTGGCTATCCTTGAGGCAATGCTCTCCTGGTTGTTAACGGCTCCTGCGATGGCCCTTGTCACGTAGGGAGCGTTTTTCAAAATAGCCTAGCCTAGGCAGCATGGTTCAGGCGGAAAGCAATCAAGTCACTCTGACCGGTTTCATCTCTTTCACACTGTACTTTGCAAAAGTGACTGGCACTCATCAGCCCTGGTCTAGACCAGTTCTTTCTAGCCCATGGTCGTCGTGTTAAGATAGCTGTATTTACCATCGCCTCCCCAATGCCACTCGTGCCTGAGAAATAATACTTCTCCTGCAAGTCTGACTGACTTATTGCTGAATACTTGCACATGTGTGCCTGAACACAGCAGGGCTCAATAGATGCTGAAGAACCAGTAGCAAGAAAGCCGTTCACAGGAGAGGTGGGAGGGGAGTCCAAGGACAGAGTCCCAGAGTGAGATCTACTCAAGGAGGAGCTGGGAGCCACTGCTCTAGAGATGCCTGGAACTTCAGCTGCAGAGGGATTTAGCACGAGGCCGTTGACAATGACACGCTTCAAGCAGAGACGAGTTTACCAGCAGGAGCTAAGATCCAGATTCTGATGTTTCACTTGACTGCAATGTTGAAATGTGACCTCACAACCTGGCTCCTAGGCCTGCTTCTGTCACTTACTGATGGTCCCAAGTGGCTCGGCTAGACAATCCCAGTTCCATTCAAGTTGCTCTTTGGAAAATGTGTTTATGTTCTTATTGCCAATGAGAACAATAGCTAAGGTTGGTGTGGTGGTGAGAGCCTGGGATGGTGAACTTGAGTTACAAAGTCTCAACAAACAAACAAAAAACAACGAAGAGGTAAACTATTAAAAACAGGAGATACATGATGGAACAGTGCTTTCTAAAGCAGACCATGACTCAATCCTTGCTTCACAGCCTACGAATGTTAAAAGTTAGTTTTTGTAGGACTCTCAAGGAAAAGTGTCTCTACTGTCCCGTGCCTCTGTCTCAACGACAAGACTGGCCCTCAGAAAATACCCAAAGACCACAAAGGACAGAAGGGAGGTGTATGAAGAATCTAGAACAGCCCAAAGCTGGAGTCACACTCCTAAGGACCAGCACTTGGAACCAGGGCGCTGGGCTTCCAAAAAGATTGGAATCATACATCCGCTGAACCTAGTGTATTGTCTTAAGGCTGTATAAGCATCTCTAGCTAACTTCTCAATGTCTCAAGAACCAGATCAATATTAGCCTATTTCAAACACACAATTTACCTTTTAATGCTTTGTCTGATTTTTGTGTGTCCTAAAACAGACACTGTTTTCAGGCGTAGTACAGGGTCAAAGCACCTAGAAGACCCCAAACATCTTTTTCACATTATCAACATGGCAAAAATATGTTTTAGATTTGAAATGCATGCCAGTAGCTAACAACATTCTTCCACTCATTGTAGAATAAATTGCGAAACTGATTGGGAAATATATGATTATAAATCAATAAAATGTAGGCACTTCCATGCCATTTAAAACCTATCTCTCTTTTGTGTATTGGTCTTGCATGCTCATATTCCTGGGACCCCCATTATAATCCCAACAGCTGTGGAAGCTGTAAGATCAAGAACTATGTGATACCCTAGGTTAGATTTGAAAATTAATTCAAAAGACAGCCTGCCACAGGCTCTCCCTAATATCCTCTATAAAGAAAACAGCTGGTTCTGCCAAGACCTTTGCAGTTGATCCTTACGTGCACCCAACAAACCAACAGCCACAACCTCCCCCTTGATTTTCCACAGGCTTCCCTTCTCCAAATAGAAATTTCAGAACTGTATATTGGAAACTGCAAGATCTGGTGCAGTTCTCGGAGTTTCATGATGCCTGTCATATTTGTGTTTTACTTAGCGACAGTTTAAGAAGGGACATTGAAAGCACACAGCTTACCCTTCCTCAGATAGAGCCCCAAATATTTGCCAGGAGCACTGCCTTCTCATGACTTAGAATAGAAATACATAGCAAACCCAACCATCGTCTCCACTACAGACCATTTTCTGCAATTACCAATGGAAAAAACAGAAATGCCGGGAAAAACACAGATTCATCAAAATAGCAGAATGTTTTCTTTGTGAGCTGTAATTAGTTCCTATGGCAATTTCCATCCTCTGAATTGTGCGCTGCGTGATAGGCAATTTTTTGTGTGTGCAGGAGAAATGGATGCATTAGCTCATCAGCACATCCTGAGCAGATTACAGATGAGCTTCCGCATAAATGATGCCAGCGGTAAAGCAGGTCTTTTGGAAGAGAAGTCCATTATTCTGGAAATGTTTATCTGGGAGCATTCGTTCCTGCTCCTTTGCAGTTTTTATCGTTGGTGCTGCAAAATGTGTTGCGATTTTCCACACCATTTTGCTTCTGTTTGAGTTTATGCACAGAAGAAGTTCTTTCATGACAACACAGGTCCTCACAGTATTGTCATTAAAATCCACTCAGCCACTTAGAAATACTGATGTTGAGGCTGGACTCCAAAGAGTCGGGCTGTTACCGGGGTGCTGGACAATTTAAAGTCTCCCAGTTGTGCTAAGGATTGGGATGCATGGATATTAAGCCCTGTCAGACAGCAAAGGCCACACACAAGTGGTTTGGTGTTCCACCTTTCCATCCAGCTGGAGGGGCTACAGAGTTTTGTCCCAGTGAGGAACAAAAACCCTTGTAAGAATTCCAACTCCACCTCCCTTGCTTCAAGTGGCACAACAAACATCTCATGGATAAAATGTTCAAATTTGCTTTTCTTACAAATGGTTTGTCTTTTCTTATGCCTTTTGCCTATTTTGTTGTTGGAGTTTCTCTGTAAGTTATTAGCCCAAGGTCTATGAAAAGGAAATTTTGTGTGTTTTGGTTTGTTGACCTGACTCTCTTGTGGAATTTTCCCTATTGAGAAATAGCGTTATATCATAAAAGTTTTTATAGCGAAATGTTTGACCTCTGAGTATGTGTCATCCTGACAAAGTTTTCCTCATTATGTAATGACTTTATCAACAATAATAAAAAGATCTTTAACAATCTTATTGGTTTTACTTTGAAATTTAAAATGCTTGTCCTGGCATTATTATGACATACACTGTGTGATGTACTAATCTTATTATGTAGTCAGTTGTTCATATATCCTAGACGGAAGAGTTAATACCTCCATTGGTTTGATATAGCACCATACATCATATGCTAACCTACCATATGTGAGGGTTAATCTTCATTGTCAGTGGGACTGACTTAAAATCACCCAGGAGACCAAGGCACACCTGTAGGGGTGTCTTAGAGAGGCTTAACCGAGATTCACCTGGGATTGGGCGGCACTATCCCCTGGTGTAATACAAGGGGAAAGATGGCTGAATGCTAGCATTCAGTTTCTCCATCCTTCCTGCCTTCTCGCCAAGGTAGACTAAACCCCCTGAGACCACAAGTTGAAGTTTGTGTTGGGTATTTTGTTAGAACAATGGGAAAAGTAACTACTATGCCATACAAATTAGAGGCAATTTTCGACTTTCTGTTTTCTTCTTTTGGCTGGGCTATGCAACCACCAGTTGCTATAATTTAGACCTGATACAATGTCCCCTAGTGGCTTGGGTGTTGAATGCTTGTTCTCCAGCCCATGGCACTATTGGGAGGGGAAACACATATAGGAGACGGAGCTCAGTGGGAGGCAGTTAGATCATTAAGAACATGCCTTGAACCTGATCCTGGAACCTTTTCGTTTCTATGAGGCAAGCAGGCCGCTGAGTGCTACCCTCCCACCATGAAATGTGCTCTTGCCAGAGCTTTGCAACCTGTTGTGAGTCAAAATGAAAGTTGATTTCCTTGAGGAGTGTTGATTGTGATTTGTAGTTGATTCATACACCAGTCTGGCGCTACTTATGATATTATAGATTTGTGATGCAGATTTGTGACACATCCCGGGGGGTAATCCCTCAGTACTCTTTCTTTTCATAAAAGTTAGGGTATTCTTGCTCTAATTTTCCTGCTAGTTACTTTAGAGTCAGTCTTCTAGTGCTAAGGATTCTGTGAGTTTCCCTGGACGACTATGTTGGATTTTTTGAATTAGAACAACTCGTGGTTCCTTTCATGGCCCACATCTAACTACTATCTGCTTATTTCTTTTCCCCTTGCCACGAAGGTCCCAGCATTCACAGTGAATGTGGTACCTATGTTCAAACTCTGGTTTCTAAACATTTTCAGCTCATCTGAACTCTGAAGACATGATCACGGATCAATCCCCTCCCTTCCAGCATCCTTCCTAGATGTCTGGACTGCTTACTCTGCCCTTCAGCTTGACGACCCTTCATAAGGGCTGGCCATTTCTCAAGGACCACTATGCACTTTCTATCATGATGGTCTGTTTGGTGATGAGGGGAACTGAGACCTAAACATGCAAAAAACAAAAAGCATAGTTTTTCTGCAACTGAACTTACTTTCCTTTAAAATTTAGATATCGTTTGTCAATGGAGACAATGATTGAACCACAACTAATACTAGGGTCATTTGAAAAATCGTATGGAAACCTACTAATGTAGGAGCTTCCTAAAGTAAATACATATATGAAAGTAATCTAAATGGAGTCACAAATAGCAGGCGATATAACTAAGACATCTTATGCCACCTCATAAAACCTTCTATGCCAGAAATAAGTACATCTCCTTGAGTCACTGGGCAAAGGGGTCCCATAGACAACCCAAACTTCACAGGCTAGTTAAAAAGCATTATTTATTTTCTTAAACTTATGGTAATGTCCTATTTCTGAAGACAACACTTACTTTATCTCATCAAACACAGAGAAGTAGAGCTGGTGCCTAATTAGAAGTTTTATTGACTAGTGTTCATGGTAGTAGAGAGCCCTCAAACCAGCTACAATTCCATGACTCACAAGGGTGACCTGCCGGCAGGATTTACTCCTGGGATAGTGGCACAAATGGTATGGAAGCAACCGACTATTTTCTGATGGGATTTAAGTCCCACTCCATGAGATAAAACCACACCTGTCATTGCTGAAGTGATCCAGAATCTTAGACTAGATAGACTATGGGTCTTTGGGAAAACCAAACACTATTATCCTGCGGAAGGGGCATGGCAATAAAATGACTACTAATGACATTTAACTATTCCAATAGATCAGTGCCTTGTTTAGTCATCATCACACAAGCTTCTTCGGCAGTAGATGTGAACTAACATAGAGATTCACAACTGGACCGTGTGTAGAGAATAAGAGATTTTGGAGCACTCAGTCTCAAATGTCTTCATCAATTTCCTCAAATCAAGGCCTAAGGGTCTATGTGGAAGAGGAAGGAGAAATATTGTAAGATCCAGAAAGGATGGAAGACTCCAAGAAACTATTATCCATATCCATTTGGACCAACACACATATGAACTCATAAAGACTATGAAAACATGTACAAGGCCTATACAGGTTCAAGCTAGATGGGGTCCCAACCATAATAGGGTAGCATCAAGAGGAAGAAATGGACATGGGCCCCCAATCCTAACTAAGAAGCTATTTTCAGTTGATATCTGATAGCAATGGATAAACTATTTTCTCCAATGGAATCTCACTGGATGTATTAACTACACTTCAGGGTAGGTCCCATGCCCACCAGTGGTAAAACACAAAATGAACTCAATGGTGTTTTGTAGACTTTTTGTCTCATTTTGCTCTGGTTGGACATTTTTGTTTGTCTTTTGCTTATCTTTTTTTTTTGGCTTGTTATTGAATGAGTTTTTCCTGGTTTTGCTTGTTTCTCTTTGGTTTTATTTTTTGAAGACAGAAATAAAGTTGGTTGTGTAGGAAAGCTGGAAGGATCTCAGAAGGACTGGGTGAAAGTTTACCTTACTTTTTTCAGTATAAACTTTTTCTCAACTTTTTTGGTGAAAGTGTGGAATTTAATGAAGAAAACATCTTCTCAAAAGATGGGCTGAAATATGTATATGATGTCTATGTATATGATGTATATGTATATATTATAAACAAACAATTTAAAACATAAATGTCTATGTGCATATATATACTCTTGAAAAACAGATTACTGATTTTAATCAAGCTAGAATATGAAACATGAATAATAAATAATCTTTGAAAAAAGTCTTTGTGCTATTACTTTAAGCAAAGAATATTTAAAGAGGTAGGAAAAGCCCAAAGTATAAGAAAACACTTTTAAATGATCTTAAGATTAAAATAATTTTCTCCTTGAGATTTAATTATGAAAAAAACAGGACAGTGATTCAGAAGTAATCCCAAAACATATATTTGACAAAGAACACACTTGCATACAAAGTAAAATAGTTATACCCCAGAGTTATGAGAGATAGCCTAGTAGAAAATTGCAAAAGTTTGAAGATATTTTGTGAAATATGAATCACCAGTGGACACAAGCATAGGAAAACTGCTCAACGACAGAAGGCATCAGAGAACTGTAACTGAAAGCCACATAAAGCCAGTGCAGTACTGTTGTATACCCACAGCGATGGCGGGGATTAAGAAGACTGAAAACAGAAGAGGTTGGAGAGACATCGGGAAATTCAGTGGAAAATCATGCACCGCCACTGAAAATCCAAAATCAGCTCAGATGCTTTGGAAATAAATATGGGAGCATCTTGTAATTTGAAAGTATTTTTAATAATCACATTCAATAAAGCCATTCCTAGGCTTTATCTAAGAGAAATAAAGACATATATTTACACAAAATATGAATACAAGTGATAAGGGTAGAATTAGTCATAATAGCAAACATCCAGAAGTGACACAAACCCATCTATTGATGAAAGGCCAACAAAATCTAGTGTGTTCATAGTATTGGAAAGCCAAATATTAATACATAAACAAACATAAATGAATCTCTAAAGAATTTTTCTAAATAAAAGAATCTAAGCATGGCAAATTAAAAAAGGTTTTGCAGATATTAAATTTTAGAAAAGACAGGGGTCCGTCTGCATGCTGCCTTACTGGAAGATAGCCAGAGTGGGTGGGAGGACACCACTAAGATGAGCAAGTATGTGGTGGGGAGACGGGAGAGAAAGAGAAGCGGAGTGGTTAGTCCGCTATGAAGAGAGGCTGAGCTGGAGCCAAGAGAGTGGTGAGAAACAGTCTGACATCAAGTCCTGTGCTGCTTCTGAATCCATGGTGATGCCTGGCTGTGCTGCTGCTGAAGGTCATGTCTAGGTCCATGGTCCTACTGTAACCTGTAGCCTGTGTTATCGTGGCTGGTGTTAGTTTCCATGGAAGACATGGAAAACCAGAGGGATGTTCGTAGTCTGGGCTGCTGCCTAAGGCCATGTTGGCCTCAGAAGCCTTGCTGAGCTGACTCTGCCCCTAGCATGGGCTGTAAAAGACCCATGGCATGGGTTGGGGAGAGTTGACAGGCTGACCAACTCAGCTACAGGAGATCAGGCACACATCTAGGTCTTTGAGTTGGCACTCCCCAACATCTATGCCATCTATGACCTGCTAGAGCATATGAAGGGACCGATTCTCCAGAATCATAGCCTCAGGATCTCCAAGACTTGAGGCAACAGCAGGATCTATCAGGCAGGAAGGAGTTTTGGTGAGGATCCAGTATTGATGGTGTGCCAGAAGCCAAAGACCATGAACCAGACCAACAACTCATTGCAATGAACACTTGCAAGCAAAGCTGTTTGAACTAAAGGGTAAGCCGCGTGACGCTGCACAGCTTCAGATGCCACTATGAAGATTGAATAGGCACTGGAGAGGTGGGAGGACAGAGGAGAGGAATGGTGCATGCACAGGAGCTCTGGATGGAGACAGGACATCAAGACAGGAGTAAGAGAAGGCAGTGATTGATAGAGGAGCAGGTCTTGCCCAAAGGGCTCAGCGAGATGGTTTTATTAATTTTTTTATTTTTATTTTTTGGAGGAAGTTTACAACGGTTGAGGGTGGATATGGAAGGACCAATAAATGAGTGGCATTGGGGTGCATGGTGTGAAATTCCCAATCAATAAAAATTACACTAAAAATTTTTCAAAGAAGACATAACTATGAGGACACACGGGAGGAGTGTAAAAAGAAAGAGAAGCTTGGTTGTAACTGGAAAGGAAGCCATTTAGGGAAACACTACATATCTTGATTTCTGCAGTGACCCCACAGTTGTGTAGAGCATCTGATGTTACCAGACCATAACTACAATTGGATGGCGCTGAATTGGTCAGTTTACGATGCTCAGTTTACTGTGTTTCAGACAGCCTGTCTAATGATTTTTAGCAAATTTCTTACCTATGTAACTGTGGTGATCTAGTCGTTCTCAAATAATAAGGTGAAATTTTCCTAAAGAAATTAAATACCCTATGATGAGAATTTATGAATTCTCATTTACAGTATGAGATACGGGTGGAAAGACTGCTGAAATGTGAAAGGTCTCTCTAGAGCAAAGGTCGGAAGAGCAGGAGAAGATGGGCTTGTATGTGACCACGAGTTTGTGTTTACAACTGCACCCCAAGTTCCATAAACACAGCCTGGTGCGGTCATACCTTTACGAGAGGCTGTGTTTCTAACAAGAATCTTCTTTCCTCTTACCCAGTGTCTATTTCCACACAAAAACGGTGGATAAAGGGGAAAAAAGATTTTCCAAATGACATTGAAAAATATTCCGGATGAGTCTCCATAGAAACCACTGCTTTAATGCCAGAACCACCCTCATGCTGTGCGTGTTGGAACGCCCAAACTGTATAGAAAAGCCATACAATTTAGTACCAATTTAAAAAAAAAATAGAATTCCAATTTGACTTTCCTGGGATGGTTCTTCTTAAAACCACAGAAAGCGAGCATGCTCCGGATGACAACACTGGACGGGTGTTCCCTGTTACTGCTTGTCATAGCATGAGGAGAGGAAATCTAAGCCAGTGCAACAAAGCAAGAGATGCAAAAGGTCCAACAGACTGGAAAGGAAGAGACAAAAGAAAAATTGCATCTCTCTGCAAAGAACATGATTTTCTAAATTAAATAAATGTGAGATCTATTTTAAAAAACCCCGAAACTAACCATTGAGTTTAGCAGATCACAGAATGCAGGTATTATATACGTACAATCAAGCAACTGTGTATGTATGAATTTATTTATTTATTTATGTGTATGGTACAATAGCTAGAAAATTAAAATATAAACCAACATTATTTATAGAAATACTAAAAATGAAATATTTAGAAATAAATCTAATGTCAAGTGAAGACAGAGGAATTGTAAGAAAATATGAATAAATATAGAGATGTGATACCAACGTGTTTATGTATCAAAGAAAATATTACACATTGTACCAGCTCTCCCATAGAGTATCTCTAAATTCAAATTAATCCCAAATAAAATATGGGAAAGATTTCTTACACATATTTATAAAGTAAAACTAAAATCCTAACAAAAAGCAAAAGCCATTAGAAGGGCCAGGTAATTTTTTAAAAGACAGGCGGGAGGGATCCACTGACCTATTTCAGGAATTACTCTAAGTCTACAGGAATTGCAGCAGTGTAGACTGGTGAAATAATACACATATTCTGTTAAATGTACAAAACACAAACCCAGAGACACATCTGCACAAATTCAGGTAACTGGTTTTGATAAGACTCCAAGACACTTCAAGGTAGGAGAAAGGCCTTCTAGCATCTTAAGTCAGAATACTCAGACATTAGCACAGAAAAAGCAAACCTGCAATCATATAAACATGCTGGCGTTTATGAAAAAAATCAATTCAAAATAGATCATAAACCTACATGAAAAATGGAAAGCTGTGAAACTGTTATTGGACAAGAGAAACCCATCACCGTAATCTTGTTAGACAGTGTTTTTAGCTATGACACCAGAGGTAAGATGCATAAAAGAAACACATTACAAACTGGTTGTCTAAATGAGAATCTTTGACTCTGAGGAAGATCTTCTTAAGAAAATGAAAAGGAAGGCCGGGCGGTGGTGGCACACGCTTTTAATTCCAGCACTCGGGAGGCCGAGGCAGGTGGATCTCTGTGAGTTCGAGGCTAGCCTGGTCTACAAGAGCTAGTTCCAGGACAGGCTCCAAAGCCACAGAGAAACCCTGTCTCAAAGAATCAAAAAAAAAAAAAAAAAAAAAAAAAAAAAGAACATGAAAAGGACAAGCTACCAAACAGGAGAAAATGTACATAAATCTATCAAATAGTGTGTATACAGAATATATGAAAGCTTTGAAAGCTCATAAATATGAAAAACAAACCAAATCTAGCCCACTTTGAATTTTTCTAATTTAAAATTCAAACAAGTGATATGTTTAAAAGATATTTCAGGAGGAATTTTAATTCAAGTTCTACTGTCCTAAACATACTGAACAGCATGTAAATTAAAGTTACAACACACAATCTTAGTGAACACTTAAAACTATTAGTACTCACTAACAGTGCAAAAGTGTATAAACACCTTCACAAGAAATTTGGCCATTTATAAAAAGTTTGAACTTGTATTCACTGCTGTGGGACAATGGCCTTTTATCCTGTCACTTGTGTTACTTTAATAAAATGCTGATTGGCCAGCATCGAGGCAGGAAGTAGAGGCGAGGCAACGAGAAGAGGAGAATTCTGGGAAGAGGAAAGACTCAGTCTGCAGTCGAGACAGAGGAAGCTGGACACAGAGGGAGCAAGATGAGAATGTCTCCCTAATACAAGGCATCAAGCCACATGGCTAATTTAAGATGTAAGAATTAGTTAATAAGAAGCCTGAGCTAATAGGCCAACCAGTTTATTATTAAGGTAGACCTCTGTGTGTTTCTTTGGCTGTGGGATACGGCAAGACAGAAACCTCTGTCAACAAACAATTCACCCCACGAATCCTCAAGTTTGCTCTTGAGAATTTACCCAAGAAAAAAGAAAGCATTCACCTAAAAACCTATGTGTGAGAGTTTATAACTCTCTACAAAATGGAAATAACCCGTGTTTTTCAAATGATCAATATATAAACAAGTTCTGCAACCAAGCAACTGAGTATGCTCAGAAATACAAGACACAGAGGCAAAGGTAAGGTTATAGGACAGGGCCATGCTCAGTAGCTGCCAGAGGAGACTCAACACCAGGGTGCAGCAAGAGGGACTTGTTTTTGTAGTGATGCAGCTGCCTTATGTTGGTGATTATGTATGTGTCAAACCTCATGGAATTCACAGTAAGAGAGTGAATCTTATTGTACACATGCCAACAAAAGGTTTAATGGATGTCAACACTCCTGGGCGGCCTTCCAGCTTCCTAGAATGGAAACAGGGAAGGGAGACCGGAAAACCACATGTTTGTCCTCTGGGTTGCTGTTTAAATACCTGTGGGAGTGATCTTGAGCATCTCTGAGGAGTAGTCATTGTTTGGTGGGCTTTCTCAGAGGTGGAGTCTGGACTGAGGCAACTTCCAGGGGAGGGGGCTTTGGGCAAAACTTGCGCCTAAACATTCCAGGCTCTTCGGCTATATGGATGCCAGGGCCTGGGGTGACACTTCCAACCAAACATGGCCATGCAGCACATTACATTCGGTACATGGAGAGCTATGACCTGACTCGGAACATACCTTAGCTGCTACTTTGTCTTGACATTCTAATAAGTGGTTTGAAGAAGAGTGACCTCCACAGTCTCATAGGTTTTATTGCTTAGTAATCAGAAAGTGGAACTACTTAAGAGGATTGGAAAGATTAAGAGGTGTCACTTTGTCAGAGGAAGTTTATCTCTGCAGGGGCACCGTGAGGTTTCCAAAGCCTACACCTGGCTTTGGGTTCCTGAGTTGCTTCTCCAGCACCGTGCCTACCTGCTTATTACCATGGTCCCTGACACCATGCTCCCTGCCATGACAATACGGACTAAACCTCTGGCACTATAATGAGACCCCAGTTAAATGCTTTCCTTTATAGGAGTTGCTGTGATCATGGTGTCTCTTCACAGCAATAGAACACTGACTAAGATGGTATACATGCAACTACTTTACAAAACTCCAACGAGTCAGATGAAGTAAATGGTTTTAGCAGATATAGTAAATATTCTTGCTCAGAATATTTATCTTGTTTCCTCTTTCAAAGGACACAGGATGGACTATTTTTCTTTTTCTGAGTTACAAATCTCCCTATGACCATTATGCAATTTACGGAATTAGATTTGTATGCCCTCTCAGAAATTATGGAAAGGTGAGCTTCCCCTGTAACAGACAATAGCTTTACATGGAGCTCTGTCACCTGGGAAGACGTTATGATTAACAGGTGGCTTCAAAAAGTAATTGATGATTCAATAGCACTTGTAACTACTATTTTGGAAAGAGCGTCGGGCATTTTAACAAGCAGTTTCAGGGGTAATTGTTAGCTGTTGTTATTTTTAGAAACATTCAGAGCCTACCAATTTGTTCTAGTAGCTACATATTCATCTAATTTATATCAGTAGTAAAATCTGTCTGTTTTCCCTGGAGCTGTCCACTGGCGGAGGCTGAGGAGGAGGGAAAGGAGCACGTGCCCAGGATGAACTCTGAGAGCCTGCAGGGTTTCGTGTGGATAGCCCACGCTCATTCTTGTAGCGTTTCTTGGAATGAAAGAGCAAACAGCTCTATCCTGCACAGGTTACAGGGCTGAATTCAGAAGCCATGTTCAGGGCTCTTTACCTTCCACATCTTCCTCTTAAAGAGTAGTTTTCCAGAGTATGACTCTTTTGTATGCTTTGGGCTACCCCTTAAGATGAGTCTTCCTACACGTGAGAAGGTTGATCCTAGGGTACCAGGAGAGCATTTTCTAGATATATATTCTTTTTTTTCTTACTGGTTGGGCTGATAACTCGAACTGTACCTCTTTAGTCAATTACAGATAAAGTCTTCACTATTTGTGTGAAAAGGGTTAGGATTTGGTGATAAAAATATAACAACCACTGATGGCTTGGGGCTAAGATTAGAAAATCCCTGCTTGTGGGTTTAGTCTGAAAGTATTGAAACTGGGAGTTCAGAATCTATCTATCTATCTATCTATCTATCTATCTATCTATCTATCTATCTATCTATCTATCTACCTACCTACCTACCTACCTATCACCTGTCTCTTGTCAATCATCCATTAAGCCCTTGTCTTTCCTTCTTCAATGCTGTCTGCCAATCATAATGACTCGCTGTTCTTCGACTATGCTTTAGGCAAATCTGGACAGCAAAATGGAGCCAACATGACTATAGTGCCCACAGAATCCAGACACAGGAAGAGGAGGCAGCGGTTTGATTCCACCTGGAGGGGTTCAGCAGGAATCACAAATGTGCACAGTGGCTGGTGACAGGTATGAACAGAGCAGTCACGAATTTGAATACGATGTGCCTGGGAGACGGGAGTTCAGCGCTGATACAAAGGCTTCCTTAGTCTTCCTGCCTTCTCTTCTTGGATCAGTTAGGATCATGGCAGTTCTCAGTGGAGCTTTTTAAGGATGATAAGATATCTCTGCTCAAGTAACAGGATGAGCCGGAGCTTAGCATACTAAGGTCATGTATAGAAGGAATGAGTATTCATCTTTTTGTTAAGTTGACCCCGTATCTGTTGCCTATTTCATAACACCTGCTACATTTAAAATTTTGAGTTGAATTTTGAAAAAAAAAAAGATTTTAAAAATATTCCTACTGTTATTAAATAAATAAATAATTTTATTAAATATTAAATAAACATCACATTCATTTTAAATGGTATTTTTTTTATTCAGCCATAGGGTTTTTTGTTTGTTTGTTTTTGGTCTGAGAACAAGAAAACCAAGTTTTTGTACTGTTTAGCTTCTGTTCTTTCAAATTAAAACAAACTAACACAATTGGGTCCCTGCTCCTTTTAATCTGGAGTCTATTACATCCCGCCCCCCCCCTTGCAATGTTTTCCAGAAGGTTTTGCTTGAATCCATGTTTATACGTAAGTATCCCATGGTGTCATGTACGGTTAGTTTTTCACTGACAATCCAGGCTGCAGGAAAAGTGACCACTCGTCAGTTCCACAGCACAGCTGAAGGTGACACACAGAGAGAACACAAGGATTGCAGTTAGAGCCCAGGCAAGCCACGGTGGGTCTCTTCGCTGGTGACACTTTGAACAACAGAGCTGTCACACTCTGCAGTGAAGGAGGAGCTTAATCCTAGCAGGGATTCCAGCACACAACAGGTGATTGCCTGCTGGAAAGATGCCAGGGCAGGGCCAGCTGCAGCTCTTCATGGTACTTGTAATCTCAGTAATTAACACTTCGGGAAAAATGATTTGAGGCTGGTGAACCTGGGTTTAAGGAAGAAGTAAAAAAAAAAAATCCCTGTACACAAGCCATGCATTTCCACAGTAGAGGTCTTTGTAAATGGGAAAAGTTCAACCTGCATCATAAATTTAAGTCCATCTCCTTCTCTAACACAGCAATACAATCAGCCTTTTTCTCCTTTCTTAAAGTCCAATTATGGTGTTTCTTTACAAATTAAACAATCCACTAACTAATATGAGATGAGAATTCTAAAATTATTTGGGTTAGGCTGTCCAAAGCCAGCCTAGGCATGTAAGGGAATCAGTTGAAGAAAGCATTTTCCCGCTCTTTACCTACGATAAATACTTAATTATCTTCTCTTGGAGCTTTTTAAAAGGCAGTTTAACATTGAGACCACTTGCGGAAAGTAATTTAGAACAAACGACTTTGCCAGCAAAGAAATACAGGAAGAGGAGGCATGCGGAGTGGGATGGTAGTCTTATAGCTAGGAGTCCTACTTCTGGGGTTTGGTTCTACAGCAAAGATGCCAGGTGTAAAAGCCGGCATGGTCTTGGTCCTCCTGACTCTCCAATGGAAACCTTATGGTTTTCTCCATCCTCATGTGCTTATTTCTGCACAGCAACATGGGTTTTCCATACACATCTTGTTGTCTGCTATATGGGCTAGTTTAAAGCTTCCCAACATGTTGCAGAAACAGTCAAACATCTCTTCATCAACATATATTTCTATTATGTCTCATGACTTGTCTTATAATTTCTTATAAAATATTTCATATGCATATTTTCCACACAGTCGTCAAGTCATTGATTATCATGTATATCATTTATATCATTGACTATCCTATATAGAGCCTGTTTACAACCTTTATTCTTATTTAGAATATAATCTGATATGACAAATTATGCATTGATAGCATGCTCCTTTAATCTCCTTCAATCCAAAGCATTCCCTTGGCTTTTTTATATTTATGGAATAAACATTTTGGAGGTGTGGTGGTTTGAGTAAAAATGCACCCATTGGCCCAAAGGGAGTGGCACTATTAGGAGGTGTGGCCTTGCTGGAGTAGACGTGGCCTTGTTGGAAGAAGTGTGTCACTGGAGACAGGCTTTTTGGTCTCAGATGTTCACGCAAGAGCAGTGGTTCACAGTCTCTTCCTGCTGCTTGACAGTCTAGAAGTAGAATTCGCAACTGCTTCTCCAGCACCAAGTCTGCCTGTGCGTTGCCATACTTCCCACCATGATGATAACGGACTAAACCTCTGAACTGTAAGTAAGCCCCTGTTTAATGCTTTCCATTTTAAGAGCATCTGTGGCTGCAAGAAAACTTCAGCAACAATCCTGCCCCACACCATGCAGAAGGGGCAGGTGGAACCAAGCAAACACAGCCCAGGGTTTCTAGCCTCAGCCTGTGAGAAAGGTCCAGCAACATCTCTGCACCAAGGAGCATCCCAGACACTTGGACACCATTATGATCTCTTTGTGATGACGAAGAATGACCCTGCCCAATGTCACGATAAACTAAGTGTGACAAGGAATCCCACTCGTGGGCCTGAGGTGATCTGCCCAGGCTCTGAGGAGAAAGCACAGGCCTACCTGGCCACCTTAAGGTGCGAGGCAGATGGGCACTACTAGGCTGAGCAAGAATATAGTGTGGTATGGGAGAAAGACAGAATGGTTCATGTCCCATGGACAGGGACATGTCTGAGGAGGCAAAACAGGTGAGGAGCAGGCTGAGGTGGGTGGCTTCATTGCCACCTGGGGCCATGGTGATGTTTGGGCCTGGGCTGATGCTGGGGCCCATATCTGAGTGCATGGCTCTGATGTAGCCGTCTCTGTTGATGTCCATGGCTCCTGATATACCAAAGACTGACAGGATAGGGCTGTGCAGAATTGGCCCTGCCCCACAGTGACTGTAACACTAAGGGAAATTGGTCCTACCCCTCACTGGCTGAAGCACTTGGAGAGAGGGTCCTACACCTCACCTGGGCAGCACAACAGAGGGGTATGGGTGAGCTAGCTATGAGGAAATGAGATTAGGAAGAACAAGTTTTGCCCCCTCTAGTCTGCCATGCGGTGGCATGGGTGAGGGAAAGATGCCCTCTTCCCCTTGCTACCTGCAGCAGGTGGGAAACCTGACCCAACCCCTCACCAGCTGCAGCACTTGGGAGAACAGGCCCTGAGTCTCACCTGGACAGCACAGTAGAGTAGACCCTGTAGATGGGGTGCAGGTAAGCCAGTGCTGAGGGCACGAGAGCAGAAGAGCTGGTACTGCCTCCCTCATCTTCAGTGTGGTGGTAGGGGCAAGGGAAAGATGCCCTGCCCCCTCGCCTCTACCACATTCAGCTGGCAAGGGAGATGACTCTCGCTACCAGTGGCAATGCTTGGGAGAGAAAGCCCTGAACCTCTCCTGGGCAGCACAGTAGAGCTGACCCTGTTGTCTGTTGGAGGGAAGGAGGCTGCTTGTTCGTCCCAGCTGCCCAGAACCAAAATAATTACACAGGAAACTGTATTAATTAAAACACTGCTTGGCCTATTAGCTCTAGCTTCTTACTGGCTAACTCTTATATTAATTTAACCCATTTCTACTAATCTGTATATCACCATGAGGTCGTGACCTACCGGCAAAGTTTCAGCAGCATTTAGTCCAGTCCTCCCCGCCTACCTAAGTTCTGCCCTATCAACAGGGCAAGGCAGTTTCTTTATTCATTGACGGTAATCACAGCACACAGAGGGGACTCCCGCAATAGTTGTCAGAGATGTGGGTGAGCCAGTGTTGAAGCTGTAAGCATGGGAAAGCTGTCACCGCTGCTCATCCCTCATGTGGTGGTGTGGGTGGGGGAGAGATGTACCCTCTTACCCCTCGGCCCCCACAGCCTGTGACAGATGATGGAGTCAGCCTCCCTCCTTAGCAACTGCAGCGCTCAGGAAAGTAGGCTCTGCTGCTCACACAGTAGAGCTATCCCTATTAGCAGAGGCATGGGTGAACTGGCCCCGAGAGTCAGAATAGGATAATGGGCCACGTCTTCCTTGCCTGCTGTGTGGTGGAGGTGAGGGAAAGATGCCCTTCCTCTTTGCCCCTGTCACCTATAGTGGGCAAGGGAACTGACTTTCCCTCTTAGTAGCTGCAGTAGGCAGGAAAGCAGGCCTTGCACCTCGCCTGGGCAGAGCAGAAGAGATGACCCTATTGACGGGAGTATAGGTAAATCACACTGAAACCGTGTCCACTGCTAGCCACAAGAGCTAGGAAGTGGGATCAGCCCAGATGCTCATCAATTGAAATTCTATTCACCACTGAAGAAAAGGGAAATTATGCAGTGTTAAAGGCAATGGATGGAACTGAAAAATATATTAAGTAATACAGCCCAGGTTCTAGGAGCAGAAATATTCAAATGGTTAAGTATCATGAGAAGGAAAGAAGGTAGGGGTGAAGGGTATGGACAACATGCACTCGGGTTTATGATAAGGCTATGTAGAAAACTACAGTTGATATTTCTCTTGGCTGTTGTGTAAAGCTAGCTGGGATGACACCGTAGCTGCAGACAGCAAACACTTTTGATACAGGACAATGAAATAAACTGGGACTGGGGTGGAATCTTCTTGCTTCATGGAGCCAGAAAGGGCTGTGCTGGCTGCTGGGAGAGAAAATTCCTTCCCATCCGAGCCCCTGGAGTGCTATATTGACCCGAAAGTCTAGATATGGTAAATGGTCCAATAGTTCCATGACTGTTGTGGGGTAACCAGCTAAATTCTGATTAGATTTGAGGCTCACTCCATGCCGAGAAATACGTGGTTGGTAATGCAAACCTGGGCAAAGACCGTGGATGGGAAATCACAGGCCCTAGATAAATATACTGCTGATGTTTTGCTGAATGGGCATATAGTCAAACTGCCTTTCAAACAAGCATGTTTAGGCCCACTGTCTACTGAGGTTCTCAGTCTTGGTCAGAGAAGTTTCTTTCTGCAGAATAGTTAATATAAAAACTAATAACTGATTAAGGTGCTGAGAATAAATAATTGCCTACATGGGACATTTATATCATTTTCTCCCGGGCCCAAGAAAAATCACAGAAGAGGAGACAGAAAGAAAAGAGAACTAGAGGACAGGGAAGAGTACCGTGAAACTGTGTCTTCTAAACATGGCATGGTCGCTATAGTCATGAAAATACTGTAGCTCTGGCTACGTGCACAAGAGCTGTGCAAGAAAATAAGACATGAAAGCAGAGCGGGGAGCACTAGTATGGAAGAAAAAAGGGTTGGGCATGATTGAGTCATTAGAGACTATGGTGGGATTAAGTATGACTTCAACATATTATATGTGAGTATGAGATTGACAAAAATGAGTCAGTTATGCAATATTTTCCTTTGAACTGAAACATTCCAACATGCAGAAGGATTCTTCAGACTTAAGTAAGCAAAACTTACAAATTTTAGGGTAATAGACAACTTACAAGTCTCAGGATAGTCCTGAAACTTAGAAAAGTCACAAGTTCCCTACCCAGGGTTTTCTAAGAGGCAAGGACTTCTGAGGAGAGGAGACTATTTATGCCATCTGTCAAACTTCCTGCAGGCCATGCAGCGAGATCCAGGGATATAACTGTTATTAGGCTGAGGTGAGACTTTTGGTGATGTAACTGGATGTAAGTCACCCATGTACCTATATATATAACCCTTCTTTTATACTACTATAAGTAACTTCAATAAACTTGTTCACTGAGCAAGTGAGTAGTTTGGTCTCCTGGGGTATATAGACAGACATTTGTTTACATTATTCTAAAAAAAAAAAAGCCATGTAACAGAGTTCAAGAAATTTGAAGTCATTCAAACAAAGATCCCTCCCCAACTATTCTGTGGTGAGGTGGAAGAGCAGCAATATGGGGAACGTGATAAATATATAAAAGAATAAAAGCATTAGAAGCCAAGGAATACTGCCAGCGTCCAGATAGTGCAAAAGGCAAGGAAAGATTCTCTCTCCCAGTATCACCAAAGGAGTGTAGTTTTACTGACCCATGGTTTTATAGCAGGGAAGCTTGTGTCAGACATCTGTCCTGTAGATAAACAGTGGCATGATGCATTTGTGCTTTTTGTGAGTAACGACATTTGTGATGACTTATCGCAGCAGCCACAGAAAGCCAATCCATCCAGCAGTATAAAGCACATAGGGATGGACGCATTTCAGCACCCGAGTTCAGTTCCCAGTACTGTTGGGTGATTGTGAACTCCAGTTCACCGTCCTTTTGCCTCTTTGGGTACCCGCATACACATGGCACTCACTCTCTCCCACACAGATACACATACATAAAAATAATAACAATGATTATGTTTTAAAAGTTACACTGCAATTATCTAGCCACTCTCTGAATCAGCTTTATTTCTGTGTTGCAACACAGTGAGTAGCAGGTAGCTTGGTGTCTGCTTCTGCCATCTGTGAAGCCTAAAATCACTGGGGGGAAAAAAAAACATCTGAGAAAAGAAGGCAGTTCTAAGGGCTTTCATTGGGCTGTGGTTGCCAGGGGAACCATTTTACTTGGTAATCAATGTGTTTAGTTGCCTCTGTTGCTTCTGTTTAATTCCCAAAGACACTAACACAGAGCGGGGCCACGGGAAACACCGCGAGGAAAAAACGGGAAGCCTTGACTAGCAACTGCAGCAAGAGAAAAGCTGGAAAATTCATTCCTATGAAGCTGAAGAAAATGTAAAAAATAAATGACTTTGATTTTGTCTACGGTCAATAGAATGGGATGTATAAGTTAAATATGAAATGTATTTTTTTTCCTGTAGCAAAAATGGCAGAATCAAGCTTTAGAATTCTTTTGCAATGATGTGGATGGGAAGGTACTGCTTCAGCAGCAAATGAAGTCTTTCTTTGTCAATCAGTGCCCTGCCTCTCTCCTCCTCCCTTTTCCTTTTCTATCTCCCAGTCCCTTCCCTCTCACCACAACATGTTTTGTTTCCTTAGACTGTTTTTCATTTAAAACATATGAAAAAAATGAAATGTTGTGGTAATGTAGAGCATTCAGATCCCGTGTGTTAGTTTTTGATTCATCTTACATACAAATCATAGTTCCCCCTCCCTCCCCTCCTCTCCCCCACCTTCCCCAGAGCTCTTCACACTCACGTAGTGCTTCTCGGCACAGCCAAGGAATCGGTCCCCAGAGAGATGAAGGAAATTCTTAGGGAGGGGTGGGACAAGTAGGAACTGTTTCATGTGCTGTGGGTTTAGGTCCTTAGGGGCCTTTTCCTTCAAGAACACAAGAGTTGGTTGTTTGATCACAGCCGGATTATCACAGCGGAGAGCAGGGCCCTGCAAATGACTGACACTGAGTCTGTCCCATGCTGGCCTTGCCCAATCATCCAGGGCTAGCTCTGGAGGCAAATCATCTCTCTCTCTCTCTCTCTCTCTCTCTCTCTCCTTTCTGTCTTCCTGCCTCCCTCCCTCCTTTCCTTCCCCTTTCCCCTCTCCCTTCCTTCTTCCCTTTCTCTCTCTCCAGCCCTTCCTCCCCTCCCCCCTCTTCTCTCCCTCCCCCTCTCCCTCCTCCCCACCCTCCTCAGATTCAGGGCCCTGCAAGCATGTTCCCAGTTTTAGGCTTCAAGGCTAATCCCTGTAGGTGCCTTGACTGCTTGCTTTAACCCATTTTCAGATACATTGTTGTGAGACCAACTATATTTGAAACCATCTTGGTCAGACAGACTGTCCGGAAGGCAGTGATAAAAGAGGCACGGAATGAAGTAGCAGAGTAAGCTAAGTAGATGGGCGCGTGAGTGTATTCATGGAGTGTGGATGCAGTGCTGCCTAAGCTCAGCTGATTCAGTAAGAATTCTGCCTTCGCCTTACAGTTCAGCTCAAGAATCTCTTATAAAACATGAAGTCTGTGATGTTTTGATTTCAATTCTGTCTTAAAACTTAACAGCTGATAAACATAAAATACTCAATTCAGATTAGCGAATGGGAGAGGTGGAGGTCTGAGGATCAGAAGGTCAGACCATTGTCAGTTACAAAGGAGCCAGCATGGGCTGCAACAAAAGCTAGCCACATAACTATCAAATTGACAAATTATCTGAATAGACATTTAAAAATAAAGATGACATAAATATATATCACACTATATGTATTTCAATTTATTTCTATTATAACATACATACATATACATACATGGTCACATATATGAAAATATCCCCAAATTTTGGGTTTTTCCTTCAAGTTTTGACCTCAGGCATTTGCTGAGATCCTGCTGTATGGAGAAAAAAATGTAGCTCTTACTCTGAGCCAGGAATATGCTTGGCAGAGCCAGTAATGGCCTGGAGCCAAGGCCCTGGGGGAGCTGTGGCTTTGGATCCTGAGAATCTAATTTTTCCCACCCTAAGGGGCCATGGTTATCAGCCAAAAGGATGCTGTGTACTTCTACTGCAATGCTCTTTAGACACCCTGTGGTCCCCTTGTGCAACGGTGTTTGATTGGGCTTTGCTGACTTAGACCCCGGTATGAGAGCTAGCCACTTCCACTGGCTCATTTTCTCCTGAACACTGAATATAAGATGCTGTACTTCTTCATAAACTTAAACTATCAGCTTGGCTAAGACTTCATGATTCCAGACTTGCCTATCTTCTTCTTCTTCTCATTCCCTAGTCCATCCTTTAAGAACTATTCACTGAAAAGCAACCTTCTGGTCCAGGTCAATCAGTATCATTAGTGATCATGGAAAAACATGTCATAAATAAAGTGAGATACCATTGTGATCAGGCAAGGATGGATATTTTACATACACACATACAGACACACATACTTTACACAAACACATACACATGCACAGTGGTATTATTCATCCATATAGAACAACATTGCAGAGACATGAGAGAAACTAGAGAGCATCATGTTAAGACACAGAAAGGCAAATACTGCATGCTTTCTGTCATATGGAAACTGAGAAAAAAGAAAAAGAAAGAAGACTTGAAAGCAGTGAGGGATGAATACAGAATAGAAGGGATAACGGAAGGGGAGAGAAAGAGGAGAGGGAGAGGCTGGAGGAACTGTGGACAGAGATGACCATTGTATGATATATACATAGTATATATTGAAATCTCCGTCAATCCCATTACTATATATGGTTGATATGCTAATAATGAAAATAACAATAGCTAAACAGTTTCTAGAAGATAGGTGTGGTCACTGATTCTCTTTTATTTCAGGTTGAGGATAAGAACAATGGCTCCTAACATTGCTCCACGTCCTAGGGAAAACTGGAAGGATTTCCTCATTCTAAGTAAAACCATCTTTAGTCTACAGTTGTTCCAGCTCATCATATGTACAGAGTGGAAGCTAAAAAAGAAATGGACAATCAAAATTACCACTACAATGACTTTGAACTTCTGAAGTTCCTGTCTCTACCTCCCTCCCAAAAGCTGGGATTAGTCATGCATCACTTCACAGTGCTGGGGATTGTATCCGAGTCACCTGCCTGCTAGGAAAGGCCCCTGTGAAACGAACTACATCCCCCGTCTTTCAAAGCGTGAAAGTGTCTGGGAGCTGACAAGTAGTACTGGTCAGCTGAGTCACGTGGAGGCTGGCTGAGCCTCACAGAAATTAGTGGAGCCACATGGAAGCTCTGCAAGCTAGTGCAGCTGTAAGTGGAGAGGCAGAATTTAAATGCAGGCAGAATTCAGAACCTTTCATCTTATCTACTATAGTTTGGGTCGTTTGACTTTTTTATTTGGAAAACATTCAGAAGATAAAACTAGGAAATGACATTTTAAGTTAAAGAAACTGATTTGGCGCATAAGATGTTGGATGTGTTCTCTGGTTCCGACGAATCTGCTTAATAAGCACAATTATCTCTTCCTGTCTCCTAGGCACCGTGTACGTCACAAATGGATTATGTCACTTAAGTCTCTGTCAGTTCTACAGAACAGAGACCTTATTGGCCCCCATTGTAGATAAAAAACCTGAGGCTCAGGGCAGGGCAGGGTGTGTGACCACACAATCCCAGCAGTAAAATGAATGCCCGACACAGGACAGCACAGTAGAGTCTGAGCTTTTGAAGCGATGACTCATGGCATTTCAGAGCAAGGACAACTGTGTATGTGACGAGAACAAGAAAAGGCAGCAAAATACACTTTTTAAAGTTAGAAGTAAGTTGATACTTTTAAATTATCATTTGAATATTTGAACTAGTTTTTGTCATTTCCTGCTTCATTGGCGGTTTAATTTTTCCCACAGTGTAACGCTGATTTCTATTTTAACTCAAGACTATCAAAGTGTCTTCTTGTTCCTTTTTTTTAACAACAAATGGGTGTGATTCTTAGCTAAGATCTGCGGGTTGTTGAACAGTTCTAGCCTTGCTGAGTAATGTGGACTTCAGCAGACACTGGTACTCACCTGACCTGGCTGGTTTTATGTCAACTAAACACAAGCTAGAGTCATCAGACAGGAGGGAGCCCCAGTTGAAGAAATGCCTCCATAAAATCTGGCTGTAAGGTAATGTTTAAATTAGCGATTAATGCGGGAGGCCCCAGTCCACGGTGGGGGAGGCCTTCACTGGGCCGATGGCCCTGAGTTCTATAACAAAATAGGTTGAGGAAGGCACACAGAGCAAGCCAGCCAGCAGGATCCCTCAATGGCCTGACTTCCAGGTTCATGGCCTGTGTGAGTTCCTGTCCTCACTACTTTTGATGATGATCTGTTATATGAAACTGTGGGTGGAATAAACCCTCTCCTTCCCAAGAGGCTCTTTGGTCACAGTGCGAAGTTTCATCACAGCAATAGAAGCCCTAAGACAACATCCTCTGGGACTCCTACCGCTGAGCCCAGGCTGCAGCGAGCACTTGGCTCCTTAGCAACAGAAGTGATGGAATATTCTCCTGAGAACAGGCTGGCAGCTACGACAGTTAAGACTCTGTGTTTCTTACGGACTTGCTAGAGTCACCGTCAGTTTTCCCTGACTGGAAGATACAAACTTCTGTGAAGTGTGAGTCCAGGCTGTCAAAGAACTGTGTTAGCTCCTTTTGCTTTTCTCTGACTACAAGGACTGGCAGACACATGAGGGACGGAGAGATTTGTTGTTGACTCCTGCTGGTCATGCACACCACAGAGGACCCCAGGAAGCACTTAGGGAGGCCAGAGTCAGGAGACAGATTACAACTCTAAAAGGCCCATTCGTAGCAAACCACTTTTATTAATTAGGCCCCACCCACCTCCACAGCTTCCAAAAATAGCATCACAAGCTGGGGAATAAACATTTGAAACCCGAAGAGGACATTTCAGATTCAAATCATTAGGAACTGAAAACAGTTTCCCGCAAGAAACTGGAGTCCCATCCCTGAAGTCTCAGGAAATGAAATTCTGTCCACAGCCTAAGGCATCTTAGAAAGGTATTTTAGGATCCTCTGATGAGCACATAAACCATCAACAAAGGCATTGCATTTTGGGAGGCCTTGGACCACAGAATCTCAGAGGGAGATGCTCAGATTCCTGCCTCAGAGACACAATGAAGTAACAAGCAAGTGTGCTTTAGAGAACTCCACTTGTTAAGCAGCAGTAAGGGACTGATAGAAGCAAGGACCGGTATGTGCACAGTCTGAGATTCCTCTGAATTGACAAACAGTAGGTGGGTGCATCATGTGTTCATAATGCCGCTAATCTGCCCAGCAAAGCCAGTCCCTACTGGTTTCCCAGTCCTCCCTTTCGTACACTGTCATGTTTACTCATCTGTGGATCACTGCTGTCTTAGGCAGCAGGTTGGTGATGACTCGCAGAGATGCCCACTCCTAATGCCTGGAGCCCGTGCTACCTTTCTGGGAGGAAGAGGCCTTATAGATGAGACTTTATAGATAAGGCTTTAGGGATGTTAAATAAGCAAGTATATAAACATATTACATGGCACATCACAAACAGCAGAAAGTACGAACAAACTAAATGCATGGTGAATAAAAAAATGAGTAATCATTGAAAAGACTGATAAAGCTAAGCCATCATTGCCGGGCAGGAATGTGAAGACTGCGGAGAAGATAAACTGGGCTCTACTTGGAGAACAATTTTTATACCACCTTGTGTAAAACCATTGTGACTACTACTTTGTGTGCCTTAAGAACATTTCTGGAGAGGTGGAACAGGATTTTATATTTTTATCTTCTTCATCTAATTATTAAAACTTCTTAGATCATTATGTGTACCATTCACCGGTGGTACTGATTCTTCCATGATGGTTCAGAATCAGGACCAGTCGATTTGTGGTAAGGAAGTCAGTGCCCTCATCTGGGGCCTAGGTGACCTGTAGAACCCACTGAGAGGAAAGAGATTACAGTGCCCTTGTTTGGGTGTTTTCTACAGCACAGGTTCAGCCCTGAAATTAAGTCCTTCCTGATCTGTTTTCTTTGTAGCATGCCATTGTGGTCCCAGAACATTATGTCATCTGCATCCAGCCCAGGAGTGTTGATTCCAGGACACAATAATCAAAGACAATCAGTATAACCATAGAGGAAAGAGTTGCTGAGAAGGCCTGATAGTGTGAAAATGTGGGGAAAGACAGTAGGTTTGGCTCCCTCAGCACAGAAATATTTTCCAGGGGAGGGGGAGGGAAATGAGAGGCGGTGGCGGGAAGGAGGCAGAAATCTTAAATAAATAAATAAATAAATAAATAAAAAAGAATTATTTGCCAGGTTAGCTGCCCCTCTGTGCTGACATTCTTTATAGACAGAAACTATATTCTGCTGTCGTCAAACTAAGGTCAAAGTCAGAACGTAGTGGTAAAATTAATAGGATGTGTATAGAGATGAATATAATTGAAGAAATACAATATTGCTGACGTATAAATATAGAAGGGGTTAAGGCAATGCAAAAGCTTGCATACATGCTCCCATTAGCTTCCTGTGCCTAGTGACTGCAGTCAGAGGACAGGAGAGCTGTCACCACAAGGCTTCCTCTTCAGAAGAAAATGATTTCGTGCTGACCCTGTACCCTCCGTCGCTTTCCCATGCATCTTTTCTGTGTGCTGGGTTAAAAATGAGACCATAGACACTGAGGCGAGATGCAGACCTTCCCATGCCAAAACTGTTTCATCAGAAGACATCACAGAGTCCCTGAATTACACGTATATGATGTGACTGTAAACTTGGTTTGTTACACATTTGTTTGTGTTTATTATTTATCTTCTTTTAAGTCTGACTGGTTAATGCATATCATACTACGACTAGGAAAGAAGATCGACAGAACTGCACACTTCTGTTATGTATAGTTGCTCACACTTTTAGGGTTCACAAACGATTCTTCTGTATATTAATCACCTTTGCTTGCTAGGCGTTAGAATGAATAAACTTGGATTGGGTGCTGATGACGAGATGCTCTGGGACATTTGTGGCATGTTACAAGGAACACAGATGAGTGAGTGCTAAATCAGCAGCTCCTTAAGGGCAAGAAATTAATTTAAACTTGTGTTTGTTTCTTCAAAGGCTACCGAGCACAAAGTAAACCTTAAATTTTTATTTTCAGTGAAAATTGAATTTTGGTTCCCTGAGGAGAACAATGCAATAGAGGATGAAGCCTTGGAGGGAAGCTGTGTGGAGAAGAGGAAGTGTGGCAGGAAGCTGTGTGGGGAGGAAGCAGTGTGGGGAGGAAGCAGTGTGGGGAGGAAGCTGTGTGGGAAGGAAGGAGTGGGGAAGAGGAAGTGTGGCAGGAAGCAGTGTGGGGAGGAAGCAGTGTGGGAGGAAGCAGTGTGGGAGGAAGTTGTGTGGGGAGGCAGCAGTGTGAGCAGGAAGCAGTGTGGGGAGGCAGCAGTGTGCAGTGAAGGAGAGAGAACACCCGAGAAGATACATTCACAGTCAGACCCATCCACCAACACTCTGAACTTCACAGACACTAAGAAGCTTTGACCTAGTAAAATTCCATTGTCACTTGAGGGCAAGGGGAAAGCAAGTCCTGAGATGGAAAGCTGAAAATTGGAATCCTATGGTGAAGAAGTTTGAAATTCTTCTTCACCATAGTAAGGGGTAAAGTTTTGATGGGTATTGACAAGTGTATTTTAGTTTGATCTCTATTAGCACTGTACAAACATAACCTCTTCTTTCCATCGTCACGCCAACCAATATTACCTTTAGGTCATGAACAGCTCTTACCCTGGTATTTTAATCATAAAAGGTGCTTTTCTTTTCGGAGTAAATAGCTTTACTTTTAGGTGGGTCTAATGATTATATCAAGGACATTCCCAACCAAGCTACCCATTAGGTTAAAAGGATGCCCTTAACTTCCCAGCAAGTATTATCCCTGCTTTACTGCAATTGCCTTTGTCAAGACCTTCCTAGGTGGAGCCCTGAGATGCTCCCTGTATCCTGATGTTATATCTGCACTGCTAAGCCTGTTTGTTTTAGCCTTTACACAACACATTTCCCTATTGCAGAGAGCTTTAATTCTTTAAGTCTAGAAGATTTTATCTTTGGGAAGGAGAAATGAGTAATAATACTTGAAATACGAATATTAATAAGGGTAGGCTAATTACTATATAAACAACTCCAAATGTCCCTGTCTCAATGGATGAATTTTATTTCCTAGTCAATTTACAGTCTCACTGGGACTGAGAGCTGTAGAATATTTTGGGCCAAGTCGGGATAGGAAAGGCCTCCTATTTCATTAGGCAGAAGCTACGGTCCAGGGATTGCCTTGCTACAGGATGACCCGGACATGTGCCCTAGCGGAGTGTCCAGGAAGGGGTGCAACATCAACCAAGAAACTTCCATTTTTAGACATGATGACATGAGGTCGTTACATCGAAATCTATGATGCTATCAAGCAACTCTGTGACGAAACCCTGAAATGGTTTTGTCCTAGGGAGGGTTTCTATTGCTGGGAAGAGACACCATGACCACAGCAACACTTATAAAGAAAAACATTTAAATGGGCTGGCTTGTACCTTCAGAGGTTCATTCCATTATCGTCATGGTGAGATTCAGCAGCATCCAGGCAGACATGGTGCTGGACAAGTAGCTGGGTATACCACATTTTGGCTGAGGACAAAGGAGACTTTTGTGTTGCCTTAGCCAGGGACTATTATAGGAAACCAGAATAGAATGGGTGCCTTCTGAGTGATGAGCTCAGAATCCATCAAAGCCTCTCCCACTTCTGTGCTTTTCCTAACAGAAGGTGGTTGTCTTCCTTTCCCTTACTGAAGGGCTCAGTGCGGGCTTAGTGAGTTGACCTCCCCCTCCTATAAAATTTCCAGGTGAGAAACGATTCTAAAGAAAATGGAAGCTTCAGTTATTATGATTCTTTTGAGATCTTCCCTATATGGTTTAAAATTTGAAAAACTGAAAGGATAGTTGAACATTTCTCAAGAACTATGACGATGCCAGATGTTTTTTAAAGGAGCCTGCTGGAATTCTCAGAACCACCAGATAATCTCTTACTTACATGCCTTATCATAGACATGATACATTGCTATTCTGAATATTGTTGAAACAGAACAGTCAGCACATTAATTCTGTAGAAATAATATATTTGCTTATATTTTATCATATTTAAGAGACAAATTTATAGCTAATTTTCTGTGCAAACACTTGCTTTGGCTTATTTAATTCTTAATGTGTAGTTGAAATGTTCATTTTGTTCCCTTTAGCAACATTTCCTGTAAATAATCTCTAAATATTGAGTTACCTGGTTCCTTACATTTCTGGGAGTTTACTTGAACATAAATATCATTTCTAGGAAGACGCACAATTGGTCTGTGTGTTACATGTGAAGTTCATGTGCCAAACTTTCAAAAGCTTAATCAACACTCTGCTGTTCTTTATAATCAGCAGCCACAGAAAAGAGAGTGTGCGTTTCTGGGAACTCAGCTGACTCAGGGACTGTGCAAACTGCAAGCACCACGCCTTTGGTGGGAATCGCACTGTCAGCATCAAATCAGCATCCATGGAATCAGGAGCTAGATCCATGCAGCATTCACGGTGCAGCCCTCAACCCAGACTTGTTTTCCTGGCAATGCAAGCTCTCATTCAGTCTCTTCCTTGGTTCCAGATGGAAGTTGAGAGAATGGCCAGGGCGAGGTTTTCACTATTTGCAATGATCACCATGGCATCTAAAAGCTAAGATAAGAAGCATTTCAAGAGGCTGGCAAGACGGCTCAGCACTTAAGAGCACTGGCTGTTCTTTCAGAGGACCCGGAATCAATTCCCAGCACCCACATGGCAATTCACTAATGTCTGTAACTCCAGTTCCAGGGGATCTGACACCCTCACCCCGATGCACGTAAAATAAAGTTAAATTATTTTTTAAAAAGAAGTATTTCAAAGTGGAATAGTGACTACATTCCCATGTTTATTCATTGGCCATCATAAAGTAATCACATTTAAGATCAGTAAGGCTTGTGCTGCTGGAGGGGAGATGACAGTATTATAACATTTGTTGACTCTTTGGGTACGGTCCTCCTTTCACCAGCGTGGCTCTCACCCACCCACTGCACCCAGACCCTGTCATCAGTTTCCTGCTCCTTGCTGTCACTTTGCCTGTCAGTTATGTCCCTGTGACTTTTAAATGAAGAGGTAAATACCACGGTGAAGCTCTGGTCCAGGAGGACACTCTTAACACCTGCCACTGTGTCTTAGAGGAATTCTGGGTCATAGGGTAATGAAAATGACCCTTCCACATCATCAGAGACGCCCGCATTTCTCACTGGGAAACAGGCAGTGCTCTCCTTCAACAACGTTACTTGATAAAACTCTTTTCTAAACAAAGCCTTTTTCCTGGGAGTAGCTTGCAGGTTTTACATTGTATCCTTCTAAAAGGAGAGATGAGAGAGCAAAATCAGAGAGGATGGGAACGGGGATAAGGAGAAGGCTGTTTTCACAATATAGGAAGAAGGGGAAGGTGCTTGGAACCTCAGGACCCAAGGTGTACCCCACAGACACTCAAAAGATCTCCCCACTGTCCCAAGGGAGCTGTATCATCCCGAGCTACTATGAAACAGTGAGTCCACGTGATGCAAGGCGGAAGTTGCAGGAGACACAGAGAGACCATGTCTGTGGTACCCAGAAAGCTCCTTCTCTCAGCCCCTGCACTGCTGTCTCAGCTGCACAAGGGCCATTTGCAGGCTTGCCTATGCAAGGGCTGATGGAGGAGGGGCCATATTTGAGGCAGAATCTCTTAGTGGATGAGCCAAGGTTTTGGGGTGCCTGCATAGTGACTTGGCTTCTCCTTTTTCCCAGTTCCATTTCCTTTCTGTCCCATCTACAGACATTGGTTTTTTTAATAAACATCCAGCACACCGGCCTTTACCCTGGTATTTTTCGTATAACACATCACAGCTGCAACCCCTGAATTTATCAGTGGTGCCGAGTAAATCAGAAGCGGCTCTGCTGGTGTGGATCCTGACGTCATCAACTGCGCCTCCACGACACACTGTGAACTCCTGTTGAAGGGGCTGTGTGCGCAGGAAAGGATGAGAACACAGAATGATCGAATTCTTGCTGTGTTAGCAGATTTTAGAGACCACAAAGCAGGTGAAACAGGTGGAATGTTGCATTGATAGAACTTGAAGCTTCCAGCAGTTTCTTGGGGAGATGCGGAAAATGCCAGCAGGTAGAAACAGCAGAGTCATCGGATCCTAGGAAGAAGCTGATTGCTGAGTAGACAGTGTTGGCTCGAACCCCTGGAGATTTAGTGACTGTTCCTAAAATCATCCGCAGATGCTTCCTGTTTCCATAAAACTGAAGTTCATCTAAGGAGCCACAGACCTTTGCTTAAATGTGCTTGCAATAGGAATTGGATCATTTTTATGCAATGTTCCCAAATACCAGATGTTTCTAGAACCCAATACATGCAGGCAAACATCTACTATGTAATTCTCTTCATTGGGCATTTTCTATTTTTACTGTAATATAACTCTGACTCTTCTATTTGTGTATGGTATTGCTTTAGGCATGACATTTAGTCTCCCAGCGTCTTAATTGTCTCAGCTATAAAACTGATACGATAATAGAGTGAGTGATACATACAACGGGCAGAAGATAAGGTGTGCTTCTGGGCTCTTCCAGTTGTCAGCGTTGTGCTTTGTTATACTCTTCTGTTTAATACAACATCCAATAAAATAACTTCTAACTTAAATGTTGTTCGGAGAAAACCATATTATTACCATTATAACATAATTAACATTAATAATATAAATATAATTTCATTAGAGATGGTCTTTTTTCCTCTGAAGGTTTTGGTTGATATAACCTATAGGGCAACTTGTAAATAAAGTGGGTTTCTAAAGAAGTTAGGATTTTCCAGATGCATAGAAAAAAAAGGGCAACAAAAGGGAAGAGGCAAGATCACTGTAGCTGGACAAATCCAGAGTGCAACACACATCCTTATAAGGGATATTTACCATATCCTAGGGCCTGTATCACATCTAAAACCATGAGGTCATCCTTTAGTCAATACCTAGATTAACTCTAGATGTCACAGCTGGATGACATAGCTTTAAATTCTTTCTAAGCTTATTATTGATCTGCCTCTAAGCACAGCTAGATTAAATTCTAGTTACACAAAGTCATTTCTCTAGGACATTTTTCACTGGCCTCAGTGACACATCCACCCTCCTCCTGTGTTCCCCTGGGACAGGAAGCATCGGAGGTGGTTGAGATTCCTTAAGAACATTCTAGCACAAAGAGCTTGAGTGCCGAGAGCCACTGGAGGGCCAGAGCCTGTGAACCCTACTCCTACCTCTTAAGGCTCTAAGAGCTTTTTGGTGCTTTCTGAAGAATTTTGCCATTCTGTGAATTTTTTTGATTATTTTGCACTGAAATTTTACTCTATAGCCCAGTCTGTCCTAGAACTCACAATCCCCCTGCCTCAGCTTTCTTACTACTTATAATTATAAGCATGCATAACCATACCCATCTATATTTTGTCTATTTTAAAAATCCATAAACTTTGAACTTCACTATTTTACGTTTTAAAATGTGTGTGTGTGTGTGTGATAGAGGAGGCTGCTCATTCATTCCCAGCTGCCCAGACTCGAAATAACCACTCAGAAATTAGATTATTTAAATCACTGCTTGACTAATCACTTAAGCGTATTGCTAGCTAGCTCTTATATCTTTAGTTAACCCATTCCTATCAATCTGTGTATCGCCCCATGGCTATGGTTTACCGGGTTAAGTTCTGTCTCCCCACCCCCGCATGACTTCTCTCTACCTCTGCCTCCTCTCTCTACATATATTTCTCTTTCAGCCTGGGTGTATTCTGTGAATCTAAAAGCAACACATATACAGGACTTCCCACACGATATGTGTGGAGGTGTTTTGCAGTGTGTGCGTGTGCACATCCTCATGCTAAGACATGCGTGGAGGTCAGAGGTCAACATGCAGGAGTTGGTTTTCTTCTGTCATGTGGGTCCTCAGGGTTAGCAGTAAGCGCTTTCAGCTCCCGAGCCCTTTCACCGGCGCAAACCCCATAAACCGCGTACTCAAGCTTGCTCCTGAACCTTTGTCCAAGATGGAATCTACACACCTAATACAGTACAAACTGCATGGAACATTAAAGTGTGTATTTCAGAGAGTCTTCTATTTTAAAACATGGATTTGTTTTATCATGCTACAACTTATAGAACTTTCTATGGCCAATTTCACACCTGTAAAATTTGACAATCATCTAAACTAGTAACAACCGCTTGTACGTGGGTGAATAAAATTATACCTTTGAGGTTTTTTTCCCCTTGAGATTTGCTTCACGTGCCGGACTGATTGAGCTCCTCTTATTTCCACACAGTTTGTCACAAAGTACTCCAAGACCATCTCTGGTTTCTGGCCCTGGACTGCAAGGGGGCTCCAGTAATAGCTCTGCCTCAGACCACGCAGCTAGGGCGGGCCGGAATCAACCAAACGCAGCCCAGGGTTTCTAGCCCCGGCCTGTGAGTCCACACCACCTCACTGCTTGTTACAGGTGGGAGAGCTGGCCTTGAGGGCACAAGAGCGGGAGAGCTGTCCCCGTCCCTCACCGCTGCAGCACTCAGCAGAGTGGCCTCAGCACCTCACCTGGGCAGCACAATAGATCTGGCTCTGATGGGGCAGGTGTAGGAGAGCCGACCCTGACTGCGTGAAAGCGGGAGAACTGGTCCACCCCTTGCTCATCGCTGCAAGGGCTGAACTAGCCAGGGCAGTGCTGGAAAGCTCCCCCTGGTGGTGAGAATGAAGGAGAGCTGGGGGCCAGGGGATGACCAACCCTGCAACTGCCCAGGCCTGGGACCAGGGTTGAGTTGGCTGACCCCAACATTCACCCCATCTGTGATCTGCAGGCGCATTTGTGCTCAGGTGGGTGTTTTCACTAAAAACTGAGAACGAAACAGTGGTGAAAGACTCTTTTTTTTTTTTTTCTGCTGTGCTGTGCAGTGTGGGCGATGGGGAGGCTGCGGTTCCTTGGTAACGAGGTCAACAGATAAGAGGCTGCCTCTCGGTTCGCTGATTTAGATGTAGGCAGTATGCCTTTCGAGATCAGAAAACACAGAGACCTGCAGTTTGAGAAGTGATGAACTTGCCCTTCCCCCAGACAAGGCTGTGGATTTATAGGCTGTCTTGGCCATGCTCAGCACCTCGCTGCAGACTGTGCAGAAAGGCTAAGGTTTCTCCTACTCATCCCGGGCAGACGGAGTGATCTTCCCCATTCCTGCCTTTTTCATGTCCGACTCAGCATTGGGGATGCAAACAGCACTTACTTCTAGTTATCAGTAAACATCCCTCTCTCCTCGCCCTGTCAAATGGGACACTGTAATGTAGAGTCCCAGATTATGTAGATGAGCCCCAAGCTTCTTGACTGAGTTGCTAGGCCTGGTCAGGACAGTATTCCTTTGGTTTGGGCTGAGTGGCTTCTTAGGAAGAGGTGTTAGCTCATCTGTAACCCAGTAGAATGGACCTTCTATGTTCAGAACGTGTTTCTCTGGCTGCTGAGCAGTCAGAACCAGAGAGGACATGCTAGTTGTGGCAAACCTGCTTAGATTTCTGTGTGGGGATAGTGGGCCTTCCTTTCTTTGTTGTAGAGCTAGGAAATGCAGAAGAGAAAGAGTGACTCTCAACCTCACGAGGACCTGGCTTCTCACGAGAGAAGAGACTGCTAAGTGGTGTTCTTAGGAGGTCTGAGGGATTCAAGGCCACAAACTCCCCCCACGACACTGACTGAATACTTCCTTAGGGCTCTCTCCTTGTTACTGGAAAGATACGATTTATTTGGTTGTGTCTTTTTGATCATTCAAAAACTGATGATCAGGCAGAAGGGAGTGACCAAGCCATTCAGTTTGCTACGTGGACTGTAAATTCCCCAAAGTCAGAGGTGATTGGAGAGTTTGTAGTAGGAAGATGTGTTTGGAAGCCTCAGGAAACACCTTCATCAACATCATGGTTGAGTGAATGTGTTCACTAGAGCCTAGCAGGACCTATTAGGGACCAGGAGCAAGCCAGGGCAATAAATTCCTCCCTAACACTAAATGCCAGTACTGCAGCCCTGGACAGTGTAATTGAGTAAATGGCATCAAAGGGCTTGGGAATTCATTCTCTTTGTTTGAGCCCAGGCGCTCCCTGACTCCTAGAAGTAGTTCCACTGCCGTGTGGAGGGGTTTGTCTGCTTCCATATTAAGGGGATATAGTATTTGGATGACAAATACTCAACGTTCCCAAGGTGTGGGTTCTCAAGGTTAAGTTCAGGAAAGTCCATTCTCAAAGATAGAATAGCATGTTGCTTGACAATAAGGACTCATCTTTAAGTGTGGGGTGAGCTTGCCTTTTGTGCCCAGCGCCGAGAGAATGTCTCCAAACCTAGGTACACAGGGTCCATCACTCAACGTCCTCCTGATCCAGTCAAGGCACTGTCAACACACAAGGGGGATGCTGCTGCCAGAGTCACATGACATACAGTTTCACAGCAGCCTTTCCGTTATAAGCCCATGGACCACATCCTAAGAGATGTGGCATACAGAGAAGAAATAAACCAGCGATACAGCCCTCGGTTGTGAAGCACCATGCGTGGTACATATTGTATGCTCTCTCCTTACACACAAGTGACAGCGTGTTAAGTCTTCTAGCCCCCCCCCCCCATTCCCCCACCCATGCTACCCCTGTCACCAAACACGTGAGGAAGACATTGTGTTACGACTCAGGGCTTAGGATGTGTACAAAGTTAAGAATATGGCGAATTTCTACTGGGTTCTAGTCTTGTAGGACTATTGTAATATGTGCAGACCACCACCGGTTGAAATAGGTTGTGTGATGGAAAACTGGAAGTGGAAGGGACGCACTTCAATGTTCATTGTTGCCATGGGTAGCAGCAGCACCATCTGGCCGAGGTCTTGTGCATGCTGTAGTTATATGACAAATACAGCAACTACTCTGAGATTCAAATTTACTAAAAATTAACAGAGTTTTACACAGAATATTTCCTTTAACTCTGACAAGTGTTTAGGCATTTGATGCCATTCTCTTTATTTTATACAAAAGAAACGAAGTTGCTTGCTTGTGGCCGCTCAGTTCTAAATGCAGTGGCATGCTCCTTCAAGCATGAACAACCTGCCGCACCTGAGAGACGGGGTCTAAGAGCTTTATGACCCTGTGCTGTTCGTGTAAGAATTACTTGACCAAATGAAACTTGGATTGGGGAATTCGAATTGAGAAATGTCGCCAGGTCACTTTGAAATGTGCCGTCAGTGTAAAAGACGTCAGATGTCAAAGACTTGGTGTGACAGGAAAGAACATGTACTATCACAATGATGTCATTTATTATCTAGGTGAAATAATACTTTGGACTTATTAATATGAATAAAACATATTACTAAAATTAATTTTACTTTTTTTGGACATTTTCAGTTGAAGCTACCAGGAAAATAAAAATAAACGCATACCTCATATTGTATGTTTATAAAAATAAACATATACCTCATATTGTATTTTCACAGACAGAGCTAGACTGATCTGTGTCGCATTTTAGAACATCTTCAACTTTTGCAAATAAACCTACCTGAGAAATTCATTTTTCCACCCCCTTTGAAAGCCTGTAGCTACAAATACAGTGACAGTCAACTTTTATAAATTCTCTGTTTGAAAAACAAAGATAGAGCGTGCTGTTGCCTAATGCTTGTTATTATTTCTCTTCATGTTTCCTTCAGTAGACTGTTCTTAGGGGTGCAGGGAAGAGTTGTTCAAGAGTTTTTATAATTCATCCATTGGTTTAAAAAATACACACAGAACTGAGGATGTAACAATGGCAGAGAGGCTACCCAGCTTGTGTGAGGTCCATATTCAATATCCATAGCATTCTCACACAGACACACACACACACACACCACACACACACACACACACACACACACACACACACACACACACACCCCAACAGCCAAATAAACACAAATGCATGCACAGATAGCAGAAGCTCTTTTTAACAGGTTGCTAAAGAGGCAGTGGCCGCAGTTTATCAAATACTCAGGACTGCGTTGCTCACCTCTGGAGAATATGGCATTCAGAATTTTATAATTGTCCTAACACATTCTTATAAGTGTTCCACACTTGCATCGCCCCGCAAACACCACAGGTGTAATTGGAACCACCGGAGTCATTGGACCAGAGTTCCTATATTAGCTCACCTGCAGGTCATCTGTCCCACAATCATCTATGAACTTTGCAGGTGGAATCATTGGAAATGGAGTTCCCACGTTAGATCACATGCTGCTCCCTGAAGGTCCTCAAGGAAGTTCCCCCATGACCCCCTTTACAGCAGCCGGTTGAGTACTGCATCCCCAGACTGCATCTGCACCAGTTTTTGGTCAGTAGGAACAGTAGATGGCACTTAGCTCAGGCTTCCTGATATAGCACTGGGTGTCTCCCTCTCTTATACACCACCCTTCCATTACTGGGGTTCCACTGCTCAGAAAAGTGTTCATAACCAAGTTGCAGTTTGAGGGGATCATTTGTTTCTACCTTAATTCTTCTGAAAGGAGAAAGCAGAGATATAGTATTTTTCTGTATAACACACATAACCATCCCTTTGCACCCCATGTATGCCAAGGAGAACAGATTTCTGTTTTCTTTGTCAACAATGCAGAGCAAAGACAGCCGCTGAGCAGCCTTTATGCCCTTGAATTTGACACAATGCCTCCAAATATCACCTAAGATAATAAGCTTTTTATACATGGAGTTTTTAAATATTTTATGTCCTCAAACTGGCAATCTTCCTGACTTGGTAGCATATGCGTTTTGTTCCTTTATTTTATTTTATTTAGTTAAACATCAAAGAAAAATATTTCACTGGAGTTCCCTAATGCCCACACTTCATGGAAGAATTTGAAACATTATTATCAGGAGAACGTGATTATCAAAGAAACATGTTTGTTATATTGCAATGAGTAATACATATGGCATGTGTACAAGGGGGCATCTACTTAGACGGGAGGGTTTAAAGGATGCCATGACTTATGAAAACCAGGAGCACCCTGGGGCTGAAGTTGCCCATGTGAATAAGTGCGGGTCTTCTTACCTTGTGGATACAGTGCCAAGCCACGGCAGCCACACTCCTTCCTCTGGTGAGCCTTCCCATGGACGACTCTCTTAGGAGACTCACCTCCCTCGGAAGCACCATAAGAATGTCCCTAAGTGTCCACTCAGCTGAGGGATGGCAGGACGTCCTCTCAACCAACGCAGGCAGCTGCAGCTTCTATATGTTCTTTCTAGTCTCTTCTCATCTGGCGCTGAGAAAATCTGGGATGAAGATAGAATTACAGAAATTAATCGTGTGCTGCTATCATTATACTATGAAGGATCATTGCAATTTTTTTTTTTTTTTTTTTTTTTTGGTTTTTCAAGACAGGGTTTCTCTGTGGTTTTGGAGCCTGTCCTGGAACTCGCTCTTGTAGACGAGACTCTTGAACTCACAGGGATCTGCCTGCCTCTGCCTTACAAGTGCTGGAATTAAGGGCGTGCGCCACCACCGCCCGGCTGGATCATTGTAATTTTTTTGTAGAAAATACATAAAAATTCAAAAATGTATTGCAGCAAATAAGTTTGAACCATAAATTGCCTGCCCTTAGCTCACAGCATCTATATACACATGTACGAGGGTGAGTGTGTGTTAAAATGATTCCATGCGGATGCACTCGTCACTACACTTGACTAATTTCTTCTAAATACCAAAGTTAATTAATAGATATCTTTTAACTTTAAAAGGCAAAATAAAAATTGTTTTCTGACTACAATTCCAAATTTATGTATCTTAGCAACTTTATTTGAAATCCAAGCTATCATTTCCCATCGAAATGACAGCCATTTGGCCCTGGAAGATGTTTAGATGGTGGGCGAATTAACAATGAAAAGATGTTTTCAAGGACGTGTGGTTAGGAGCCTAGACCCATATTGCTGTGGCCAGAATTGCTTTTGCTGGCTTACATACATGTAACCTCTCTATGCCTCAGCCTTCTCATTTTATTTTATTTTTTATATTTATTTATTTATTTATTTATTATGTATACAATATTCTGTCTGTGTGTATGTCTGTAGGCCAGAAGAGGGCACCAGACCTCATTACAGATGGTTGTGAGCCACCATGTGGTTGCCGGGAATTGAACTCAGGACCTTTGGAAGAGCAGGCAATAATGCTCTTAACCACTGAGCCATCTCTCCAGTCCCCAGCCTTCTCATTTTAAAATGATAATAATAACAGTGTTTACCCCATAGGTATGGTAGATATTTACATAGCTTTTATGTACGTGTGAAGCTAGCAGTAGATACTTAGCAATGTTCTAAGATTTGGTGACAGCCCATCTATTAAAATCAGATAGCAATGAGACCAGGGCATCAAGGTCTTCTTTTGTTCTATCAGAAAGTTCTAACCAAAGAGCACATGGCTAGTATTTGCAGGCATACAAAGTCCACATTGGAGACAAATATTTGTGAGTGAACAAGCAAGCCATGGGTCAGAATCAGCCTACAGTGGTTCTCACTGTTTAGACATGGATTAGAGAGATTCTTCAAGCAGGGCTGACTTACGGTATTTAGAAAAGTATCATTTTTTTTTTCTGGGAACTCTTTTTTATTTTTATTGGTGAGACACAATGGAAGCAATTTTTTTCATGATCTGACTATAAAAAATAGAAGACAAACATGCTTGTGGATTAATTTAGACAACAAATAAGAACCTGGAAGTAATTAAAGTAAAATTATGAAAGGTAGCCCAGTAAACAATTCAAGAATGAGTCTCTAAATCCCACTTTAATTTTTCCCGTTGTGTAGAATATCCCACCGCAATAAAAGAGGAAATTTTCTCGTCTCTGCTTTTGTGTGTAAATTATTTGTTCTTCTCTGTACTTGGGATATTATCAGTAAAATCACTGGCCGGTTAAAATGGTATTTCCCAGTAAAGAAAAGTGTGTCTTATATACAACCGAGCTTAATACTTAAGGAATCATGAAGTAACAATTAAGACAAGAGTAATTTATCATACTTGCTTAACAAAGCTGGCTGCCTTCTTAGGAAAGAAATTCTCTATTAAATAAAAGCCCATTGCCTGAGTGAGATAGACATAAAGAAAAATCTTATTCATTCCTCCTCAAACATCTAATTCTGCATTTTTTTTTTATCATTTCTCATGCTTACTGCAACCTTCCAGGCCTTTAGCTTGGCATTATATGATCACTCGATCATGAGGACTCCAGAGATAAGAAGTAACAGTTCCTCTGGCTTAAGTGAGTAGAAATATGAAGCAGAACTCCCACACTTTTAATAGCTTGTATAGCAACCCAACAAAATTATTCTGCTGCTCAATCAGAAAGAACTTTATCGGCTTCTCCAGGAAGCCACATACAAGGGTTTGATCATCCTGTGTCTTGGGCAGCTTAGGTTTCTGTAAATATTCAGGATAACAGCAAGAACTAGTAGAAAAAGATGGTCTTAGGGTGAAAGCTAAAAAAGTAACTGCCCTAAATCATATACACCTGGTCCAAGATACATATCTTTGGCTAGCATGAAGAAGCTTGCAGCCTTCTAAGAATAAGAAAAACACACACACACAAAGCAAGGTTTCTAAACAGGAAGAATTACTTGAAAATAAACTACCATTAGGTGCTCCAACTAGCTTTATGCATGGTAATTTTGAACATTCAATTTGCAAGTATATAGAAAATGAGGAGATCTAATCACCAATGACATGATTTGTTCAATAGAGGAAATTTGCTCTTTCAAAACTGGTATTTTGTGTGCAAAACTAGAACATCTAGTCAACAAAACAAAAAAAAATAAGTGGGCAGCTTGTTCCAACTGAAACATAAAAAAATCACCTAATAAGGGAAAGAACAAAGAAATTATAAAATGACTAAAATTACAAAACTAGTATGAGCTTTTAAAACTTTCTGCGAATTTAAAGCAGATGTTAAAAATAAATTAAATTTGGCGCACGCCTTTAATCCCAGCACTCGGGAGGCAGAGGCAGGCGGATCTCTGTGAGTTCAAAACCAGCCTGGTCTACAAGAGCTAGTTCCAGGACAGGCTCCAAAACCACAGAGAAACCCTGTCTCGAAAAAAAAAATAAAAAAAAAAAATGTTCAGAGTTCTAAAGACCAATTTTGAAACTAAGCCCCTAGACTCATTTCTTTCTTTGACCTTACCTCCTCCTTCCTTATCTACTAACAGAGCATCATTCTATACCAAAGAACATACTATAACCCAAGAATCAAAATCCCTCAAGTACAGGGGAAGCCCACAGGCTGCACAGGATGACCTGTGTCTATCCCTGCATCCTGCATCGCTGTAGCACTTCCGGCAGCTGAGCCATTGCTGGTGATTTCCCCCGCCTGTCCCTTAACTGCTCTATCCTGAAATCATGATTTGACTGCTACCTTGGATCCTTTTGCTTCTGTTTTTTTTTTTTTCTGGCCGGAGACCCACTTAGATTTTGTTCACCACCATTTGCACCAAAACATAAATCCTCTAGGCTCATCCATACTCTGCTCCTGGGTCTAATGGACCAGTTCATGGCTCTTCTGGATGACTTCACAGGAGTTGATTCCGCACACGTCCTAAGCATGCCTCCCACCTCTAACAGAACAAGGGAGAACTGTTACCCAAAGCGGCCCTTTGTGAATGGCTGCCTTCTTATCTTAACTTGGTGTTGCAGGTATTCCCTGCTTCCTCGATTCTCTGCCTCTCTCCTCTGCCTTCTTTGAATCGATTTGCTTAGAAAAGGGGAACTCTACCAGCTTCCCGCCTTATAATATTCCTAAGAAGAGCCTAACTTTCATAACTTTTAAAGTCAAAATAGGAAAATTTAAATTCCACATGTTCTCATTTTATGAGATGTTAAAAAGCAAAGCAGCTACCCACGCGTTAGCGGTGAGCAAACCTTGAGTAAACGGCTGTGTGCGAAGGTTTTTGTTGCCTACTCTAAGACAGGCCATCATTGCCAGATCTACGAGGGGCCAGTAGATGCCCGGTTCAAAAGCAAACCTCTTTTCTTTCTTTCCTTTTTCTTTTAGATATAAAAACAAGCATAGGAAATTTAATTTCACCTCACTATAAATCAAAAGAGAAGAAAGCAGAACAAAAAACAACTTTTGCCTAAAGTAACATTGAATAAATTTTTAAAAAGCATTTTCATCAGGAAAGGCGTTTACCTCTCAGCTACTTGGCTGTTAAGACGAGAAAAAAAGACCAACTATTGCTTTAAGGGTACATGCCAACACCTTTTAATCTTTTATGCTGCTGAGCCTTCTCAGACCCTAAAAAGACAGGTATATATACTTTCAATTCTTTTTTTTTAAAAAACTGGGTGCACCTAGGTTTCATGTAATTCTGTCTATGGAAATTGTATTCATGTGTTTGTGTTAAAAAGTTTCAGCACGCAGTGGCCATGTCCCTTTTTTATTGTTATTGATTTATAGTGTGCTAAAACTACTATTTTATTTTTGATAAAATCCAATTAAATCGTGCTTATGCAGATTTATGAATATAAGCATTTGGATAATGTATTAGGAAGCTGATATATATATATATATATATGTGTGTGTGTGTGTGTGTGTGTGTGTGTTGCCTTAAAAACAGATGCTCTGAACATCGAAAAACATTATGTTTTCATCTCTCAGGTATTTCAGAAAGCCTCACAACGCTGTAATACTTTACATGAGACAACATTCGTCAGAGCCACACTGTCTGTATGTGCTTAGGTTTTTGCATCATTTATTAAGTACCAAATTATCCACTATGTCAGTGTTTGTGTAAATTAAAGTTGGTAAATTAGCCCAGTAAAATTTTAAAAGGAAAAAGTTCTAGCTCCAAAAGCCTCGACAACTTCAGGTTGGTTGCATTTCCAGAACGCTAACTAAAGGGGCAAAATAATGGTAAAGGACAAAAATTGTTTATTTAATCAATGTGAAAGGTGGCTAGTGGTCCTGGGTCTTTCTCTGAAATAGTTAATGTGAATTTTTAAGTTTAATTTTCTTAAGAATCATTCTTAAAGAACAAGATATACATAATTATACAGTTGGTGTCAAGGTGTTATCTCCTTGACTCCTGTCTCAGTTCTGCACCTACAACCTGGTCCCTATTACTTACTGGTGTTAATTTTAAGAGGCCATTACTCCTTCTCCAGGATAATTTTTTCTTTAGATAATTGTTCTTCTGTAGGGTGCTGACCTCCAGTTCAAGGATTAAGAGGAAGACTTATGTCTGGGCATTTAGAAATGTTTTGTTTGTATATGTATACGTATATCAATGTAAACATATAAGCCTTTATAATATTTTCATCAGTACGGCCTATTTTAAATAAGCTAACGGTCAGTTTTTCAAGGCCCATATCTTCACCAGGCCTATGGAGGATACATTTCTAAACATTCTTTCAATTGCCATTGTGAAAAGCTGCTTCGAGACTTAAAAACGCATCCTAAAATTTGCAGATAACCATAATAAGCTACATCATAATAATATATTAGAAACTATTATCTATCTCTATGTTTTAAATTTTAAACAAAGAACAAATAGTTCAGATAACACATTGAAGTGAGTAAATGAATAAATGTCATAAAAGTATATTGTATAAAGATTGTAAAAAAATGAAATTTAATAAGTACAGTTATAACTAAGTTGATTATAATATAAAGGCTATTAAATTTTTAAGGTCAAAGTTCAGTACCCTGAGATAAAATTCATGTTTGATTCTTTTGACAGTGGTAAGATTTTTCTTAAGTTTAGAAATGTTTACAAAAACATCTTTCAAAAAAGAACTTTTAAATAGGACAATTAAATTCAAAATCATGTACAAGAGTGTCCCTTGAAGATAAAGAAAATCAGATGATTTCATGAGCTCAGGGGTAGAAAGACCTCCGCATCAGACTGTTCAGACTGGAAGAAGAGCCGTCGTCTGGGTTGCTCTAACCCACGGCTGCACTACACACCTCAAGAAGCTGAGCCGTTTGGTTCACATTTCATGCCAAGCAGATGCCCCCTGCACTGGAAAACACATCCGTGTAGACTACGGAAGTGTGGACCATGTTCGTCTTCTGTTCCATGGAAACCTGTGTTTCCAAAAAACTAACTCTCCCACTCTGCTTCTAAAACATTTTTATAATCAGATACCTTTACCTTGTTTGTGATTTTTTTTTAAATATTCCACTTGGTACAGCCCTAAGTGATAAAATGATGCCAATCCTGCTTTAATGAAGCCTGGATTCCCGAGCTACAAAGTCCAGCACACCCTGTAAAGAAGTTAGATGGAAACACCCTGCCCCGTGTTAGCTGTGGTGTTCACAAGGGTGCTTAGCATGCCAAGGGAGCTCCCTTTAAAACATAGTTCATCGGGAGTTTTGTGCAATGTGTTTTGATCATTTCTACTCCCCCCGTTCCCCCATACTTTCTCTAATTTGCATCTCCTTCCCTACCCACCAAAGTCTGTGTCATATTGGAAAAAATCCCTTCAAGATCCAATAACGATTCTTTGATGTTTGGTCTTCTACTGGAGGGTAGTCACCGACTCATCACGGGCTACCCTCATAGAGCAAACTGTCTCTCCTTTTCCCACAGGTAACAGCTGCCATTATCTCCACAGTTTGAGATGGACTTGTATGTGCAGACCCCTCTCCTTGCTGGGATTTGTCTGGTTTGGCCTTGTACAGGTTTTGGATGTGAGGACTGAACCACTGAGTTCTGCTATGTCCAGAGGTCACTGTCATCATGGACTGCCTCTGGTTCGTTCACTCTCTCGACTTTTCTACTTTCTTTTCCAAAATAATCCATGAGTCTTGGAAAGGGAGGGTGTGTGTGTGTGTGTGTGTGTGTGTGTGTGTGTGTGTGTGTCTTCATGTATGTATAATTCCTTTAGGGCTGAAAATTCTGGCATCTCTAATTCTCTGCACCTTGACCAAGTGTAATCACTGTGTTATACACAGTCTTCTGCAGAAGCTTCTCAGATGGGGAGAGGAGAGATACATTGATCTGTGGGGGTAGGAATAAAACATTAGGAGTTAGTTTACACTGTGGACATTGAGTTGTATAATGTTGTATAATAGGAGTGGGTTCTCCCCTAGAGCCTATGGCCTATTTAGCTGTAGGTTCTTAGTTCAATAATGGTGTCAGATATGGGTTTCATCCTATGGCGTGGGACTTGGATCCAATCATAAAGCAGTTAGTCACTCCCGTGATGTCGATGCCACCCTTACACCAATGGTAATGTCTTTCCAGGCCAGTCATCACTATAGCTTGAAGGGGCCATCGCTGTCTATGGTTGATAAGCCCCTCAATTCTTTTAGAATATATTTCTCATGTAAGGTCCTGAGTTTTGTTGTATGTATTTTTCACTATTTACTGAGAAGATGGAGTGGTGTTTTTTTTTTTAATTATTTGTTTTGTTGTTTTTCTTTTATTCTGATGAGAGAACATACTATAACAAATGACACAATCTTAGATTCCGGGGTATATTTTAATTGGTCATGGTATGTTATTATTTTAAGATACAACATCAGTTTGTTAATATTCTGTTCAGGATTTTTGTAGTCATTGGGGGTTGAATGGTTTACCGTTTTCCTTTATTAAGCTTTCAGGATAATACTGGTTTCATGGAATGAGATTGAGAATCTTCCCTAGTTCCAATTTTTGGAAAGAGCTTGTGAAGAACCCTCGTTAATTCTTCTTTAAACATTTGGTAGAATTAGCCAGTAAAGTTATCTGATCCATGAATTTTTATGTGTGTGAGAGAGATTTTAAAAATATATTAACCTAATCTCTTCTTATAAGTCTATGGATACACACTCGTTGATGGACAGATTGAGTCAATATTTATACTCTATATTTCTAGAAATTTGTTAGCTTTATATATATATATATATTCTGCCTGTAAGTTGACAACAGCTCCTGATATTTTTGTAAGAATCTATTTTGACTTCTATCATGGTTTTTGACTTCTCTAAGGTTATGTCCCCTTTCTCATTTCTTACCTTTGAGACTTCTCATTTTTCCTTGGTCAGCTGATCTAAAATTCTGTCAGTCCTGTCAGAGCTTTGGACAGAGATTCTCAAGGCTCCTAGAGCCAGCGATACTCAGGCTCACTGCCGAATGTTGGGGGTACCCTTCCGCCCCAACCAGCTTCGACTTCGCCTTCACCAGCTGTGCACTTAGGAGCAGTGCTGTTCTTTCCTGCTCATCCACAGCCTTCTCGGAGTCCACTGTTACAGATTTTCAAATTCTCCCACACCAAAAGTTGTCTTATTAATTGATTCCGTCAGGCTTTTATTTGCTCTGACTTTTGTCATTTGCCTTGGGCAGTTACAATATCCAACTGCCTTATACTGTTTTAAGCAAGTGTCTGTGAAAAAAAAAGGTGGTTTGTCCTTAGTCATGCTAAATACCTGCCCTTTCTGGTGGAAAATTCCAAGGAACCATGGTGAAGATGAGACAGTTCGCTGGGATTAGGGCTCAGGAACTCCAATAGCCCCTTCGCTCTCCCACCTCCATCTCCAGGGTGTTGTGAGCCTGTTGACTTTCCTCAGGATTTCTGGCTGTTGTTAGTTGTAAGATTGCTTCAGGGCTCAGGAAATGTTGGAGCCACAGAGGAACTGTTCTGGCTAAGATTTACTTGAATAAATGCTCTCCAGGTTGCTATAAAGTTGGTTGATTTCCAGAGTTAAGAAAAAAAAAAAGTAATTTCTGACTATTTTCGCAAACTTTCATTGCTTCCGCAGAGGAAGGAATGGGGGCCAGAGTCATCTTTACCTGGTTATTTCTACTCTTGTCTGCAACTCTTTCAGTTCCCCTTGAAACAGTCCTGTGACTTCCTGGTTAGCTTATCAAGGAAAACTCCGCCCTCCACCTTCTGTGCTTCCTTGTTCCCTCATTACAGGGCCCTTTTAAAGGTCTCCCACTCCTTATTCTCTCTGTTAGGGGAATCAGGGACACGGGGACACAGCCCAGGGTGAGCGCTCCTTCGGACACCCATTCCATGCCAGCCACAGCAGCTCTGCTTTTGTCTCCTCAGCCTGAGTCCCTCAGGGTCCTGACCTGAGCTCCTCTTTGGAGGAGTCCTCCTCAGACTGTGTGTCACTGCCTCCCTCTGGTCCTCAGCTGGTCCTTGCAGGTTTTAAGCTTTAAGCTTTAGTCCACACCTGCCGTTCCTCCTTTGTCTTGGTTGTTTTTCAAAATCAAAGGCTTTGAAGCTGAAGTCTAGAGAGCTTGGCATAGAGTGTGTGGGGACAGAGGATCCTGGGAAGGGACTGCAGGGGTGAAGTTCCACAGCTCAGTCACTGATTAGACCGGCTGGGCTGTTGGCTCCTTATTAAATCTCCCAGCAAGACTTTTTAATAAAGCGCTTCTTGACAAAAAAAAAAAATTTCCATTGTTGCCAAAGACAGGGCAGATAGAATAGAAAATGCAATAAACTAGAGGACCGCCCACCGTTAGACAACTGCTACTCCAGGTGATCAGTTTGAAGCTGCAGGATGCAAATCTTTTATGTGGTTAAGGAAACTAAAACCCAGAGAAGTCGTTTCCAAGGTCAGATAATGGTATAACCAGGGTATAAGGCTGTGTTAGCAAGCAGTGGAGGATTTTCCTATTTGAACGCAGTTTTTGACCATGGTAAAAAAATAACCCATTAGTGTTGAATGTAACAATATAACAGAATAAATTACGAGGGAAATCAGTTTCATTTGATTCCATGATTCTGCCTAAGATTAAGGGACCTATTGTGGATGGTTTTATGTCAACTTGACAAAACTAGAAAACATCTGAGAGGAGGGAACCTTAACTAAGAGAATGCCTTCATTCTCTTAGTTAAGATGGAACTAGCAAAAGTCACCCTGACTAAGGTAACCAAGACCTAGAAAGACAAACATGATATGTTCTTGCAGAGAGCCGTGGGAATGTACAGAGTTACAACTTGTGTTTAACAAGTCAGCTCACTAGGGGAGCCCTGCTTGGCAAAGCTTTGGCGTTATTGACTGGATGACCAGGTGTTCCCATATCTTTCTCAGATGCCCTAATAGGATCAGCTGTGGGGTTCATTCCAGGGCCCTTTGAATGGTGTGTTTTATACTTGTTGGACATACATATAGCTGTGGATGATCAAGAAAATGATTTCTGCCTGTATTTTATTTTACTCAGATTGACATGCAATTCTCAATCACAAAGGCAGCCTTTTACAAAGTCAGCTATGTTAGACTTCAGAGAAGATTCAAAGCAGGCTGGTTGCCAACTGGAAACATCAAGTTGCCCCTAGAGAACATAGACAAGGTAATTTACCCAGGTGTTGTTTTCCTGATTATGATTCAAGGCCAGAGTTTGAGGCAAGGTTAGTCTGCAAGTACTCCCCAACCTCAAGGTTCAGCTAACTAATGGTTATTGTTAAGTCTTGACTTCCAAAGTCATTTTCTACCTGGGAAAGAAACATGAGTCAGCATGACATCTCTGGCCTAAGAGAAACTATGTGATTTGTCTAGGGTTTTGAGAGTGGGTTGGTCCCTAAAGATGCAACTTACAATTGCTGTAGATCAAGTTATGTCTACAAGTCTGGTTGTTCTTTTCATAGCAAATTGTATTATTATCATGTTTTTACTATTGGTATTTTTTCTCATGTAATAATTCTTGCTTCATGGTTATAGCGCCATGTCTTTTATTTTTATTAGGTGTTCTTCAATCATTATTCTAAAAGATGTACTGGCATCACTGCAAATATCGTGAGCACCACAAGTGCAAAAAGCTGCTGCGCTAAAAATGTATGAGCTGGTTAACTTGTTTCCCACATATTACAGAATTTCCTTTTATAAGAGAACTCGTTCAGTGCCCTTAATGAAATGTATTGTTTCGATATTGCTATGAAAGAGGAGCGTTAATACAACAATACTCAAGGCCACATACATTTTGCCCCAAAGAAAGCATCATTTGTTCTTTTGAATTTTGAACACTCTTGTTTAAGACATCCTTAGAAAAGGGAAAATTTGAGCATTAGCTCTGTAGGCAATCGAGGCTTTGTTCATTGCCTTGAAGTATCTTGATTTTCAGACCATAGGAGAAGCAAAGTAGACCTTGGAGTGAAGGGCTTTTTTCATGTTACCTTGGTCTTTGTCTTCCTTCCTTCCTTCCTTCCTTCCTTCCTTCCTTCCTTCCTTCCTTCCTTCCTTCCTTCCTTCCTTCCTTCCTTCCTTCCTTCCTTCCTTTTTCTTAAACTGGGTTTCTCTGTGAAACAACCCTGGCCATCCTGGATCTCACTGTAGAGCAGGATGGCTATCGTATCTCACTAGGCACCAAACCCAAACCCAGGGTCCTCTTCATGAAATCATGAAAACAAAAATGCACTGTCCCTGGGTTACAACCTTTTGCTGGCATTTAGTTGTTTTATTCTCCTCTCTCTCTCTCTCTCTCTCTCTCTCTCTCTCTCTCT
>NW_026067897.1:8986565-9051906 GCF_014885135.2 Alexandromys fortis
TCTCTTTCTTCCCCCCTCCCTCCCTCCCTCCCTCCCTCCCTCCCTCCCTCCCTCCCCCTCCCTTCCTTCCTTTCTTTCTTATCACATCTTGCCATCAGTCTCACTTCGCAGTTGGTTCCATCAACATTTTTAATGCTACTCCTAGATTCTTCCTCTCCTTGCTCTTGGCTAGAGAGGCAGTCCTCCTGTGTGTTCTCACCTTACAAGTGTCTGTAACAGGCACTTATCTTCTAGGTGTGACAGGCCCTTAGATGCTGCTTTTGTTAAAGAAGCATTAAGTCCTCACTCGGGTGCATAAGCTGCTAAAGGCACGCTGGCATCTGTCTGCCTGGTTCATTTCCTCTCTCTTCACGTCTGAAGCCAGAAAGGAAAGTCATTCTCCTTAACTTGCACTCACCTTGAATTTCAAGATAAGCAGTGTGGAATGCGAGGAGGACTGTCTCCCAGGTGAGGGTACTTATCCTTGAGAGTGAGGCCACACGCTGCGGCGCAGAAAACCAGCAGGCTCCCTCAGCTGATGAAAGTCATTTCAAATCAAAGTTATTAACAGATTCACAACTTATCAAGGCCAATGCAGGATCGGGGCTAAAACAATGTTGGGCAGAACCTCATCTTTAGCAGGACTTTTTTTTTTTTTCTTAGTTTTTTGAGATAAGGTTTCTCTGTGTAACAGTCCTGGCTGTCCTGGAACTCACTCTGTAGACCAGGCTGGCCTTGAACTTACAGATCCACCTGCCTCTGCCTCCCTTAAAGGCATGCACGACCACCGCCCAGCCTAGGACTTCTTAATTATGCATATTGCGTGTCTTCCTTTAAAATCCACAGCCATATTCATGCCATGCAGATGCATTTGGAGTCCACGGTTTTCTTTATCTGTTCTCTCCAGTGTGGCCATGTAGCTTGACCCCCTCTATATTTCGGCATCACAAATTTGCCTGTTACTTTTTTTTTTTTGGTTTTTCGAGACAGGGTTTCAAAAAAAAAAATTGCCTGTTTCTTAACCAGCGCACTGGGATGGGCGACCCAAGCTGACCTGTAGGGCCTGTGGAAGGTCAGACTCCTGCCCTACGGCTATCATCACTAGGTGTTCTCAGGTCAGAGATCACCTCAGTGACATCCCCCTTGACAACTGACCTCTCTTCTTCTAGGTCAGAGTTGTTTTGATTTGCATTTCTCTGATGGCTAACGATGTTGAGCATTTCCTTAAGTGTCTTTCAGTCATTTTAGATTCCTCTGTTCTCTGTTTAGGTCTGTACTCCTTTTTTTTTTTTAATTGGATTATTTTTGCTTTTGATGACCAATTTCTTGAGTTCTTTGTATATTTTGGAGATCAGACCTATGTCTGATGTGGGGTTGGTGATGATCTTTTCTGATTCTGTAGGCTGCCGTTTTGTCTTGTTGACTATGTCCTTTGCTTTACAGAAGCTTTTCAGTTTCAGGAGATCCCATTTATTGTTTCACTCAGTGTCTGTGCCACTGGGGTTATATTTAGAAAGTGGTCTCCTGTGCCGATGTGTTCAATGTACTTTCCACTTTCTTTTCTGTGAGGTTCAGTGTGGTTGGTTTTATGTTGAGGTCTTTGATCCATTTGGATTTGAGCTTTGTGCATAATGATAGATATGGATCTATTTTCATTCTTATATATGTTGATATCCATTTATGCCAGCACCATTTATTGAATATGCTTTCTTTTTTCCGTTTTATATTTCTTACTTCTTTGTCAAAAATCATATGTTCGTAGGTGTGTGGATTAGTATCTTGGTCTTTGATTCAGTTCCATTGGTCCTGCTGTCTGCTTTTATGCTAATCAATACCAGGCTGTTTTCAATACTGTAGCTTTGTAGTAGAGTTCAAAGTCAGGGATTGTGATGCCTCCAAAAGTTCCTTTATTGTACAGGATTGTTTTTGGCTATCCTGGGTTTTTTACTTTTCCATATGAGGTTGAGTACCATTTTTTCGAGGTCTGTGAAGAATTTTGCTGGGATTTTGATGGGCATTGCATTGAATCTGTAGAATGCCTTTGGTAAGATTGCCATTTTTACTATGTTAATTCTACCTACCCAAAAGCATGGGAGATCTTTCCACTTTCTGGAAAGAAAAGAAGTTCAATTTCTTTTTTCACAGATTTAAAATTCTTGTCATGCAAGTCTTCCACTTGTTTGGTTAGAGTTACTCCAAGATATTTTATGCTATTTGTGTGTGAAAGGTAATGTTTCTCTGATTTCTTTCTCAGCCCATTTATCATCTGTGTGAAGGAAAGCGTATAATTGTTTGGGTTAATCTTGTATTCTGCTATATTACTGAAAGTGTTTATGAGTTGTAGAGGTTCCTTGGTAGAAATTTTGGGGTTGCTTATGTAAACTATCATATCATCAGCAAATAGTGAGAGTTTGACTTATTCTTTTCCAATTTGTATCCCCTTGATCTCCTTTTGGTGTCTTATTGCTCTAGCTAGGACCTAGAGAATAATATTGAATAGATATGGAGAGAGTGGGCAACCTTGTCTTGTTCTTGATTTCAGTAGAATCCCTGGGAGTTTCTCTCCATTTAGTTTGATGTTGGCTATTGATTTGCTGTATATTACTCTTATTATGTTTAGGTATGTTTCTTGTATCCCTGCTCTCTCCAAGACCTTTATCATGAAGGGATGTTGTATTTTTTGAAAACATTTTCAGCATCTAATAAGATGATTGTGTGGGTTTTATTTTTCAGATTATTTATATGGTGGATTATGTTGACAGATTTTCATATGTTGAACCATCCCTGCATCTTTGGGATGAAGCTGACTTGATCATGGCGGATGATGATTCTAATGTGTTCTTGGATTTGATTTCCCAGTATTTTATTGAGTTTTTTTGCATAAATGTTTGTGAGTGAGACTGGTCTTTAATTCTCTTTTTTAGTAATGTCTTTATGTGGTTTGAGTATCAGGGTAATTGTAGCCTCATAAGAAGAGTTTGACAATGTCCCTTCTGTTTGTGTGGAACAATTTGAGGAGTATTGGTATTTTTCTTTGAAAATCTTGTAGAATTACTGGTCTATTGCCAGACCACCCTAAAGAGTCAGAGCCATTTGTGCTGGCAAACTAGGAAACTGCCATTTTGAAACCATACATTTTTGTTTTGTTTTGTTTTTAGCTATTGCTGAATCAGAAAGACTTCTCTTAAAACAGCTGTGGCACACCACCAGCAAAGTTCTGGCTACCAAGAAACTATGCTTAATCCTGCTTTTGTGTCTAGAATTACTTTTTAAGCTTTCTCATGTTTTAGATGGATATAGTCAACCATGTTGGTATGCCAATTTGTTGTGGGGAGGCTACTTGTTTGTTTCTGGCTGCCCAGACCACAAAACAATCAAACAGAAACTATATTATCTACAACACTGCTTGGTCAATAGCTTAAAGTATATTTCTATCTAGCTCTTATATCCTAGGTTAACCCATTTCTATTAATCTGTGTATTGCCACATGGCTATGGCTTGCTGGCAAGGTGCTGACACATCCTGTCCCCAGAGGCTGCTACATGGCTTCTCCTTGACTCTTCTTCCAGTTTAGTTTTCTCTCCTAGCTCTATTCTGCTAAACCACTGGCTGAAACATCTTTATTCACTAACCAATAAGAGCAGCACATATACAGAAAGACTTCTCATACCACTTTCATGTCAACAAAAATGGAGAATAAGTTCACTTCTATTGTTAGTTGCGTGAAATTCACATTAATTACTCAAAGAATTTATTTTTTTTTTCATTGTAAAATTTAAGAGTAAAGATGCTGGGCTATAATTTTAATATGCAATTTCAGTTGAAGGGTTATAGTCTCAAAATTTTCTCTTTCTTTGTTGATAACTTGAAAGTTATTCATGAAAGAAGTGATATGATGCTTCTGTTTATCTAAAAATGTGAACTTAAATCCGTTCAGGGAAAATCAATTCATTCAATCTAGTTTCCAGAATCAGACACCTCTTACTTTCATTTGCAGAGGTAGTTTCATATTAATTATGCTCAGAGACACATTTTGTTGCCTTTCCAGTTGGAAAATAAATTCTAGATAACTAATGACCCAGATCCATGTTTCCCTCTGGCAGCTTAAACTGAAATTAGCAACATAAAAGGCCAGTTTAATAACAATCCCCTTCAGTGGGAGATCTTACTAAATGTACCCGTATGTGCTATGTTTAAGACTTTATAGGAAGCATTTATCAAAACAGCCTCTCCATGGAAGAGTTATAGTATGAAGACAAAATAAGGAAGTGGTACCGGAAGCTGACCCTGGACTGTGGTTTCTTTAGCTGAAACATCTCCTCTTCCTGGGGAGGTGTCAATATCCTCATTGGACTCTTTCTCTCGCCATCCATTGGCTTCCCACTTCCTATGCTCTCCATCCGCAGAGCTCTGAAGAGACACAGAGGGTAGCAGAGGACTTGGAGTTTGCAGAAGGTAGCATACTCTCAAGGGATGAAGCTGCATCGTGGCTAAAGAAAGCGTTGTTTTAATCTTCATTTGAGGCAGGTTTTTTTTTTTTTCTCTGTGGAATGGTTTTTCTGAAGAATATTTTCCTGTCCAGGTGTGGAGGCCCAAAAATGTGAGCCTATTTCCACCTTGCCTGAAGGTCCGAGAGTTCTAGCTTATTCAAAACTGTTGACACCCTGCCCTAGGGTGAGGTTACTTGGTCATTTTGTCATTAAGATGATCCATATAGGTAGATCCATTCCACCTTGACCAATGTCAGAGAATTGAAGCATACTTATGCTCCTTCTTTTGAAATAGGAGGTTTGACCTAGAAAGTGACTGCCTTCAGGGTACTTGGTCTAGGTAGATTCACTGCCTAAACAGCAGAATGCTTTTCTCATAAATTAATAGCTTGATGGCTCAAAGTGTTGAAGTTAGTAACTGTTCTAATTGTCCTTTGCATTATGTTAAAGCAACTTTTTGTCTTCTTCCCCTTTTGTTCTTCTGAATATTGATGCATGAGACATTTTGAAGTTCATTGATTAAAATATACAAGTTACCGCATAGATGTCTCTTATAAACCTCTTACTGCTGGTAGAAGAAAGAGAATATTGATATAGTCTTAGTCTTTTTCAGCTTTTGCTACATCTTTAGGACCAATGAAAGTATCTCAGTGAAACCTACAGTAACAAAGTAACCCTGTAAAATTCGGCCTTAAATCAGCCTATTAGCAAGTCCTTGAGGCTGAAGGAATGCAGCCAGTGCTGGCTTTATTCTCCTGAGGGAAATGTTACCAGGGCCAGCCCTATTCAAATGTGGCCCACATCCATGCATTAGAAAAAATAAACAAGAAATTCATTTAGCTCTGGCACGTGTACTTGTCATGGCAAAATGACTCTGGTTGGAAACACACAGACTTGTATTTTAGAAACAAGCTTTTCTGTAGGCATTTTTTTTTCGGTTTTTATTTTGTTTTTATCAGCAAAAGACCGAGCAAAGTGACAAAGAAGGAATTATAACTGTAAAATGAAGTAAGGGCTATTAGAAGGGCCACAGGTCCATCATTAATTCTGGAAAACACAAGATCTCCCAAATCTGTAATGTCATTGCCTAGAACCCAGGTAAAGAATCCAAGAAAAAATAAACGTCACATCTACAAACACATAGCTGTGTCCACACTGAGACTTCTTTTCAAATCTGGATGCGTCATTGCTAAAGGAAATTTTTCTCAGAGAAATATAGACTTTAAAATGCTCAAAGTCCCAAAGGGGAATGCTGGGGACTAAAAACAAATGTTTTCAGTTAACGGGGATGCTAACACTGGAACTGTCATTGCCTCGTTTTTTAATAAGGAGCCCCATCGAAAAATCTAACAACCTGTCTACAACCATCGTTATAAAATTTGAAAATAAAGTATGTTGTAGTTCACATTGGAATATTCCCAACAGGCTCGTGTGTTTAAATGCTTAGTTCCCCGCTGATAGTGCTGCGTGGTGGGCTTTCCAATCTTTGCGGCCGTAGCCTTAGCCAGCAGAGGCGAGTCTCTGAGAGTGGACCTCGCAGATGACCATCTGCGGCTGGTACTGGTTTCTTCTTTATTTCCTCCCATGATGTAGCCATCTTTGAGCTCTGCGGGCTAAAGATATCCTCACTGTGAGGGTCACTATTCTTCCCTGCAACGATGGAGGGTCAGCTGTGAACCGGGAGTCAAATTAACTCTTCCTCCGGTATTTGCGGAGACACAGTGGGCAAAGTAGCCAACAGTGCTAGAACTAACTAAAGAATAGCTTCCTCTCAGGCTTGGTGGAGTAGGGTCATCCTGGTTCCAATGCTTCCCTGCAGCGCTGGTGTGAAAAGTCATCATAGCCCATATCAAACTCAACCTGATGTGACAGATTGCAGAGAATACCACACGGACACAAGTGAAAGCAAAGGCCCTCTCCAGGATAAATTCCACAGTGCATAAACCACCACAGAGATACTAGGGAGTATTTATACCTTTATACATAGTATCATAATGCTATGTGATGTTGAATAATTATATAATTAAATTTCGAATGTCTATTTTTTACACCTCAAAAAGTTCCGAAAATTGATTGACAATTAACAGTTGATGATTGTGAATTCACATAGTCTAATTACAACTTGTTATGGTAGAGACCTTTCAAACAAGTTAGCATATTCCTAAAGGAAAGATTTCATTTCTAAAGCATGGAAATTGGAAAGGCCTTTTGTTTCCCAGCACACATCACAGCACAGATTGTGTTATCGACAATCTAATGAACTGTTCACTGGGCAGCTATGGGCAGTCCTTGCCTGCTTCTTGCCTTCCTCACACTGCCTTGCCAATCTACACAGCATCACTGGACTGAGAGAAAGAAGCACCCCAAGGTCTTGAACTGCCAGCTTTTAGGGTGCATCTGGTATACTGGAGCAGCACGGTGAATGTTTTTCAGAGCAAAGAACACATAATCATCCACTAGAGCAACCTTCCTAAGGCAGTTGCTGTTTATGCTAAAGGCTTGTTTGAAAATCTATTTAATGGTCTCTCTCTGTTGCCTACAGAGGAAATACCATCTGTGTTAAAGTGAAATCAGTTTGGCCTAAGACTCACCTGGACTTGAGTGATAAAATCTGGCTATAAGTGGTCTCTGTACAAATCGACTATAATCTAACCCACGGCTGTACCCTTGTAAATAAGCAAGTGTGCCTTAGCCAAGTCCATGCCAAAGGTCGCCAAGTTATGCTCAATGCAACAAATACCAGACTATAGCAAGCAGGTAAACTCTGTATGCCATTCCCTATTTTCCTAGCAGATGAAAGAAATAGGTCACTCTATTTTAAGACGAGGTATATTCTGAACCATCTTTGGTCTAGAATGCTACCAACCGAGTTCTAAAACTTCTTCAATCTTAGTAAGGTTAGTTAGGTTTTAGTAGGCTCAGCATTTCCTTTAACATTAGCACCCACAAGCCTCTGCCCTGGCATCCCATCCGCCATTTCTGTCCCTGGACCATCAGATCTCCTGGAAATGTTCCCTGCACAGAGTCCCTGCTGTGTGCCCAAGGCTTTTCTGCCTTCACTTCTGTGCTGATAGCACCTCAACATAGATGTTCTCCTTCTTCCTCAGCCTCCTTCCATCACCTCCCAAGAGTCTATCAATAAACAAAAGGGCAGGAGGACTATTTATTGTGGGAGCATAAAAAAACCCTCTCACAATGCTAACTGCTGATGGGAATCACCATACACTCCTAGGCATTGTTGGAAAGCAGTTTTCTATTGTTTCCACATGACTCAGTAGTCTTTGGAGGCAGAGCATTTTTTTTTTTTTGCAAATAATATACCTCTTATTTCTAAAATAAAGTGAGACTGAAAGTATGATACAGCAAATGCAGCTTATTACCTCAGAATAGCCCACTCTGCAGTAGCTTTTAGTATTAAGATTGATATGAACCACTAGGCGCTATGCATCGTCTGTATCTTTTTATGACTCAGTTACATCCCTTCTTTCTCTAGTAACTTCACAGTGGATATTGTTTTATAAAGCCATTTCCCAAACATAAATATTCAAGAATAAGCGTCTTACTATCAGAAGAGAGTATAACACTCAGGAAGTCCTTTGGGACCCACTTTTGAATGAAAAAACCTATAATAAAAGCAAGAAGCAATTCTACATTATTTTTGAAATAATGGAAAATAGTAAATGTGGAATTGCCTTGCTTGCTTCCTTTATTTGTATCTTTTCAAAGTTATTGTAGAACATAATTATTTACAGACTTCAGGGAATAGATATGATACTTGCTGCTGTTTTCCTGTTCTGGCGATAGGAACTAGAGTCTCTTGAGCTAGGCAAACACATCCGCCTCCCAGCCAGAGTTTCACTAAATTGCTGAAATTGTCTCTGAACTTACTCAGTAGCTCAGGCAAGCCTTGAATTTGCTGCTCTACTGCCTGTGCCTCCTGGCTAGCTGGAATGACAGGCCTGTGCCAACCAGCTTTGTTGGGAGATAATTCTTATTCCCAATAATTTTCTTCTGTAATTTCCTTTCTGAAAATAGGAATTTTAATAATTCATATAGCAGGTATAAACCTAAATTCTGAAAGGGCCAGCTGTAGTTCAGAAATTGGAAGATCAAATGAGCTTGGGCTAACACATGAGCTTCTAGTATCCTTTTCTAGAATAATATCACCCAGCAAATAGAAACGACTGTACAGATGAAGCTTCAGATTAGATGCTCATAGCAGCCTGGAGCCCCAAAGACTCAAACCCACCCTTTCCTTCTGTTCCTGAAAGCGAGAACTACCACTGAGTCTCACGAGTGCCTCACGCTAGAATATCTCCAATAATGAACAAATACCCACCTGTCAGAAAAATTTTCTGCAAGAGCTAAAATATACTAGAAAAAGTAAGACTGTAGAATACAACTATCTATATCTATATCATCTATATCATCTATATCATCTATATCATCTATATCATCTATATCATCTATATCATCTATATCATCTATATCATCTATATCTATATCTATATCTATATCTATATCTAGATCATCTATATCTATATCTATCTATCTACATATATACATGTGTGTATATATGCATACAAATGTGTGTATATATACATACATATGTTTGTACACATATATGCATATCTGTAGATGAACAATGAAGGATAAGTGTATCACCACGTAATGTGTATCTTGAGAAACGCGTAACTTCTTGAGAATAAACACACAAATTCTGTCTATACCAATACACATGTGCATAGTATCTGTTAATAGTTATTTTATGTTTTCATGGAGTGTGTGGAGGGGAGGTCATGGAAGGTCAGAGGAGGACATCAGGTGTTCTCCTTTATTGGTTCCTGTCTTGTACTTTGAAGTAGGATCTCTCACTCCATGTGAGCTGACTGTCTCACCTAGGCTGTCCATGTAGTGAGCGCCTGCAGCCCACCCACCTGTCTCTAAATGATGGGATTGCAGCCCCACGTGGTCATGTCCAGCTTTGACGTAAGTGCTGGGGGTTTGAAATTTTGTCCTCTCGCTTTTACAACAAGAGATCTTATGCACTGAGCCATGTTTTTCCCCATCTCTGGAGGATGAATTTTCAGAAACACTATGAGGTCAGGCAGAAAGCAGTTTATTATAACTGCTCCAGGAGGTTGTTCAACTTCTCCTCATATATAAGGTGAAGAGTGGTCCACAGAGACATCCAACGTCAACCTCAGTCCTCCACATGCACAGGTGCATATGTGCACACATGCATGAACATGAACACACACGCAAAAACACAGCATATGCATGTATACACACATGTACATGATGTCAAAATAAACACATAGTATTCCATCATATTGTTTTAGAGTTATCTCTTAAAATATTATCTAATTACTGGACACGTAGGCTTCTACTGCTTGCTGTTCTAAAAATGTGACATGGAGCAAAAGGCCTATGAGCCTGGAGCACTGAGATGCATGGGTGATGCATTACAAAATACTGCCATAGGTGTAGAAGGTAGTGAGACAATTGCAGTTTTATATGCTATGACTTAAGAAAATGAAACAGAATACTTGTAGCTTTTCGGAGATTTTCATCTGTGGGACAGTGTGATCTATGATAAAATGAAGCAGTCTTTGGACTGTATGGGAATCCTCAGGGGCTTGTTAAAACAGAGACGACTGGTCCCTGCATGCAGTATTTCAGTATTTTTATTTCTACTCATATTCCAGGTAGTATGGATGATGATGACCCAGGGACCATCCTTGGGAAACCATTGCTCTTGTGCAAGGCAACAAGGACTGTGGGGAAGGAAGTTAAACTTTTTTTTAAAAACTTGACCTGGTGATATGAAATGAAGCGAGTGAAAGGCACATCACGGCTAGCTCTTAAAATCAGACTTGCGCCGAGTCTAAGTGACTGTGAGTGTCTGCCTAAATGGGGCATCTTTATTAAGTACCGCTGTCCATTGAGGCTCAGGTAGCATGGAAGAGGAATCAGTAAGAATCTCTGAGCCAGAGGATGGAGAGGCATCTTCTGAAATGCTGTCTCCTGGGTATGGCACTGCCAACATTCCCCATGGCTGAACAGTCTCGTGGTTGCTGTAGTTATCTGCATCAGAACTGCATAAGATGAAGCCATCCCAAATGTGATCAAGGATGGGGAAGGGACTTTCGAGACCCCACCCCTTACTGATGAGCTATTGGCAGTTGACAGCTGCTGGGAGAGGGGAAGCATTCTTTTATGAGAGTGTGGCCACTGCTAAGTATTCCATGTCATAGTGGATGGCTGGCACCCATATACATGTTTGATTTAGTGAATAATTTAATATCACCCACACTTGCTATTTAATATCATGAGTGATCACACATAAAAAGAATGAGTTGAAGTTGGGAGGAGAGAGTTAGAGAGGAAAATAAGGGTGGATATAATCACATTTCATTGAATACATTTGTAAACCTCTCAAGAATAAATACGTTTTTAAAAATTTTGACTCTTATTACAAGGGTAATGCCAATTACTGAGACAAGAAGACTGAGTGGGGATAGAGGGGTAGGATATGTTGGGAAGTTGATTCAAGAGACAAGATAACAGCACGGAATCGGAAAATTTGCATGTCATCTGTGTACGAGAACAAACAGAGTACAAAGTGGAAAGCAAGCCCCAGAAGAGCTCTGAAACTCTCAACCATTACCAGAGTTCTGACAAGAGAGGGCGGAGAAACCTGAGGAGTGACCAGCTCAGTCAGAGGCAGCAGGAGTACATGACCAAGCCACGCAAACAGCTAAAGGGTGGTCTGGGGATGAGGAAGTATATCCCAGAAAGGTCTAGTGCACCTGCTATCAGAGAGTCTCTGGCCAACATGATAAGGGTGGGGTCCATGATCTGAGAAAGTTAGTGGTGCAATTCTATTGACCTGGAAAGTTCAAGGCGCAAGAGAAGGTTGAGGCAGAAAACTCAACCATTCATCGGTCTTGCTGTGAATAAGAATGGGAAAGGGCAGCTGGATGTGCATCAGGGGCTCATCAAACAAGGGACGTACTCTTTAGTGATACTTGTAACATTAATGATTCATTCAGTATCTACTGGAGCAGGTAGAAAAAAATACTGGGGCTGATCCCAGGAGGAACCGAGTTCTAGAGGATGTGACTTGTAAGGTGCACCAGGTAAGGCAGTTACTACTTTGTAACAGGGGCAAGGAGAGGTGGCCTCAGCCTCCCTGCTGCCCATCAAGAGAAAACTTACTCCACCCACTAAGAAGCCGTGGCATAGAATGAAATAGTGAACCCTATCTGTGTCAATCAAAGTGGGGAGCCGTCAGAAGAAATTTATAATTCAAAAGATAGAAGACAAGAAGACATATAATATCATTCATTAAGTAGGCAGGCTAAATTAAGGTGCATACATTTCAAGTTAGCTTTGGAAGCACCAGGTAAACTAGCTTTAATACACAATAGGATAGGGACATTTCCGTGGCACAGAGAAAAACAAGAGTTCCTTACTGTGTTAAATATACATATAAATGCATATATATGTAATCATGGTAGGTGGGTTGGTATAATTGTTTTCAAATTCTTTCATCATAAGGAAGAATTTGGTTTGTTTATAAAGATGCTACAATGTTTTATTTTCAAACTTTTTTCATAATTTGTGATTTTAGTTGTTAGTCAGGGAACAGAATTAAAACATCTCATCAAGGTAGTGAAAATGGTGTCCTTTAATTTGAAACATCACTCAACTTGGTATTCAGGATAAGCCAAATGGCCTGGGATTTCAGACGTTTTAATAAGTTCCATGTTTTTATACCATTAGCCATCTGCTTGCAGCAGACAGATTGAAAATCCGGCAATATGTGTACATCAAATATTCATGGAAACCAAATAAAAGCTATTCTTTCGGAAAAAAAAAATACCAACGCCTCGAGAGAAGTGACAACACGTTTTGTTCTCAGGTTGTGTCTGTTGGGGGTCCGTCCTGTGCTGTTTACTCTGCTGTGTATGCAGCTGGAGCATACTGGCTGTGTTTGATTGATGGGCTCAAAATATCACCTGCCCTCTTTCTACAGGAGCTGCTAAAAGTGAGAGGGTGCGTTTACAGTCAAGCATAATTTTTATTCATGAACTGTGACTTTCTTATTCTTATTCCTCTGCTTCAGATCATTCCGTGTGTGGCAGGTTCAGAGATTCAATTGTGATAGGTATGCAAAACCTGTGATGTCTATTTAAATCTCTTGGATCTGTAGCGATCCACGGAGAGTCATTTTGAGAATAGCTCTCTTGGACATTTGCTGGTTCCTCTGGATTGTCACGGCCACCCTCGTCCCGCAAGGATGACGCGACCACCGGAGCTCTTCTCACTGCAGTTTATTCCAGGACTTTATTCACAGCAATCTATCTCTCTTCCCCTCTCTCCTCGTCTCTCTCTCTGTCTCTTCCTCTCTCTCCTTTTCCTCCCTCTCTTCTCTCTCCCAGCCCTTAAGTAGACGTGGGCTGCCAATCCCGGATTGCCAGGTGGGCACTGCCCATAGGTTCACGCATATGCAAGCAGCTGATGATCATACGTGATCACAGCATAAGTCAGGTCTTAGCCATCTCAGGAGTTGATTGTACATCTCCATCAGGTGTGACACCATGCAGCTCGCTACACTGGATCATTTTATATTGGCGATTCTGGGCGGGATCTTTATCTCATACCATTTTGTCCTTTCTGCTTTGAACTCTGACAGCAAAGAGGAGATGAAAACGCTAAGCAAACAGGTGAATTTAGTAAGCGATAAGAACTACATTTGCATGTTAATTTTTTTCTAGTTTTTTTTTTTTTTTTTTTTTTTTTTTTTTTTTTTAGACAGGGTTTCTGTGAGAAGCAGTTCTGACGGTCCTGGAACTGACTCTGTAGATCAGGCTGGCTTCGATCTCACAGAGATTCGCCTGCCTCTGCCTCCCAAGTGCTGGGAATAAAGGTGTGCACCACCGCCTGCCTGTCTGGTGTTGATTTTAAATGGCTGAGAACAAAGGATGCCTGATGCTATTTTTGATTTGAAACATTGAACTGTTTGTGTTTTGTTCATTTGAGTATGAAAACCTTAATCCTTAATCTAAAAAGTATCTTCTATTTCAGATGCATTGCTTTGTATTGGTCTCTTTTGTTGTTGCTTGCTTACTTGCTTACCAAGCAGTCAACTGAGTGGTATTAACTGCTCATTTGGTTTTCAGAATGGCTGGGTGGGCACCTATTCCTGGAAAACTGGCATGCTTAACTAACTCAAGAAGAGCTATCTCTGCAGACTCCTCCTGCCATCCTCTAAGCGAGGTACCATCTCTATGTCTCCATGCACTACAGTAATTGTTCAACATGTGTTGACATGACACCTTGTGAGTCCAGTCCTGCAGCACAGCCAGAAATTACAACCATAACTCTTGGACTGGCACATGCGTTCAATTCCCAGTGGCATGGCTAAGTTTGGGAGAGCCTTGCTGAGCTGGCTTCAGGTTTGTTCATCTGTATCTCAACTTCCTTGGGTCCCAGGGTTCTGATTACAGAGCTAGCAGATGCACTCGAGGCTAGCAGAGCCACGAGATGCCCTAAAGGTCTGTGCTGGAAGAACAGCTCTGCTGCTCTCATCCGATTGGACGAACAGATTAGTCACATGGGCCACGTTGGCCATCCAATAGCATGGCAGTCCACTCTTTCCTTGGAGTCCTGGTGAGGGGAAAGCCCTCTGTAAATCTGTCACCTGCTCTTTCAACCTACTCCGTGATAACATTTTGTAGGCTGCTATGGAGTCAGTGCTTCCCAGGAAATGTGATGTCCACAGTTTTCTTCCCCACTAAGTCACAAAGTGAATGTGTCCACTAAAGGCAACGTGGGTGGAGGTTAGGAGTTTGCTCTTTGAAATTGATAAGTTCCATTTTTCCATGTACTAACTTTATGATCTTTAAACACAGTTTTATTTTTCTTGAGCCCAGGTCCTGCCTGCTTTTGCGAGGGAGGGGATGTAATCAAGAGGATACTCTCTTCTAGAAACCATTGCAGTGGTCTCCATGTGCTTCTTTGCTGGCCTAAATAAACTCTGGGCTCAAGTCTCCCCAGCTGAAGGCACAGGGCCTGCACTCAAAGCGTTTTCAGGATAAATACTGAAACCCAGGTAAACCCAGGTCCTTCTCCTGTCTCGTAGCACTGCTGGTGAAGTAGCTGTGGGAATGGGGCCTGTCTTTTTTATGGTTTTGCTGTGTTTTGTTTTTATTCTTGCTTATTGTTTTCATTTAAAAATCGGTTGCAGACTAGTGTTTCTGTATTTCCACTCTGCTCAATTAAGCAAACTGATTATCAAACTTTATCAACTCGGCATAAAAGTGTTTAGACATTTATTAATTGGTTTGTGCTTATGTTTAGTTGTTGTTTTGTTTCTGTTTGAAGGGGAAGTCTAGTGATATTTTAGCTATAAATACAAGCAGAGGCCAAGTTTGAGCCCGCAGTCAATCCCTGTTCTCACCAGCCTCCGCTAGTGTTTTCATGAGCTAACCATAAGTTTGTAGATAAGCCGCTGTGCACATACACTGACAGCCTTGAGCAGTACCGCTGGGCATTTTCAGGAGAAAGTTCAAAATCTTAGCAGGCACCATACCTCAGAGCTCCCGGATACTTTCAGCAGAGGGGAAAGTATCGTTTAGTTTCTCTCCGAACAACTGTTTCCAGTTTTCTCGCCATAACTTGGGGGGGTCCTGTGAGAACACAGTAGAAGCTGTTCAGGACTAGGGATATCGGTCTCGTTAACTCTTTTTCAGCTCCCTTGTTCTTGCTTGTAGTGACTCTAATCCACCTCCACAAGCAGAATCTATCCATTCTTTATCTTCCCTGATCCAGGTCCCACGTGAAGCTGTGTGGACATGTCAGAGCACAAGGCCTTGCAAGTAGTTGGTATCTTAGATTTCACCAGAGTGACGATATCTAGCAAAACTTTCCTTTTTAGGACCTCAACAGCGGCACTTTGCTGTTCAGTTCATCCAATAAAGACTTAGGCTTCTAACACCTGGAGGCTTTTTATATATTGAAAGCTTTAAATAGAAATGTGACCTAGAAACTTACAGTTCAAAGAAATGACTGAAAGACTGAGTGCTAGGTTTTGAAGTGTGTGTGTGTGTGTGTGTGTGTGTGTGTGTGTGTGTGTGCTGGGTCAGAGCACTACAGATTCACTTCACTTTCTTCTGTTAGAGCAGAAGAGGTTCTCGAATAGGCTATGATTTCACATCTATTTGTTCTTGTCTCAGATCCGAGATATTGCATTTCAGCAAAACCTCAGATTCTGATGGAAACCGCCTCTTTAACACTTTCTTTGCAGGTTGTAGCTCAGGCTGTGGGTGAATGGCTGCCAGGTGTTCGGCACGGACCTCCCCCTAGAAAGCCCGTCTTCTAGGACGATAGAACTAGCAGGACATTTAGAGAGGCGGATCCAACTTTCCATCACTCAATGCTCAGGCACCACGCACGACTCTGAGCATCCCTGCTTTGGGTTCACATCTCCTGCTAGGAGTGGAAAGAGAAGCAAAGCTTGAGTCTTCTAGGTGCCCCGCACCAGGCCTCCCTTCCTCTGGTGGAGCTCTTCTGTTCTCCTGTGTGTGCAAGGCCCTGGGAGAGGGGAGGGAAAGCAGAGCAACAGTGCATCCTGGAGCCAGAAGCTCCGGCGACAAGTGAGGCTCCAGTCCTTCTGGTTTTTGGTTTTAGCTGAGTCATCTCTAATTTTACCAGGTTCTCACTTAGGAAAAGAGTTCGTCACGTATCACAAGTTTCCTTTGTCACTGGGGTTGTGAAGGGAGCCAAGAGAATTTCATTGCCTCTTGCACCTCACATCCTGTTTCCCACAGTCTCTGTGTAGGCAAGTTTCTTTCCTTTGGGGGCTTCTCGGGGTATTCTTAATGTTAGTTTGCTCCCACATTGTCAGTGTTAACTACCTTCCCTAAGTTACCATACTGTCTCTCAGGCTTCTCTACTATGAGCTTAATATAGCAGTGGATAAATAAGACAGAGACGTTATGTCTGGGTTTTTAATCCGAGCCCACGGTCAATGTATTTGTCTTTATGCCAATACCATGCTGTTTTTATTACTATAGCTCTGTAGTACGACTTGAAATCTGGAATGGTGAGACCTCTAGTGGTTCTTTTATTATTCAGAATTGTCTTAGCTATCCCGAGTTTTTACGTTTTCATATGAAGTGAAGATTGTTTTTTTTTTTTTTTCAATTTCTGTGGGAAAGTGGTGTTAGAAATTCAATCATTAGGCTGATTTTGTAGGATGGCCATTTTCAGGCTATTATTCCTGTCAATCCACGAGCACGGGAGATTTTCTCATCTTCTGCTAGCTTCCTCACTTCTTTCTTCAAAATCTTAAAGTTCTTAGTCATATAAGTCTTTCCCTTACGTGGTTAGATGTACCTCAAGGGAGTTTTGTTGTTGTTGGTTGGTTGGTCTTGACGTTGTTGTGAAAGGTATTATTTCCCTGTTTTCTTTCTCGGGCTGCTTGCCTTTGTCTATAGGAAGGCTACTGATTTTTCTGTGTTGACTTTCTATCTTGCCACATTGCTGGAAGTGTTCGTCAGTTGTAGAAGCTTCCCGGTGGAGTTTTTGGGGTCTTTTATATAAGCAATCATGCCATATGCAAATAAAGATACTTTGACTTCCTCCCTTCCTGTTTATATTCTTTTAGTTGTCTTATTACTTTTTTTTTTTTTAAGACTCCAAGCACTCTCTTTCATAGGTATGGAGAGGGTGCACATTTTTGTCTTGTTCCCAATTTTACTGGAAATGCTTTGAGTTTCTCTCCATTTAGGCTGATGTTAGCTGTGAGCTTGCTGTGCATTTGCGTTATTACCTTGTATCTCAAGCCCTTCCAACACTTCTACCATGAAGAAATGTTGAATTTGACAAATGCCTTTTGTGCAGCTAATCTGGTGATCATGTGATTTTTGTCTTTCAGTCTGTGTGTATGGTGGATTATATTTATCAATTTATATATTTTACTATCCCTGCATCTCTGGGATGAAGTCAACCTGATTATGGTAGAAAATAGTTTTGAAGTGTTCTTGGATTCAGTTTGCAGTTATTTTTATTGAGAATTTTGCATCTATGTTCATAAAGGGTATTGGTGTATAATTTCCATCTATGTTGTTGGGTCTTTATATGGTTTTGGTGTCAGAGTAATAGTGACCTCATAAAAAGAGTTAGGAAATGTTCCTTCAGTGGAATAATTTGAGGAGTACTAGCATTAATTCTTCCTTGAGAGTTTGGTAGAAGTCTGTGCTGAATCCATCTGGCTCTAGGCTTTGTATCAGTTGGGAGACTTCATTATCTACTGCTTTCATTTTACTAGGGGTGATGGGACTGTTTAAACTGCCTATTTAATCTTGATTTAACATTGGCAGGTCACATATATTAAATAATTCCATTTTATTTAGGATTTCCTGTTTGGTAGAGTACAGGTTTTTAAAATATGTCTTTATAATTCTCTGGATTTCCTTGGTGTCTGTTGTGATGTCCTTCTTTTCATCCTGCCTTTATTCACCTGAATCTTCTCTCAGTGTCTCTTAGTTAATTTTGATAAGGGTTTGTTAATCTTACTAATTTTCTCAAAGAACCAGCTGTAATTTTATTAATTCTTTGTATTGTACTTTTTATCAATTTTATTTATTTCAGCCCTACAGGTGTTTCTCACAATTTTGGGATGTTATTTCTTTTTGTTGTTTTGTTGTTCCAGAACTTTAAGGTGTGTCCTTAAAGCGAGGTCCTGTGGGGAAAAAAGCAACTCACTCATCAACAAAAAGGGCTAAGAGCAAATGCAGAGGGGTTAAGAGACTAGATTCTGTACTGTTCACCCTTTCAGTTTAAAGTCAGCCTTTCTCCTGCTGGTCAAATACCTATCAGCAGAGATTATATATATATTATATACATATATTAGGATTTTAATTTTTGAAGTAAGTATAGTGTAATGTGACCTGAAGCACATTTGTCTGGAACAAATTCCTGAAGAATCCAACATGTGTATGCATATGAATGCATACTCCTTCAAGTGCAGCAAATACAAAAACCATGCCAGCTATTAAACCGGCTCTAACAGGCATCAGGTGGTATGTTAAATGCGGAGACCAATTGAGAATGTGAAACACTATCCAGATCTCAATTCACAGATTCTTCACACCCAAGAATTCTTGACAGATGGAAGCGGCCTATAAAACCAGAGAAAGGGTCTTCAGGGGAGCCAGCCGGCGCTACAGCAGATGCCTGAGCATTGAGCTGCCCTGAGAAATTTGAAACAGTGGGCAGGACACATTGGGCCTTTGTCCAGAGCAAGCAGAGCAGCACCCTCCAACCCTTCTCCCCAGTCACAGACAGGAGCCCTACACTCCCAGGCCACACACAGCTGTCGGTTCACTACGAGAACACAAAAGCTTTCAGTGAAATGGCTGCAGGCCTAGGACGTTACTGAGGAGGGGGTTTCACGGTTTCCTCCAAATTAAACTGTACAGCAGCTAAAGCGATGGCCTTGAACTTGCCAGAGATGAGTGCAGAGGCCAGTACACCTTCCAGCTTGAGCTTGAGATGCACTCAACAAGGGCTCATGTGACTGATGAGATCACCTACGTCAAAGAAGACACTAGAAATGATTTCGTGAGTCTAACAGTACTGGAAAATTTGCCTTGAGGAGGCAAAACACGCTAAGCCGTGTACTCTAGGGGGATGCAGAGAGGTCTCTGGCTTCCTCCAGTAGAACTCCCAGGTGTTATCAACTGCAGCCCCTAGAGCAGTTGCATCCTACCCACAGAATGAGGAGCACATTCAGGTGTGGCCAGCTCCTCCCTCCTCAGCCCTGCAGAATTCCAGAGACAAGGAGAGTGAACCTGTGACTGCCCTGTCAATGTGTAGCCAGTGAATACATAAACAGGAGGCTTCTGAGTCGGAGCTGGGAGCTGTCAGGACAATCTGCTGGGAGATAGTACTTAGCATTCGGGAGCTCATTGTACCAAGTCATTCCACAGACCTCCTACCCTGCCCCAGATTAGGAATCCCAGATTCTCTTTATCTAGCACCTATTTACCTCACAGTCTGCACCACACACCAGGTGGTCTGCTGGGTGTGGGCCATACCATAAACAGTGCCTATCATCAGGAAGGGGGCCTTTGGGAAAAGGAGGCAGCTTCTGCAAGGGGTGGAGAGTGAGATAATGGGGTCAAAGTAGGCAGGGGATGCCTGGAGTCTGGCAGACAGAAAGATCAGGCCCACTGAGGACCACTAGGAGTCTATAGATAAAGTATTTTACAGAAACAACAGTTAAAATAGAGAGAGCAAATTCAAAATTTCCTCCAGATTTCTTAGACTGTTTTCGTTATCTGTGAAGTTTCATGGTTGTTAGGATTAAACAATAGTTAACTTATCCTAATAAAAAAATTCTGAATCAAAGTAGCTGATCAAGTTTTTGAGACAAGAAACACGGGACAGGGACAGAAATACTCCAGGCACACCGTGCTGGCACTGCAAACCCGCGGAAGCTGTAAACAAGCGAAAAATAGACATTTTACGCCAACCTACCAACAATCCTTTCTCAGAACCCAGTGAACTCTGAAGCCCAACTGCCAATGCCCAGAATCATGAAAGGGCTTGGAAACCGTCTGATGCTATCCTTGGGAAAAATCAAAATTCAAACGATTTCTACCAAATGTTCAGGTTCTTGCTGTCTCAATACCGTAAGGCTGAAATATTGTCCATCAAGACACCTGTGAGCAATTGCTCGCACATTGCTGCCAGTTCCGCAGAAGAGATTAGTCAGGCTTGGTGGTACCCCATTCTGTCACCTTGCTGAGGTCAGAGCACCAGTCTCCCCGTTACAGCGCCACTCACCAGCCTACCTGCCCTCTGTGAGTCCCTTCCCCCTAGTTCTTTGTGTCTGTTTTCCTTTCTGTGCAACAAGCTGGACAACTGACCGTTCATGTCAGTCAGAGAAGCATCCAGAAGATGCAGTCTTGATGCAATTAAACACAATGAATTTTTGTAGCCACTCAGTTATAATCAAGAATCACCAATCAGTGTCTTTAGTGTTTGAGAAAATTCTGCAATGCAACTTAACTGTTGAGGATCAAAACCGGCTTCTGCCAGACGAGACTCCAAGATTAATTTTCATCCAGACAAATGAGTCTTAGGATTTTTTTTTAAAATTAACCTTGGCTTGTTTTCCATTTGCTAGTTATCGAATGTGTGCCTTTGAGAAAAAGCTTAATTCTCAGATATTCTGTCAGCCAGGTGGATTCTCCTTTAATCCTAACGTTCTTGAGAAAGAGATAATGTGACTGAGGGTTTATCCTAACACAGCATTCGAGACACCCACCGATAGCATTTTCACAACTGTGAGAAGAATAGAGTGTTGAGCTCATGAAAGACTTATTTTCGTCCCCGAAGCACTATGACTGAGTGTATGTATGCCTGGCTGCAGCCCATATGCCAGCTCCTGTCAGTCAGAACAGCTAAGGAGTCTTTCTGGGGGTCCCTTCCATTCAGGAAGAATCCTTTGATAGACCCCATTGCCTTTGTTCACCAATACTGATATCGCCTAGTGCATGAAATGCCACTCGTTGCAGGGTCGGACTTCCATCGGGCCTCACTGGTCCCCTAGTCCCCAACATAGCATAACCAGAATTTCCCTATTCTTTATATGTGTTCTGATACCTCAGGTCTCGTGCCGTCAGGGAATGCCGGCATCAGATGACCCTGCCCCTTCCACAGGTGAGGGAATGGAGGGCGCCCATTAAGCACATGGCTCTCAGGAGAGTGGAGGCAGGGGATGCACAGACTGAGCCCAGCTCCCCCTGGAATTGCCTTCTGCAGGGCTTCGGATAAGCAATGGGGTGAATCCTTATGAAGGTAACTCAGGCAGAGGCTCTATGCAGCCACAGGTGGGGGTCCTTAGAGGGCAGTGCGTGTCCAGGCGGCCCTGCAGCAATGACAGACCTCACGGCCATTTCCGGAGGGGATAAGTGGGTGAGTTAGCTTTGAGATGAGTCCTCTCTAAGGAGCTAAGAACCCATTCAGTTTCAACTAGGACATTCTTGGCCTCTTGAATATTCCATTTCCCACAGTATCCGCTGGCCACCCTCAAGGTTAGGAGCAGAGAGAGAGATGCCGGCTCCTCACGCGCTCCAAGTGTGTTTCCTGATTTGTGGTGGTTATCTGTCTCTGCTGTTTAGCCTTCCAAACGTCCATGACCCAAGAAGAGACAGGATGCCACTTTTAAAATACAGCAAGGAAGAATGCGTTTCCAATGACCTTGTCTCTCTGAACTCGGGCTGACTGTTACTCACACTGGAGCAGCTGAAGCCTTTTTCTGAATTTATGGGCTCCCATTTAGGTGAGGATGGAATTGCTGAAACTGGAGACATGTTTAGCATGCTTACGTACCCTGGCAGCAGACTCAATGGTCAAACGAGCCGAAGGTCCCTTTTGTCTTATGTACCAACTCTTGCTCAGTCTGTCTTCCTCAGCTCTGAACAGGGCTCAAAGGCAAGTGGAGCTGGGATTGCAGTGCTGGGTTCAAGTTCATTCCAGCACGTGCTTCCCACGGGATCTTGCTAAGGTCCCTAATCTCCATGGGGCTGCCGTTCTTCACCTCTACAGTGGGGGCAAAACTACCACTTGGGACTCCCTGGGATTTACAATTTAGGCTGGACGTTAAACAAAGGGAATAGAACCAAGTCAACATCAAAAATGCTCCGAAACTCGAGGCCAACTTGATGCTCACAGTTTCCTATTTTGGAGCATTTAAGATTTCAGGTTTTTACATTATGATCCACAACTAGTAAAGTATACGCAAATATCCCCAAATCTAAAAAGCTCAAATACTCTGAGCCCAAGCGCTTTTTTTCCTTTCCGGATAGGATTTCTCTGTGTAACAGCCCTGGCTGTCCTGGAATTAGCTCTTGTAGATGAGGCTGACCTCAAATTTACAGAGATCCGCCTGTCTCTGCCTCCTGAATGATGGGATTAAAGGCATGTGCCACCACAGACTGGTTGATACCAAGCATTTTTGAAAAAGGATCCTCAAATTAAGAAAAAAAAAACCCACCCTGCCACCCCTACCCACTGCTGCTGCCAACTCCCCCCTCCCAGCCCTGCACTGCTACCAGTGAAAACATATTAAGCATCTATTACATTCTATGGAATGCTGTTATATACACTGTGAAACCTAGGGCTATCATCCAAGATCTCTGCATTTATTAGGACAGCTCTTTTCCCCTCTCATAAGGCATATCGTTATCAGGATGGAATACTTTATAAGGGTATCATTTAGCTTGCACAGGCTGGGTTTGTGGCCATGAAAAAAAATCACATGCTGGTAGGGTGATTGCCTAGAGACTAACAGAATGTTACTGAACGGAGTGTTGTCTTGAAAGAGCAAGTACCTTGGAGACTAAAGGAAGAAGGGACATTATTCACCAAATGACCAACTACCAAGCCTCAGCAGCTCACGGTTTAAAATTATGACCACAAGTTCTTTGACATTCCTTTTAGCATGGGCCGTTGAAGGGGATATGGCTAGGCAGTAGAGCTTTTGTCTGGCCTGTGCGCGGTTATGTGTTCAAGTCCTAGCACCATCAAACTGAAACAAAACAAAATGAACTAGAAAACTTAAACCCCAAATTTCATCCATAAAACACACCTCCCTCTCCTCCCTATTTGGGATCCACATCCTCTAATGCCCTGGTTGTGGCAGATGTGTAAGACTCAGAACGGGCCCATCTCCTAGACTCATTCTTCAGCCATTCCCATAGCAGAAGCCAGATACCCCAGTAAACACCCCCGGGCAACCCAGGGAGGTGTGATGCTTAGTCTAGATCATCAGCTTGACTGCATTTGGAATTAACTGAAATCCAAATGGCTGGGCACATCCGTAAGGATTTTTTTTTCATAATTAAATTATTTGAAGTCAGAGGCCCACTTCAAATCTGAATCTTTGTGTTGGGAAGATACACCTCTAATCCAGATCTTTTAAGGTGGGATGATTCACCTTTACTGTGGGACACACCTTTTTTGGGCAGTCTAAGTAAAGGACATGACATAAAGGAACTTGTTCTCTCTTTGTCTGCCATTCTTTCACTTGAATTAGAGTCTACTTCTTTTGGGATTCCATGGTATAAAGAAGAGCATCTGAGACCTCCAGCCTTCTGTACTGAATAACTACTGGGTTTCTGGACTTTCTGTTTGTAGACAGCCATTGTTATGCTAGCTGGACCGCAGTCTGTAAGTCATTCTAACAAATCCCACATCTGTATGTATATATATATATACACACAAAAATACTTACACACATATATATTTATGCATAGCATATGAATATGTATACACACATTCATCATTCAATCTATATGTTCTCTTCCTCTGGAGAACCCTGGTTAATGCAGGAGAGAATTTTCTTGTGAGGAATGGGGGCCACTTGCCATGGAAGCCACATTAGAGGGTGGCCCTCTAGCCTGTGAAAGCTGGTACAGCCACAATCCTGTCAGCAGCTTCAGCCACCATCCTGTCAGGAACCACTTGGCTGAGCCGGTCCAGAGTTCTTGATGGGCAGACACTGAGGTGACCAGCACTTACTGTTTTAAGCTGCTGAGGTCTGGGGCAATTGCCATGCATCCTAAGGGCAGCAGAAAATGTGCCTAGTGACAACTAACGTCTTTTGTAGGATCGTGGGAGCCCAGATGTGTCTGAAGTCTGAGTAGACGGCCAACATTCTCTCAGTGTTAAGAAGTTAGGGTTTATCCTCTCCACAGTCCCCTCCACTTAGCTGTCTACTGAGAGGGTGTTTGCTTTACGGAGGTGTGGCAGTGTGATGAATGGGGCTGGCCTAGGGGAGATGTCTAGTTAGAAAGTATAGGAAGAGTACTTCAGGTGAGATGGTGCAAGCCCGAACTAAGACAACAGCACGCCCTGGGTATTTTAGAACTGTCTGTAAGACTGGATGGTTTCCAGAAAAATCAGTTGCTTTCCAGGACCACTGAATGCAATTACCTTATACTCATGCGTGCACGGCTGCATTAGACTTCCAGGAGCTGGAAGAGAGCAGGCTTTGCAGAGCGCCTCACAACCGGGAAGTAGCTCTCCCGGACCTTCATATTAAGCATGTGAAGCAGTCCTTTATAGGAATTTTGCATTACAGAAATTGAGTTCTCCCATCTTATAGGAACAGAAAGCCTACAAAGCTGGAGGACTGGACTGGCTGTTAGCGAGGAGAGGTAGGTACTGGAGGTTGCACACACAATCCACAACTAAACCAGCATAGGCCATACACACACACACACACACACACACACACACACACACACACACATATACTTTGCCAGGAAATGCTTATCTTCCCAATGACAGCTTCCTTAGAAAAACAACATTTACTTCTAGCATTTTAACAGCTTCCCAAATGCATCTATAAATGCTGAGGCATCTATGTCTTAGAAAAGTCACGTTTCTATATAAGTGGGGAGGAAACAAACCTTTTTTGTTTCCTTAGAAAATTTCTCATTATATTACTTTGAATAAGTATCACCACCACTCACAGCTGCATTCCCAAATGTTTCTTTTGGAAAAGCAGGGTTCTGGTTTCAGGGAACATCAATGAGAGAAGCAGGAAGAATTCAAGACCAGTAGGAAGAGTCAAAGAACCAAATCTGCCTTTCAGGAGAAAAATATTTATCAATAAAACAGTTTGACAATCATTATTGTTTTTGAAATTACATTTTTATAATGAATGCTTCCTTAAATTTGCATATTAAGTATGACCTTAACCTTAGAAGAAATTCTCTTCAAATAACTTGATACAATACTCATTGCATATTCAGTGTTCAAGTAACAGGAGAAAGGACACAGCCCCTAAGAACACAGCTGTGACAGTCCAAGTTCTTTGAGGCAGAGGCTGTTGACCATGGGGGTTCACTGGGCGCCACTTGAAAGACGAGTGGGCAAATACTCGGCCACACACAGTGGTACTGACGTTGAGCCTGAACAAATGAAAACAGGCTAGTCATTTCAAAGAAATGCTCTGCAGTAAGAACTCAAATATTTCAACCAAAGAGTCTCCTGGAAAATATGAAAAACCCCGGCATTTGGGAAAGGCAAAAATAAAAGAAGTGTAACTAAGTGAAGAGGGAGCATACTTTAGGGAGCACGCAGGAAGTATTTTAGCAAACCAAGAAGAGTGCTGCTCAGAATCATTGAGCTCAGGTGAGAGCAATTTAATGGAATGTTCCTAGAAGGCTATAAAAAATGTGCTTCTGGCCCACAGCCCAAAGTTAGCTTTTCGTGAAGGAAAAATAAAAGGACAAAGGAACCAGCACAGGTAGAGCCTACAGAGCTATTTATTAGCATATCTTTTCTTCTTAGGTTCCAGAACAACTGAAGTATGTACAGAGTCTTACAGCATTCGCACAGTTTAAAGGCTCCTAGTAGCTGAGGAAGACCAAGGTGGCTCTGCCGAGAACCTGCGGGCTGCCAGAGCCTTGCAGCACACACTGCCTGGTGCTCTCTGCTTCTGCCGCCTGGCTCACAGCTCTTGAACTCACCCAGAGGGCAGGTTATTGGGGAAGAGGCAACAGGAGACCAGGTGGAAAGCTACAGTGTTTCCACAGTTTTCTAAAGAAGTAACAAATACCCACAGCCTGAGAGAAGGGCAAGGTAAGAGAATGAGATGCGACTCCGCTTCCACAGAGACAGTCCCCAAGGACGGAAGCACTGTGGAACGGGAGACTGTACTGAGGGATGGTAATCTCACTTCCCTTCCTGTCCTCAGTGCAAACCTGCGGAGCCCCAACTCACCCGTGCCAAACAGAACAACTACAAAGGGAGCAAGAGAAAGAACCAACAAGTGTTAGTAGTTCTTGGCCAACAGCACAACAAAAACAAATAAAATCCCACAAAGTAACTTTGTAAAAAAAAAAAAACATTCAGTATCAGCTTTAACCAGCTTTAGGGTTGGTCTTCCTGTGAGGTTAATCCTAGATACTTGGGAATTATCCCCGTTTGAACAGCATCAACAGTCTCCCCACCCCCTCCCAGTATTGAACCTCCTGCATTTGCTTATCGTGGGTTTTGTTTGATTGTCTTCCACTACAAAAATACCACTGACATACATATACACTAAATTGGACGCAAGACCACACTGTTGCACCAGAACGCTCCACTAAGTGGCAAGAGAATGGCAAATCGTGGACAAGGCCCACAGAAACAAACTCTAGCCTGGTTCTCTGTTCTGTCCGTCTTCTCCCGGAGCAGAGTGTCTCATCCATTTCCCAGTGTTATGATCTCCCATTTAGGCAAAGTGGCTTTTTATTTCAAAAAGATTCTGTGTTCAACTTAAAAGCCAGTTGATAAAACTTTTAATTAAGACACAACAGTGCGGGGTATAAAAACACAAGAACCACATAAATATTGAAGACATTGAAAACTTTTTTTTTTCCCCTCCTGTAAACAGTTTTGCTTAAGAGCAAAGCCCTAGGCAGTCAGATTCTGGCTGGAAAACTTTTGGCAGATGAGTATTCAGCAAGACTCTGCAGAGAGGTGAGGAGGAAGCCAGGCCAGGCGCCATGTTGACAGGCATGCAACTTGAGAACATTGCACAACAAGCAACACAAAGAGTGGAGAAGCTCACAACACTTCAAGGAGACCTCACAACCTTCACAACTGTGTACGCACAGACAGACCCACCCCTCCCTCCTTTCCGCCACTAAAGCCCCCTTACACATGGGACACCTTCTGCGACTCCCTAGCCTGTTTGATGCTATACAGCCACTTGATGATTCTAGCATTTCTCTCGATGGCAGAAATGCCATATGGCACCCGGTCATTGGCACTGTCATCATTTCTAAGGTCACTGTTACTGTCCTGAGACTGTTCACAGTCTGAGCTGATCATGCTTGCGCTGCGGAAGTTGAGGGATATGATGTCGGAGTTAGCCCTTGCAAAGTTCTCCATGCCAAGGTTCTCCAGCTCTTCCGGATCCAGTCCGCAGTAGTTGAAGAACCTCTCCACGTCCGCGTCTACTCGGAAATACCTGTCACTCAAGTCTGACTTGGATCGCTGAAGGGAAGGTCTCCGGCTGACCCCACAGGCTGGTTCCACCTGGTCAGCCTCAGGGGACTTCGTGGCTGCCACCTTGGGCTTGGGAGGCAAGGGAGGGGCAGAACTGCTGCAGGGGATGGCTTTGAGGGGCTTCACGCTGGTCACTTTGCGGATGTCGGAGGAACTGTGTGAGACGTGCAGGAAGGAGTCTGCCGACTGCTCCAGCAGTCTCCTGCTCACGTGGGAGCTGCTCTCCTGTGGGCTACCTCGCCCAGGCGTAGGGTATACCTTCAGCGACTCAGCGAAGGAGTGCCGGTGCAGGTCAGTGGCGTCCCTGTGAGGAGGCCAATTTCGAGAGCTGTGCTTGTGGCCAGAGCCAGAGCTGGAGCCCTCGGAGCTATTGATGATGTTCTTGAGGATCTCGAGTTTGAGGGTCTCACGTTGCACACCGCTCTCGGTCTTGGCATGGTTGCCAAACACCTTGAGAGTGGGGCTGCCCAGTGTGCGCTTGGCTCCTGGGCACACAGGGGGCTTGGCCAGCACAGCCGGCTTCACCGGCTCCTGCTTGGCATTGATCACCTCCTGGCTCTTGACGTACTTGGCCTTGTCAGCCTCCAGCCGCTCCACTGCACTGAGTCTCTTGGGGTTGGGCTCGGCCTGCCTGCGGAAGTAGTCGGGTCCTTTGTTCAGGATGCGCAGGGGCACCGCGGACGTGAAGGTGCCCGCGGGGCTGACCGGCTTCACCATGCTACCTGTCTGTAGCGTCTCCGTGGGCATGGTGGGCGGTCTTTCCCCGGCAGCCGTGGTGGATGCTCTTCTGGGCGCCTCCGGCCGGCCTGAACAGACACATGTACACGAAGCACAAAGGGCAGACGAAGGATACTGGAAGCGGTGTCAGCCGCAGCTGCTCCTCATCTCACAGCTCACTAACTGCCGCCCTGGCTTCAGCGCACTTTTCTCTCCCTCCAGGCGGCCCCTGCACAAAAAGGCCACAAGCCACAAGTTCCTTTTAATCGGCTTGGCTGCCTCCTTTCTTCTCCCCGAAGGCTGTGGGAGTCTCCTTCAGGTCTTTGTGCTTAACTGCAGGCAGAGCTGAAACACAAAACAACCAACCGCGGGTTAGGAGGGGCGGGTGACATCACCGCTGTAGCAACAGAGGAACCCCGCAGTGATCCCACCTCCGTGGCACCCCTGCCCGCCCAGAGCCCCCCAAGGTCAGTGAAGCCGGGACTGGTAATTCCCGGTTAACAGTGCCAGGAGGGCAACCGGGACCTCTCGGGAGCCTGCGCGCCGCCTCAGGCAGCAGTCAAATGTGGGCGTTTGCCAGAAAGAAAGGGGCTGAGGCTTCCCACGGAACTCTTCCAGCTGCCTCCCCATTGGTGCCAACCGAATCCTGAACACGCCTGGCTGGCATCACTTAGAGTGAGACCCAGGAAATACTCGTGAATGAAGAACGGAGGGTTCAGCCAAGTTCTGTTCCGTTCTGTAGCACATTAAATGCTAGGGGCTTCCTAAGACCTCCATCTGCTTTAGCGGCAACGTGGGCGATTTGCGCTGCTGGGTCCCTTTTGTCGTGAAGTAAAACTTGTGACTGCTTATGACCAATCTGTCAGTAAAGCTCGAAACAATCACTTCTTTAATGACTCAATAACAGGAAAGGAGGCGAGAAACGAGAATGGCAGGAAAGAAACAAACAAAAACTAGTAAGAAATACAACCTGCCTCAGTCTGCTTACTTTCAGCAAGCAGCACTGTCCTGGAAACTAATAACGCATGCGATGTTTCTCTCATTAAAATTTACTTATTTTTTTGAGTTAAAAATAACTATTATAGAAACACTTGGAGGGGGAACCCTAGGAGTGGATTACGAATTATGAAATGAGCCATCATTTCTCCGACTTGACAAGTGAGAAACATCTCTTGTTTCCTTTTGCTAGAAGGAGAGCCTGCTCACCGGAACCACCAGCATTCCAGAACACAGAGAATGACCTCGGCAGCACTCTCATCGTTAGGAATATTAGGAGTGCAATCTATCTAACCAACATGTGGAGACACAGACGTGCCCGAGGTACAAGGTGATGGTGTTACCGACCTCTTGTTTTCCCTCGCATGGCAGGGAGGGAGTCAGCGGTATTTCTCCTGCTAACCTTCTCAAATGCTTCATCTCCAAGTAAAACCCATTCTACTTTATTGGAGCCAATTTTGGTAATCTGCAAAGGGATTTGTTCTAATAAAAATGTGTTCCTATGCAATATTTGAGAAACCCCAAGGCGACGACTACATAATGATTTTCTTTAATTGTGCTGTTCTATTTTGATGCCTCGACTTGGTTAAAAAAAATAAAACAAAACACAATAACCAACCACCTCCAATGAAAATTAAATGACAGTCTTTCTTTGAATGCGATTTGAATGCAATTGCCTGAAGGAGCCCCAGTTCCTTGAGTCTCTGGGTTGGTTAATCTACTACTTAGGAGCCATCTCACTGGCCAAGGACACAGGGGCTATCTTGGAGAAAAGGCAGCATCTTACTGAATGTGGAATGGATTGCATAGCAATAGCAAGACTGGGCTGGGAGGCAACCTCAGCCATCAAAGTGGACCATGGGAGGGAGGGATGTCCCAGATGCCCTGAGTACTGTCACTGTGGGCCTTAGGATATGCCTCTCTGTGACCGTCTTCTCTCTTAACTTTTATTGCTTAGCCAAAGAAGCCAAACTCTTCCTTGAAAAGTGGATGATAAACCCACAATCCATTTCCCCTGACGGCGCCACAATATTCCCAGACTCTTAACTCCTCTGAGAGGTATTCTGGGCAAGAGTGGCCCAAAATAAAAGTCTCTGATCTACTTTGCTTGACTACAGGTTATGAGACAGCACTCATTTCAGAAAGGAGGAGCTCACAGCCAGGAGGAAGGAGAGAACTTAGAGAGGGATGCTGGACTTCCCTCAGCCTGCTGCCATTAGGACACATGTCTTTAGTTCAGTCATACTTTTTAATGGGCTAAGCCCCAAACCAGGCAGTTCACCTTGGGTCTGACTCTTTAATCCAAAGGCTCCAGCATAATGTAAACCTATGACCCAGCATTTGGTCATCCTTTTGCCACCTGTGACCTAGTGTGACAGACAAGAAAGGAGTCTTCTCCTTAGCACCATCCCCGCTGGTTACCTTGAAAATGTTCAAAATGCCCGTGTTGGGAAAATGCCAGAACATGAGGTGAGAGTGAAGAGTGAACTGAGAGTCATGCCTAAGGATCAAGAGAGCCTTCCCATGGCACCCAAAGACGGATCACAGGGCCCTTTCGTGGGCATGAGTTATTTGGGTACAATTCTTACAATCCATTCCTGCTCAAAAACCACACAGCTTAAGGAAAAAAAGACAGGGAATCATTTTCAATTTCAAAATGGTTTAGTCGAATCTTGGTGACTGCCTTAACTTTCCTATGCCTCCTGCCTTTCCTGTTCTTAGGGAAACCTTTCTCTGAGGTGAGAGGTGAGATGAGGTGCTCAGGTAACACCCGCTGGCGCTAAGGTTCTTGCTGACCTATGCTTTTCTTTGCTATCATCGCCTCTGGCTTTACTGTATTATAATCAAAGGTACAAAATGTTGACATCATGGCCCGGATTTCCCCCATGCTGGACGACCTGGGAGAGCAGGCTTTGGTCTCCTCTGAAGCTCTGAATAAGCATCAATGCTCTGAATTAACAGGACTGGGGAATACCAATGCATCTTCTAGGATCCTTCCCTAGGAAAAAAAAATCTCTCTTCTTTTCCTATTACTTCCTTCATGCCTGAGACTGGCACTCTCCCGTACGAAGGCTCCTTGGGCTTTCTAGAAATTGCTAGACATTTCTAAAGCCAGTATGGAAGGATTACATTAAAAAGTAGTCATTTGTAACCACTTCATATTTCATTTTCTTTCCATTTCCACGTCTTCCCTTTGTTCTTGGTCATTCCCAATTTCCATAATATTTTTTAAATAGTAATGGGAGAAAATCAGAACAATCAGAACAAGCAGAAGGTCTTGTGGGAAGACTCCCAGCAAGGGGAACAGCTACAGAAACGCTGGTGTTTGAGGATAATAATCGGCAGACTTGATGTCTGCTACCTGGGCGGCCCAACAGCTGGAAGTCACAGGGCGGTTTAGGTGGCTCTCACTGCCTCCTTACCATCTGCTCTGCTACTTTAAAGGGGGAGCTGCTGTAGGGACACAGCTGTACAGGACTGGGGAGATACTCTGACCAGTCAATCGGACATGACGCAGCAGGTACCCTGGAGCTACACCTCAGTGTCTCGACATGTCCTGACATCTGGCATGCGTTCTCTAGTGCGGCTGGGGACAAATCACAGCAGTGAGGCCAATGGCTGGGCTGGGAGCAGGGAAGGGAAAATCTGGTCTCAGTCTCATAATGGTCCACATAAAAGTAACTATGATTTGTTTTCCGCTGTGGTGGTGGGGTAGAATCCCAGGCATGGGCATAGAGACGCACATCCTTCATCACTGGCTAGACCCCTGTCCCTGTCTACTCTCAGGCTCCTGGCATAAGGCCGAGGATGCATAACAGAAACCCCACAGAGGGAGACACTTCCACTGAAGACCGAGTTGTCCGCATTCTACCCTAGGGAATAAGCCTTGAACCACATGAAGGGTAAAAAGACCAGGATAGAGACATGGGTGAGTCAATAGTAAAACAGCTGGCCACATCACGGCAGATGTGAGCTCCAAAGTTACTGTGGATGCAGTGGGTTGTGATGGATGATGGGAGTTCTGCTCTTAGTGGGAGGCCTCTGGTACCTCTGTGCTGGAGGACCCTGATGATGAGAAGGAGTGAGAATCCTGGCTGCTGGCTCCGTGCTAGTCTCCAGGATACTGTGCAAGAATGCCAAGTCTGGCTCAAGAGACACTATTGCCTTAGAGTAGCAAGGAGGAGGCAGAGAAGGCCCACATCTGGTTTGATGTGTATGTTACAGAACATTTATGTTCATGTATGTTACAGAACATGTATGTGCATGTTCATGTGTACGTTACAGAACATGTATGTGTATGTTCATGTGTATGTTCCATCACAGGAAATGAGCAAAGCTGACTCAGGTTTTAAAACTAATGTTTTGAATCCTTCTGATTTTCACTCTGCCAGCCGCTCACAGGGTTAGTGAGGTAAAGCCGTGGCCCCTCAGCCCACGTGAAGTATCAGGGAATGTTTATGGCCTGGAAGGGTTAAGGTCAGAAAATGCCCTCCACGCACACAGTTATTCTGAAGACATAAAGTCAATATTCCTGTGAGCCAGGCCAGGCATGCCTCTGTTCCCAGCAGGCCACGCTGCTGAGGTAAGAGCGCCTGGTCGAAACAAGGAGCCCCCAGTTCAGGGCTGCCCAGGAACATGATTCTCTGTTGCTTAGGAACAAATCCAGAATTCTGGATAGCATTCTGTCCCGTGAAGCACTGTAAGCCAAGCCTGCTCAACTCAGTGGTTTCTTCTCCTTTATTTGGTACGTCTGGTAAATAAAAGAGAAATACCCTCGAAATTATAAGCAGGAAAGAAAGCCACCAGAGTTAGAGCCCAGCCTGTGGGAACTAAATGCAGCCACAGAGGTTGCCAAGGGTGAAAGTGGGTCACTCCTCTCCTCCTGGGAGCTGCAGCAGAGGGCTGGGGGCACTGCTGTACAGAGCATGCCTGGCTAGTCCACTTGAATGGTCTATGTATAGCGGCAAACGTGCTGTGCTAGTGAGCTGGACATGTCTTGTTCATTCAGGGAGTACATGGGAAAAGTGGCTGCTGGGCCTCTGAATTGAAGAGTGTAGATCTATCTGATGCCATCGGGCTCTCCTGGGTCTGCTCCCACACTGTCCGGAGCAAGTGTGACTGTACCCCCTGATCCCACACTGCCCGGAGCAAGTGTGACTGCACCCTCTGATCCCACACTGTCCGGAGCATGTGTGACTGCGTCCCCCTTACCCCACACTGTCTGGAGCAAGTGTGACTGCACCCTCTGATCCCACACTGTCTGGAGCATGTGTGACTGCGCCCCCCTTACCCCACACTGTCTGGAGCAAGTGTGACTGCACCCTCTGATCCCACACTGTCTGGAGCAAGTGTGATTGCACCCCCTGATCCCACGCTGCCCAGAGCAAGTGTGACTGCACCCTCTGATCCCACACTGTCTGGAGCATGTGTGATTGCACCCCCTGACCCCACACTGTCTGTCTGGAGCATGTGTGACCGCACCCCCTGATCCCACACTGTCTACAGCAAGTGTGACTGCACCCCTTGATCCCACACTGCCCGGAGCACGTGTGACTGCACCCCCTGACCCCACACTGTCTGTCTGGAGCAAGTGTGACTGCACCCCCTGACCCCACACTGTCTGTCTGGAGCAAGTGTGACTGCACCCCCTGACCCTACGCTGCCCAGAGCAAGTGTGACTGCATCTGCTACACAGCCCCTGGTCTGGTATCTCTGCCTTTATTTTGCATGTTGGTTCTGGCAAAGTTTCTTTTTCCCGCAACTTTTTTCTTTAAATTTTGACATTTTAAGCATAAAATTCCAAGATGTCTGGGGCGCACTCCCTATATCTATATCCTGAAAAACACAGCCATGTCAGTTTTGTGCGATAGTGTGACCTTCTGAATTCTTTTCCAGCAGAAGGAATGAATGCGCTCAAAGTGTGACTCCTCACTGAAGTCGGCACTCTTCAAATGAATCGTGTCTGTTGCCTGAGCAGTTATACGTAAGATGTCACACAGAAAAGCCACCATTGTAGGAAGATTCAGATGCATCTAATTGAAGATCACTTAAATCATGTGGTGGAAGAAATGTCACCAGGGCAGCAACAAACTGAGCTCATGGCACGTTCAAGAAGCTTGAAAGACACTGATGACCAATGAGAGTGACAGGGCCAGGAGGGGTGGGGGAGCAGGGGAGAGACCCAGGACTGCTGGTGGAGTGGTAGGAGGGACAGGAGGGAGTTGGGCTCTCCAGAGTCACGAGAGGGTAACTGAAGAGAAGTGGAGTTATCATACACGGTTATGTTTGTTTTCTTAATGCCCTGGCCAATAATGGGACGGGCTGAGAAGTATCAAATACAACTGCAGAAGACAGAGCTGTGGGGGAGGGAGCAAGGCCACCAGGCTGTGAGAGTTCTGGCGTAACACTGACTTGAATGCTTCGTGGTAGCTGAGTGGCCTCTTCTTCCCGTGTTCTGGCCTTCCCATCTGGAAAATGGGGATAATAAAACAGCTAGCTCTCCACATCTGTTGATTCTATATCCAGAGATTCTGCCACTGGCAGATGGAAAACATCAGCTTTCACCAAGTTCCCCGAACTACCCCTGGACCGTTTTCCTTGCCGACACTCCGCTGAAGCAGCTGTGGAGAGGTAAAGCAGCCGGTGTTACAGCTTCTCCGGTCCCACGCAGCTGATTCCACCAAGGCTGTGAACAGAACCTCTAACCTGCTTTCCTGTTAGCATCACCCTAAGGGCACAGTGTAACTATTTACGTACGGTTTACCTTCTATTTGTCTGTATTACTTTTCTATTACTGTGACAAAAGACCGGACAGAAACAAATTGAGGGGGAAAAGGTTTACTTTCCCTAACAGCTCCCGGGGCTTTCAGCCCATCATGGAGGGGTAAGCAATGCAGTACAGTCTGATTTGTGATGGCAGAAGAATATGACAGAGGCTGTTCACTTGGAAACAGACCAAGAAGCAGAAAAGATGCTAAAACCGGGAATGGGAACAACCTTTAAAGGCCTGTCCCTAGTGTTCTATTTCTGTTGTCAGGCCTCACCTCTTAAAGGTCCTTCAGCTTCACCAAATAGCATTCCAGCTGAGGATCCTGTGCTGGTGGGAGCTCCACCCGGCCCCTGGCATCCATACACCCAAAAAGTCTGGGGTGTTCTGGTGGAAGCTCTACCCCAAGACCCCTGCCCCACCTCTCTCCAAATCCTGTGGCATCTCAGAAAGCCCACCAAATTATGACCTCTCCTCCAGAGATGCTCAAGACCACTCCCCCACAGGGTACTTAACCCCCCACCCCCAGAAAACAAACACATGTATTTTTTTTTCTTAGTCTCTTTTTTTCCGTCTCCTCTCTGGGGGGGGGGGAGGTTGGAAAATCATCCAGGTGTGTTTCATCCATTAAACCTGGGCTTTTTCTAATTCAGTTTGATTTAGTATGATCTGTATTGCTGGATTATTACATCAGCCGAGAGGCTTATCGGAGTGCAGAAACTTTTCAAACACGTATTTAAAATCTAATCCTATGTGGGACACATGAGATTCCAAACCCAACAGAGGTACTTGGCATAATCTAGGGGTGACTGAAGTACTCCCAACCTGTGACTTGCTGGCTGCACGTACCCCAGAGTGGCTATTTATTATATGGCGCAAAAAAAAAAAAATCATAAATTTACTTAAAACATACTGAGTTGTGTGTGGTTTTCGTTTAACTTGTAGACAATAATGTTGTGCCACAAAGTCAGGTAAGACATGTCTGACAGAAGGATGAGTGTAAATTCCATGCAAGTAATATACGGAACTGGAGCATTCATAAATTTTGGTATGTGAGGGGCACGCCAAAGCAGCTCCACTATGGAAACCTAGAGAGGGGAGGAAAGGGATGGAGGAGGAATGGATAGATAGATGGAGGTATGGACAGATGGATAGCTAGCTGGGTTTTTGATAGGATTTATACGAGCACACAGACACTTTCTGTTCCAGTTAGATCTGGGATGAGAAGATGGTAGTGCTCAAAGGTGTTTATGACGTTCATTAGAGGAAACCTCAAGGCAGACAGATGTGGACAGCTGTGGATTCCAGGCTGGTTTGTAAGAAACACACTCACTGAACTTTAACCCCCTCTACCCTCTTTCTCTGCACATGGGGCTTGTCACACACTAACCTGGCAGCCTCTGAAGCAGCTATGCTTGTTCTCACATTTGCTCTTCTCCCTCAACAGGCTTACAGCCAAATGCCCCTGGACACCTACACAGTTAACAGCACCGTGGCTCTCACAAGTACAGTGAAAGCATACTAAGAAGGAGCCGGTATTGTTAGCCCTTGCGGAAAGCAGGTATTCATTTCAATGATAAGACTAGCCACGTTTTCACGCCTTCCTTTCCCTTCCCTTCCTAGCCACATATGTACTTTTTATCCCCAAGGCAGTAACTTTCAAGTAATACAAATATAAGATGGGTGTGGTAACACGTGCTTGTAATTCCAGCACTTGGGAGGTGGAGGAAGGAGGACCAAGGAAGATCAAGATTCTTTGTGAGTAGGTCCACAGCAAGTTCAAGGCTGCCTGGGATTGCAGGAAGGCAGGTGTAGAAAAAGGGACACTGTGAAGGTGAAGAACAACAAAAGCAAACAGGAGTGAAAAGTGTGTGTGTGCGTCGGAAAAGACTGAATGTGCTCACTACAAAAACTGGGCAGAGGGGGAACTTGTCCAACCAGGTGGAAAAACTGGGTCAAATGAACCTCTTCAGGACCTGCACCTTTCACATGATGGGTTTCCTCCTTTCTTACTACAGTGAGATCCCTAGGCATCTAGAGTTCCAGCAGCTCTCTGGGTGCTGCCATCAGCCAGCAGCTTCAGGCTATACAGAAAATGAGATCACCTTCTTCAGTGCCACCGTCACTTTGTATCTTCTTTGAAATCCCAAACACTTCCTAATCACATTGAAACCTTTGATGATAGCCATGTTTAGCTTATTATTACTGTCATCATCATCATTATTACTATTATTATTATTGATTATAGTCAGTCTTCTCTGGGGAGACAGATTAGTCAGTAAACTGGCTGCCACATAAGTATACAGGCATGAAGCTGCTCCATTTGTAGAACTTTGGTAAAACCAAACCAAACCAAACCAAACCAAACCAAACCAAACCAACAAAAAAGCAGACAGCCAGGATGTAGGTGCTGTCTATAACCTCAGCACTGGGGTGGGGCAGGAGAGTCTTTAGAACTTCTTGGTCAGCCAGCCCAGTCAAAAAGATGATTAGCCTCCACAAATGTACATATACATATGCACACATACATGTACACATAGCCAAATGGACATCTGCATACATACCATACTCCCCCCCCATTCCCTGGGCTTACATTTCTAGTTGTTTGCTTTAGTTATATCTTTTCATAACAAGGGCAAGTAGCTTTTTTACATTAGAATTTTTGTTGCCACCCTTCACACCTGGCTGTTTTTGACACAGGAATCTTATACAACCAGAAGAGGGGAAGTCAACGTGGAGGCTAGTGTAGATGCCAGAGAAGCCAACGCTCGCCTGTCAATAGCTTTATAAATATGGATCAAGGAATGAAATATGTATTCTGATGGCTCATATAGGGTAAGCTGAGGGACACCAAGATGTGCCCTAAAACTTACCCAATGGCTGTGTGATCAGTGTGGGCAAAGTGTCTGGATGTGGAGTGTACACATAGGGGCCATATCCTTAGTATAAACACCTGAAGGTTTCTTAAAAGCTACAGTTGGGAAATCCTACACCCAACGTATGATTAGCTGTAGTACAGCATAAAATTCCCTCCAGGCTGTGGGTATAAACCGTACACAAAACATCAGCGAGTCTCCTGTTCTCAGTAGACCTTACCCTCAAGCTATCTCATTACATACAGGCACATATTCCCTCACCTCCCTAAGCAGCAGAAATCTTACGGACTTTTAGTACCAAGCAGCTGAACTAAGGGATAACTGTATTAACCATTTTGTTGCTATTGCCTCTGAGTAGTGTTTTGAACTGAGATTGTCGGAGGGAGTTTGCTACCCACGAAGTTTTCCCATGACATCAGGCAGGCAAAGAAAGCAAGATTCCTGAACTGGGGGTGGGGCTGGGGAGAATGACTCTGGAGACCAGGAAGAGAAGTCTGAAGTTCTCTGCCCAGAGCTGGGGTGTGCAGCGGTGGGGTCACACAGGGAGCCTGGCAGGTCCTCAGGGGCTCCGAAGACTGGGAATCAGCTCAGATTCAGTAGTGACAGTTTATGGCCGGGCACCCCATCCTTCCAGCCAATGCAAGCTTGTATTGACTGTTGCCTCCCTGTCCACAACTTGGCATTGAGAATCTCCTTCATTCTGTTTCAGCTTTACAGCCACCTAACAATCTTTTACCCCCTTCTTCTTTCTTAAAATGATTCCATTGCTCTCACACAATGGAGTTAGTACCACCTCTGCCAAACTGGATCGCCTGCAGTTTCTGCCCAACGGGTCACTTGCATGTCCCCATTTTGTTATTTGAGGTGCAAAGAAAATATGTTTTCAGATTTCAAAGCAAACAGTTATGTGAGCAAAATGGGCCAAAGCAAAAAAATAGAGCCATTATTATAAATGAAATCCAGCCCAATCCGGGTGGGGGGGACAGAGCAGGGAGATCTCACGCTTGGTGGATTTTTATGCTCCTGTCCTTCTCCACGGTCCTTTAGAGGACCCGAGCACAGCATCATTTTCACATGGAAATGAATCATCACTAAACCGCAATGTGCTTCTCTTTAAATGGACAAAGAAACGAAACAGAATGAGAAGCAAACAAAATCACATTTCTGCTTTAACGTTCTTGGTTTCAGCAAGGAAGAGGTGGTTCTGAGGCCACCGACCTCTATTCAGGAGCTCAGCCTTTTACCTATAATTTTATCAATTATAGAAGTTGATGCTTTGTGTAGCTGGTGCCAAAGGCGCTGGGGAAATATCATGGCAAAATTCTTAACTAAAAAGTAAGGTTATCCGAATTCCTAGCGAACAACCAATAGCACAGCTACCCTACGTCAAATAAACACAGGACGATGCCGCTGCAGATCAGCATTGTTCTCTCATATACCCTTTCTGCAGCTCCGCCTTCACCGCTAACACTGTGGGAGTCCATGTGGGACAAGGGTCCAGGGCCTCTGCCCTCCGGACACACCAGTCCCTCAGTTATTGTGGGTCTGAGAATGAGCTGGCTGCCTTCATGACCTGATCCAGGAAGAGCTGCCAGCAGCAGCATCTTGGTGCAAGCTCCAGAAAGTGGAGAATGCTGGTGCTAAGGCTTTGTTCTGCCTTCTGAAGTGGTAGGTGGGTCCCCTTGCAGGAAAAGGGGCTTTTGAGCTGCTCGGACCTGGAAGATTTTGTCCAATTCTCCCTTCCACATTGACCCTATATATCTATATTTTGTATATCCATTGCTTTTCCCTTTCACTGCATAGATTTGTAGCCCAAGGCTCATAACATAAAAAATACCTCTGTGGCAACACACATAAACGGAATACTTCTGCAAAAAGTTCTCATTTCTGATGCACAGCCTTTGGGCAAAAGGTAACATTTGCTCTAAAACAAATATTAAAATCAGTGTTATATGGATATGTGAAACATTTACAATGAAGGACACAAAATAAGGCAGCATTTTCCTCAGGGGTGGGGCCCAGTCCTTCATGAATATATCGGGCACTTTCTGTATAAATGATCTTTAAAAATGACCTATTAATACAATGACCGCTATTAATACCTATTAAGACAATCACCAGACACACGTGGCATCCTGTAATTGTACTAATACTGTTCAGGTGCTTTAAGGTTCATCCTTAATATGGATGCTCCTCATCTCACACAGGATGGCAGCCTGATAAACCCATCACACACTGCAAATACCAGACAGGGAAAAGGCATTCATCCATATGCTACACCGAGTTGTCTTTCTTAGCAACACGGCACTGCAGCACACCAGCTGCTTGCCACTGTGACCTCAAGCCTGTCTGTGAGCTGTGGCTTGCTTCTAGTTACCCAGAACCACAAGTAGGGTCGCCATGGCACTTTGCTAGTCGTTGGGAGAGCAGAACCACTTTCCACGCTCGAAGACGACTGCATGTGTACCTCTTTTGCATCACTGCAGTCAAAACCAGTAAGTGAAAGCCTGGGCTAAGCAGGCCTGTGTTTCTGAAGCAGGCATTACTAACTTCAAATGTCTGACGACGCCACAGAAGTGACCCTCGCCCCAGTGGCAGGAACTTGACCCGGATGTCAGAACAAGACACTCTACTCTGCCTGACAATGCCATTTCATTACTATGTGCCTAAAAATGTATGTCTACTAAAGCCCTCCTCTTACTAGTAGTAGGTGCTCACTAAAATGCTCACCAAGATGACATAAGATGAAAAATACTGGGTAAAATAAATACCAAGCGGACCACTTTATATTTTAAGGGCTCAATGGATACATGGAATAGAAACCTTGGAAGACAGGAATATTTACCAATTTGGAATGATGCTTGAGATACAGCCTTCTGGTACAGGATCACAGTCCACTGGCACACAAGTTCAAAGAAACCATTCACAACCTAGCGAACACCAGCATCGCACTGTGCTTAAGACAATGCACAGACGGGAGGAAGGCTGTTTGACAGAGCCACTGGGTGCATCTAAAACAATACTGACTACTGTGTGTGCTTGTTAATGAACACTAGAATGATTCTACATCTCCTGAAGGGCTTTTGGAAGAGTGGCTGTTGGACCACTTAATCCTCTGCCTTGAATGTCATCTGGAAAAAAAACAGTTAAAATTTCCTTTTTTTTCATTTCTAAGGATTCTGCCTCAGTTGTAAAAGTAATTTTAAAATAAGACACATGAGATGACAGACATATTTTCAGAACGTATTACTTTCATCTCTTAGCACCTAGCACATCTTATATAAAATAATCTTTGCTTAGAATGGTGCAGAGGGAACATCCACCATGATTTCCACTTAGAACTATTTGGGGGTTCAAGTAGCGAGGTGCACGGAATGCCTACCAAGTTCATTTCAGCTTGCCCAGGTCCTTCCAGCTCCGCTTCTAAGAGCCCTGGAATGCAGGCAGAAGGTACCAGCTAGGGGGCTGCTGTGCCAGTCCGTTGATGTGTGGACATAAAAGCATGGCCTCGAAGGGACTGGCAGAGGCTTTGTATAGGGCATCGGAATGAGGTCTAAGACTGCAGGCGCTCTCCCCTCTGTGGCCTGATGTGGTTTTCCTCCCCATTCTGCTCCTCCCTCCCCATTCTGCTCCTCTCTCCAACACCTCACGGATGCTCTTTGAACTTCTGTAAGTTGACAAGCCACCAAACCTTGGGAATCCTTTCACAGCTGCTGTCCTTTGGCCCAGGCCATCTCTTTTGCTCCTACTATGGAGCAGTGGTCCCAACTCCTCTCTCAAGCTGTGGCCTGGCTCAAAGGACTGCAGCACAGCACCAGGGCTGGTGTGAGCAGAGTCTGGAGCCTTTTGCATGGATTATTTTCCGGTATGTTCAATTCCCTTAAGGCAAATGAGTAAAAATCTACGTGATGTCTTCTTTGTCAGTTTCGGTTGCTTTGAGCCCTTATCTAGTCCCTACTCTGCTGCAGAGAGAAAAAGAAAAGACAATGGAGGGGGGTGGGGGGAACAAGCTCACTTGAGGATTCCTGAGGATCCTGATCACCTAGACTCTGAATTAAAAGTAATCAGATAAATATTTAAAGTAAAAAACTACAGACCCCTCTGGGAAGAGCTTGCCCTTGACCTGAAAACAGAGGCCAGTTCACTGTGATGCTTCAAATTCCCATTTATTCAAGATAAACTATTTTATGAAGTGGAGAAGGGCTGCTGTTTGCTTTAGGAATGCTACCCTCTGCCTGCAGTTTGTAGACTGGCTTTTGTTTCATTGTGTACTGAGAGGGAGTTTTCTGCTGTGTTTTAACAGAAAGGCGTATCTTTGTTCGGGGCAAGAGGTCAGAACTGAAGTTCAGCGCCTCTCCATCTCCCCAGCTTCTGAACCTATCACAGCTTCACGCTAGAGAAATCCGCTAGCGGCCGATCAGCAGCTGCCTCTCACCTGCCGGTGCCTTGCCAGGTAGGACACAGGCTCTTTACCACCATCTTCGGTCTCACTTGGATGAGGAAATAGAAGCACCGGAGTTTGGGTACCATGCTTGAAACCGCTGCACTGCTATGCTTTCTGCACACCTTAGCTCTGGCGAGACTCAAGCCTGCACTCTGTGCACCAGGCCTAGCCTGGTCGGCCAGACGGCGAGGAGGAAGCCCTAACTAGTACTACCGCTTATATCACAGGATAAAGTAGGGAGATGAGACAGCGAGGTGCCCCGAAAACTTGGTGACCAGAGCCATTCATAATATGTAAAAACAAGTCCAAAGAATACAATACGGGGTGAAGACAATACAATCTCTTTGTTTGGTGAGATTCTCCAAGGGGCTCCCTAAATGTCACAGCATCCTCCTTCGTGGAAAATAATCATTCTAGTGTCTAGCTAAGGAAATTAAAATATCTTGGGAGCAATGGAAACAATAACGGAGTCACAACCCAAGAGATAGCATCAGACTGATCCGAGAAACCCCATCTTCTCGGGGCTGCTCCTTGAGCAGCCTGGGGTCGCACAGACCATGTTCTGTCCTCTGAGATGTGCTCCCAGGAGGGGCACATTAGTCAAGACAACAAACAGAGGAGCTAGAAGGCATGAAGACACGGGGGGGGGGGGGCTGTTGACTCAGAAAACTTGACTGACCCTCTGGCACATGGCGGGCAGGGGAAAAAATGAATGACATATGGAGCGTACATATATGACACAAATAAATATTGCATGCGGCAGGGTAGGAAAGGATGTTGAATGGAAAAAGAGAGCAGAGATTTAGCATGGTAGACAGTGCTGTCACAGGAAGAAAAAGATAAAGAAACGAGGAAGCGAGGGGCCTCCAGGAGTCAGTGGAATAGAGAAGGCTTGTTTCTTGGGTTTGGAGATAAAGGGACAGCTAGCGGAGGGTAAGGAGAGCCAGGTGAAGGTATTTATTTCCAGGTGGCAGAAGTGGGGTATCCTGTGCTGATGGGAATGATACGGTAGAAAGAAGAGTGCCCAGGCTGCAGGAGAGACCTGCACACTGGAAGTGGGGGGACTGAAAGAATCAACTTCAAAGTGAACATGCAGGGACAGTGAGTCACAGGTGTCAGGAGATGGAATTGGACATCTACCATTGCCTGTGACATCAGGGTTCTGAAGGAGTTCGCAGGAAGAGTGGTGTAGGTGTGTGCCGGCTCCTCAGAGCACTGAGGCAGCACAGAGAAGGGGTGTGCAGAGGCTACAGGCTCAACGGAAAGCTGCAGGGAGCTTCCTAGATGCGGGCGGGCGAGTCAGCAGTTACGTAGGGCAGACGGTGAGCTACCACAGAGGCAGAGCCTCGTAGGCGCTGGAAGCTGGAGTTCCCCATCTGCTCCAAGACTCCTGCCAAAAGCGAACGGTCTGAATGAAAAGTCTACCTACAGAACCGGGAAGGGGAGTGTCGCTTTTGCGGATTCCTAGTCTACCAATGGGGAATCTGAAACCCTAAGCAAAAAGAGCTGAACTCCAATAGAGATTGAGTTGTGTGACCCCTGATCAAGTGGTCCTACGTGACAGGCTCCATGGAATCCTGGGGCATCCTCACACTAGTGAGAGTTCCTGGCTGGATTCTCACAGAAGTATGGCCTGTGCCCATAAGATGAAATGGCTGAGTCGGCCTTGTGCGTGAGGATATGGAGTGTTTGACACGGACTACACCACGGACTGCTATGTGACCCTCGTACCCATCCGTGAACACTTCAGGCTTTTTACTCTCAAGGAGGAGTGGTGCTGGGGTGCACATATTGGCTTCTGCTGTGGTGGGAGGTACAGTGGTTCTTCAGCTCACAGGTAAGCACTAAGGGTTGTCTCTTCAAAGGGAGGGGTAAATAAACTGCTTTTTTTCCACTCAGAAGGCTTGGAGAGGATGGGGATTAATAGCCTTGTGACCCTTGTACTATCTCTATGGCTGAGGCCACAAGGCTCATCAAGCTATAGATCCCATCTTTAGGGAGGTGTCACATGTAGGAAGACCACAAGGCTCGTCACTCTATAGAACCCATCTTTAGGGAGGTTCCACATATAGGAAGAGTTTTGATGCAGTCACACACTGAGCTTTAATGGAGATTGAGTCCATCACCAAGAAAACTTTCAGCAAATTGCACTGCATTCAAATTTGTCAAAAACAGACTACTTGAGGTCAGACTCCCAAAGTTGAACCAACACCAGCTACTGAGATGCGTTGACCTAATCACCTTCTTGCCTCCCATGGATCATGACTCTGCTGGCTGTGGTGGCTGCACAGACCCCCACATGTAGCTAATGTGCTGTGGAAAGTCCTATCAGGTAAAGGCCGCTTCCAGACTTGAAGAATACAAACATTTGAACAGGTAAAACAATCGAGATCCAGAATGAATTACTCTGCAATGAAATGAACGTTTTAACCAGACAAAGGACAGTATAGAAGAAGCTGGTTTATAGTCCAGCCTGAAAACTTTAGACGGGAGTCCTATAATAGGTAGGAGAAGAATGTTAAATTACGTTCAAGTATGCTCTAGGACTCTGAAACTTCTCACTGCCAAAGCTGAATTTACTATTTCCAGAGTTAAAAAAGGAAAAGAAAACATAAAACAAATTTAAAGATAAACAAAACCAAATAATAAGCATGAAAATCTTAATTGTTGTACAATGTATTAAGCATATGGTAAGAAAATGTGTGTGAGATATTCTGTCTATGAAGAAACAGACACTACAGTAGAGGGCACAAGAGAAGTGGGCTGGGTGAAAGAGTAACAAAGCTAACTAAATAGGAGGCTGGCTTGTCCTCCCTAGCTGGCTCCCTGTGCTGGCTGACATCCGAAATCTTATATGGACCCAGACCTCAGGCACAGAAGCAGAATCTTTTTAGGTATGTACACGTGTGTTGTTCCTGGTGGTGCACTTGATGGGAGTTTATGGCTCGCCAAGAAGACCCTCAAGGAAGAACTACTTGGGGATGCTCTGCTGGGGCTTTGAAGCAGGCGGCTGTAGTCTGGAGGTCTGTGACAGCCTCTAATAACATTAAGAGCTGATGTTCGCCTGCTTAACAGTGTGTTAATGATGTGTTACATCTACCTGTAACACGTCAGCTTGCAATGGATTAGAAAACATTTGGCCAAAACTGCAGGCCAGAAACCAAGCCACTAAAACCTCCAGTCAGGGCCTAGTGCACTGAGGAAGGAGGCCCCAGGCTCAGAACTGATGTGTGCCACAGAAACACATCTCATCTCCAAGGGAATGCTCTGGGTAGCACAGTATCAGTGAATCAGCTTTGAGGTTCGCACTCTGCTGTGAAATTCTTCTTCCTTTATTGACAACTGGCAGGAAGGTATTGGATTTTTCCTTTTTGTGTAAAATCTTTGAAGATAGGTGGTGGCTTGTGTACATTTATCTGTTTGACTTACTTCCACATTCTGCATCACTCCGAGGGTTATGTGTAAACAGCAAAGAGACTGAGCCTTCCTGTAGTTACAAGTATAACGGGAGAAGGATTTTAGTAAATGAAGCCGGTGCACCTATAGAGTAAATTTCTCCACAGCTCACCACCAAAATGAAATTTATCCCAGGAGACAAAGAAAAGAACAATATCTATAGATATCACTGTCCATTTCCACAAGTTTCTCAGTGAGCACAGTCTGTGGACAAAGAACTATCAATACCTAGCTGCTCACTTTTCCATGCCAGCTTTTTTAAACAGTATGACAGACAGCAGAGAGGGATCTATTTCCCAGCTAAGAAAGTCATGTGTCATCCTTCCCAAAGTCTGTCTCTCTACGCACAGGGAAAAAGACAGACACTTCTGTCCTTCCTCTCTGACTGATGGGAAGGGTTCCTTTAAGCAAAACTCTAAAAAAAAAAATAAAGTATGTGTACGTGTGTGTGTGTGTGTGTGTGTGTGTTTGTGCAATTTTCTTCCCTGAAAAGCATTTATCAAATGTTCCTTTATGGCAGGACCATTTGATATCCTTGGTTCATTTCTCCAGCCAGACTGTGAATGTGCCAAACAGAGTCTGGCAGGGCAGTGGGGAATGAAGGGAATATGAAGATTGCAATGGTTTTTCAGAGACTAGTTTTCTCTGGTCAAATAACTCATACGGAAGTCTAATGGCCCCAAGATCCTCTAGTGATGTATGGAAGGTCATGCATGGTACAATGGACCAGAGCAGATGTTGGCCTTCGCCGACCATATCTGGGGACCATTATTCTCCTGTGACTGCAGAAGGTCATAGAACAATGAACCACAGCAGATGCTGGCCTTCACTGACCATGTCTGGGCCCAGTATCCTCTCGTGATGTGTGGAAGGTCATGGAACAATTAATCACAGCAGATGCTGGCCTTCACTGAAAATATCTGTGCTCCAGAATCCTCTCGTGCCTGTGCAAGGTCGTGGAGCAATGAACCACAGAAGGCAGTGGCCTTCATTGACCATGCCTGAAAGGATTCAGAAATCCTCTTGGGTGTTGGCATTTGTCAGCTGCCACAGGAGAACAGGAGCACAGCCCTCTAAGGTGGCTGGGGAGGTGACAGACGGGCTGGAAGCACTCAGCATGTAAACTGACACACAGAAGTTGTGCTAGGAATTATTACAGCAGAGATGTTATTTTTAATGGAAAGAAATTTAAAGTACCCTGTGGGAAAATTATGTCCCTGGTCAACTCAAGAGTTGCAAACAAAACAAAACAAAACAAAACAAAGAAACCAAACATGCGAACTTAAGGTTTCCTTGTAAGATGATACATGGCAAAATGAAATCCATTATGTATAAGTGAATCTTCCTAGCTCAGGAGGTACGACATTAAATTTGTTACCTGCTTAAAGAGAATGCTCACGTGTGCTACGCTGCCTTCCAGCCCCTAATGTGCTTTCTTCTCTCTCAGTGTTTTCTTTTTTGCAGTATGCCCTCCGTATTTCATTACACAGGCATTTAGGGAGTTTATTTTTAAAGCATTACAAATGTAATTATGCTTTTAATGTCCATCTTCCTACACCTGCTGAAACCACTTGTAAGCTTCAGGGACTAGCATGAAGTTTTGTAGATTCCTCCAAGGTTTCTATGTATACAGTCTTGTCAGACAAGCTAAACAGCGAGGAAGGGGGCTAATGATATGGAATCAGTCTAGATTCCCACCAGCAGATGAATGGATGGGGGAGAAAATATGGAATATGTACACATAGGAATTTTAGTTTAGCCATACAGGAAAAACTTAGTTTCCGTGCTTGCATGGTTAGCACTTTCCTGACTGAGACATTTACCAAGCAATACATCTATATAACCATACCTACCCACCTACCTACCTACTTACCTCTACGTAGAAGTAGGAGGGAGTTCTGTGCAGGAAGGAAGGGGACCAGTTGGGGGAGGAGGCTGACAAGGGCAGGTAATGGGAGGCAAACACAAAGGGCAATGGTGTATGAAGATAGCACAATGAAGCTCATTTGTATGCTATTTAAAAATAATTAAAAATAAAAGGAGAAGCAGGCAGCCAGTTCTCACAGCAGATTGCCTTGCTTGCTCCCTAAGAATGTGTTGATAAGAGGTTAAACAAATCAAGGAAACGGGAATTTGCTCAGAACTGATCTCTTGTCTAGCAAACCTAGAAGAACAAACCACTTTTCTGATTAAATTTCCTAGTATTTTTCTAATCCACACAGAATAAGAGTCGGTGGCAGCATACTTAAGATTTCCTAAATTTCTTCATTCGTTTGGTGCCCTAATATTTATGTATTTATTTACCCAGAACTTTGGCTGTTTGAGACGGGGCCTCACTGTCTAACCTGAACTTCCTAGAACCGGCTCTGTAGCCCAGACTGGTTTCAAACTTACAATCCTCCTGCCTTTGTTTCCTAACTGCTGGAACAACACACACTAGTTTCTGCATTTTTATTAAGTTATCATTTTAACAGAAATAGATGTAAAAAGAAGGAATACCCTGAAATCTCACGCTCAGTTGACATGTGAAAGTCTGCTCTAGTAACAGTGACAGGCATTTTTTTTTCTTTTGCTAAAAATAACAAAAGACTTCTATTCTTCCTTATACCTCCCACCCCCAATGCTCCCTGTAGGTTTAGGGAACATCTTTACTATATTTCACCTCTCCTCACACACATACATACCAAGAACGTGGGATTTAAGGGCTATAAACAAAGATAACAAAAATGTCCAATGAAAATACATAAACAATGTTGCACAGACCCTAATCCGTATCTTCCCGGCCTGTTATGTGTTTGCCTTTGAGACTAACGTATTCCTGGTGAGGGAGGAGTGCTGGCTGAGAGTGGAACCCAGAACTTACTGTAACCACGACCTAGGAGGGTCTCATGAACTCAGAGAAACCAGGGCCATAGACACCCATGTTCACAAGCCCAGCTTACTGCAGGGCGACTAAGTTCCCCAAAGAATAGGGAGGTTTCTGCCAGCACACACAGCAGCTACTCGGAAGAACTGGGGTCATCCCAACAAGCGAGTGAACAGTAAGACAAACTTGTTCTTCCCCTTTGTTCCTCCACTAGCTTGACAGAAATAACCAGACTGTCCCCAAAATAAAGACGGAAATAGAGGAAAAGGAAGTGATATAGAGCAGACGGGCAGGTGCAGATGCAGGCAGAGAAGCTTCCTTCACACATCTCGGCCTCCTCTTTCTAGAATAAGAAACACGGCTTCCTCATAAATAGAACAAAACTGAACCCCATGTCACAAACACTCTTAATTAACTTTCTGCTTTCATTCTGCCTTCTGAAGCGACGGCGGGGCGAGAACTGTATTTCAGAAGCTACAATCACAACAGCCGGGAGAATAAGTCTGGCACAACACGACAGATTTGTTCTCAATTCCTATTTATAAAGCAGAAGCTGTGATAGGTCCAATGATGCCTGATGACTTTTTGTAATAAAGCAGTCAGCGGATCATGCTGGCTTGAGACAGAATCCAGCCTTCTCTGCACACTGGGCTCTGAAGGTCGTACACAGAATACAGTTAAGGAACCTCCCTGCCATGACTTGAATAACACACATAAAAAGTATTTTCCATAATGACCCAAATGTTACTTTTGGTTCAAAATGACAGCAAGACTTTTTTTTTTTTTTGGTTTATCATTCAATTCTCTAATCCCCTAAAAGAAGAATTTAATAATAAAAAGTACAGAAAGAGCAGGAAGATACAGAGGTATTTTAGTCATCTGTCCTTGTTGCTGTGACAAAACCTCTGATGACCAAGACCTAGCGGAAGAAGAAAAGGGTTCATTTAGCTCACAGTTGTAATCACCTCAGTTGGTCATCCTGCACTCAGGACACCGATGAACACTGCTGTCCCCCTCATGCTCTCCTCTCTCAATGTCCAGACCCCAAGGACACAAACCAAGGAATCCCCAGACCCCAAGGACACAAGCCATGGAATCCCCAGACCCCACGAACACAAGCCATGGAATCCTGAGACCCCCAAGGACACAGCCAAGGAAGCCCCAGACCCCAAGGACACTAGCCATGGAATCCCCAGAAAAAATATAACCAAGGAATCCCCAGATCCCAAGGACACAAGCCATGGAATCCCAGACCCCACGAACACAAGCTATAGAATCCTGAGACCCCCAAGGACACAGCCAAGGAAGCCCCAGACCCCAAGGACACAAGCCAAATGGAGTGGTGCCACAAATATTAAGGTGGCTCTTTCCACCTCTGTTAACCCAACTCAGAAACCGCCCCACAGACAGACCCAGAGGTTTGTTTTCTAGAGGATTCCAGCTCCTGTCAATCTGACAATATTGTCACAATGTGTGAGTGTACTGTAACTGACCTAGCAAAATAGGTGTCTGGATGAGGTCCTGGTGAAAAATGAGAGCATTTGCTTGGCACCGTGTCCCCAAAAATGCAGGACTTGGAAACAAGAAAGGGACAGAGAGGGCTAGAAACAAAGCAGAGAAAGTGGAATCTGTGAGGCTACAAATGCAGCCACGGTGAGCCAGGAACCAGTTCTACCACAGCTCTAAGTGAAGCCTCAGTACCCAAGGCATTCTGGGAGAAGGCCTACACTGAAGGCAATAGGCCAAGATCATCAACACAGCTGTGGGTTCGTATTTGCTCATTGCTGAGTATGCCTAAGGCCAAGAGTGGAGTATGAGACACAACAGGAAGGAATTTTGTCCTTGATGAAGCTAGGGATCCCAATTTGTAGAACGTTGACTCAACATACGACTTCATTCAGTACATGCATATGGCCATCGATAGCTCTCACCTTCATACACGGAGATTCCTGCTTGATTCGATTCTCAGGAACTTCTTTAAAGTGGTATGGGACTGCTAATCTGAGCCGAGCATGAAAGCCAGAGCCCAGATAATCACACAGACGAAAAGAGGCCTACAGAAGATAAGGCATTCAAAGAACATTTGATGATAACTTCAAAAGACCTGGAAAATATCCAGAGAAGTCTGTGGAGTAACTACAGCCCCCAAATAAAGCCAAATGGTCTTAAAAATGTAAAAATTCAAAAAACCGACATAAGGAATTAAATGTATCCTTCAAATAAGAAGATTCAAAATAAGGTTTGAAGAAAATCCAGAGTGTTTTCTGGAATAAGATACCTGAAGTCAGAATAGAGGGAGGAGATGATGTCAAGGACGAAGGCTGTCTAACTAGCACTCGAGGGAGACAACAACTGTTCAGAAGAAACAAGACTGACCTGGAGCAACCATTTCAGAACAACTTCTAGGAACGTAGAGAGACCTGGGAATGTAGATACAGATCACCAGAGGTCCCACAGTGAAGCATGCCACTGTGCAACTTCAGAAGCTCAGCTTCGGGAGAAAAACACCCCCACCAGGACACACAGCAGTACTGCTATTTAAAATCAGCACTCGATGTGACTTCAGAATTGCAGGAAATGATTTTTTTTTAAATGGAAAATGATGATTTACTTACTTTTTTTTTTTTTCGCTCAGACAATCCTTCAAATGGGAGGATAGAATAGAGTCTTGCTGACAGAAAGACTCAGGAATCGACCACTCAGGCCCTTTCACTCAGAATGCTTGACCGTGCTCCTCAGCACAGTGACAGAATAAGCCTAGGAAGAGACAACTTCCAGGCAAGAGGGAGCCTCCTCCGGACCCAGGATGGCCACAGGCAGGTACGGCAGTAGGTTCGTGACGTTGAAACATAGCAGCTGCAGAGAAACGAGTCACGGAGCAGAGGTGCGGAGAGGATGAGGGGGAACGCACGAGGTTTACCCAGAGGCACGTGCCAAAAGTCAGGCGTCCTGTCAGAGAGCCGTGTGGGTGGGACTCCAGGTCAGAAAACAAGGTGAAGGGCAGACAGGGAAGCATTTACTATGAACAGAGCCCTGGACAGATGAGGAACAGGGGCAGCGCAGTCCCGGAATGTGCAGCTTAACTTAAAAGCCAGCTCGGAATGAAGAGTCTACATCTTGTAAGCATTTCTTCTTTCTAGCATAGCCACCCAGCAACTCCAGTTTAAAAACCAACGCCAAACAAGCCAAAGCAAGACTGTAGGATTTACCCAGAATGCAGATTAATTAAAAAACAATTGATAATACAGACTGATATTTACAAACATTTATATTTTCAGATGGGTACTGTGGAGTCTGGGAGTGGATGCTCACTAACACTCAGTTACATTCCCCCACTCAGATGAGCTCTCCCAGGCTTCTGGGCCCAAGTCAAAGGCGTCTTATGCTACCATATCAATGAGCAATTTCTACAGCCCTGGCTCTCCCAATGGACAAAGGAGGTCCCTAAACTTCTCTGGTTCCTTTCCTCCTGGTCACATTCAGTCTCCCATCACTTTCCTATTGCAGGACTGGCTTTTCTATAAGTGTGACCAACCGAATCATCTAAATTTCTTGTCTGTGACTTGCCCTAGAAGCCAAGACAGCACCACTGACGTATAAAGATACCCACTGTTCACCTCACAGTTCTGCTCAAACATCCAAATAACAGAATACACAGCGTTATCTAGAGGAAAGAAGCACACGCTCTCTGTCCCTAACCTTCTTCACCTCCTGGGCCACTAACCAGCAAAGCATCACCTCAGGTGCTGTGTGCCGGGGAGGGCCAGGTCTCTGTGGATTCAGACGCTAGCTCCCCTTCAGGGCTTTGCAATAACTGTTCTCTAGGTTTTAGATGAAACCAGTCACAGACATCCTTTTCTTTTCACCTTGGGAACTTCAAGGATCTCAGAGGCATGTACTCAGAATGAAAGTGTCTTTAAAATCCAGCACTCGGGCAATAAACAACTGTCTCGGTGATGTGAGCTGGAAGCGCAATAGGGAAAAAGAGACCAGAACAGAGCTGGATTCTACTCCAGATAAGTCACGGTTCAGTACAGGAGATTGACAGCAAGGGAGGAGAGCCGGGGCCAGGGAATCAAAATGACTAAGTGGAAACATGAGGGATGCAGGGCCTCTGGTTCAGTGGACCTTCTATGATTTTTTACTGAAGACAAGCCGGTTGGGGTACGAAGAGACACCAAATAAGGAGAAATTCGATGACGGTCACACATAAGGGGTGGCTAATCTCTTAACTGAAGTAGCAAAGGATATTGCTACCTCAGAGTGATCCAGGTGCAAGATAAGGAAGATGAGGTCAAGGCTCTCTGTCTCCCGAGGCTCGCATGAAGTTGGCCGTCCTGATCACAGGTGGCAACTGGTGCTTCCAGGACAAAACGTGCTAGTGCACCAACCACACGTATGAAAGCCACACGGCAGAGCCATGCTCATGGTGGAAAGCAGGAAGGCGATGGGGTGAACTAAGTCTTTGGCGGTTATGGAAACTGTGTTATCATTCATGAGCACATTAGTGGGGAAAGGTAAATGTTTCCAAAACTTACAGCTAACGGCCTGCGTAGACCTGGAATCTAGCCACAGGCAAAGCTTTGACGCTACAGTCTTTCAGATGGTTTTGGAAGCTGAGATTTGTAGCATTATGAAATTAATTATAAAGACAAAAGCCTTTTGGCATCAAAGTTTAAAAATGTTATTTTACATGTTTCTAAGTTTTAAATACATAAAATATATCGAATCTTTCCGTTTTTGGAATGACATTAACAGACAAACTACATCTATTAAGTTTAATGCAGAATGATTAAGGAAACTGCAAAAACTGCCTTCAGGTTATGAATACAGATTATATTTACTAGTATGCATATCTATGAGATACACATTACACAACCATTACAGAAATAACACTTGGTACAAGGTTTTTCTTACGAATCAGAACTACCCGTGGACATTAACATAGTAATTCCTACTTAGGAGGTCTAGGAGGCACGGATGCCAAATTTTATACATAAAGAAACTGAGGTCCCAAGGTGTCGGGATAATCAATGCTTCTTCTGCCTCTGCTACAGTTCAGATGCCTCTCCTGGACAGCAAAGAAGGAACTGAAGCACCAAGAGTAGGAGCCACTCTTCCTCCTGGGCTGTTGTTCCCCGGCTCTGAGCTCCACACAGCAACTGACCTGAGCACTCAGCTTTCCCGTTCTCAGCTTGCTCCGATCTGTTCTTAAATATTAACTTTCACACCGTCTCACTGGGGACTGCGTCTGAAACAAGTCCTCTTTGTTCTGTGTTTGCAGCTCACCAGAAAGTGCCATGCAGACACTTACCAGCTTGCCTTCTGCTTGATCAGACTTCGAGAAACAATTTCACTAGATTTTCTAATGGGCTTGCCTGCTATTGATCCCTCAACCCCACAAACACACCACTTAAATGATTCTGAACACAACGGCACTAAAATGCTCTAAAATAGAACTGTGGAGAAGGAGGCTCTTAGCCTCTGGCTGCCCCAGCAGGTCTTGAGCGAGCACTCTCCGGTCTTCTGAACTGCGCTTGGTCTGACACTGAACTGACAGAGAAGCACACAGACTTGCAATCCCCACATCCCCACCTCCTCATTGCTGTGAGCCACCGAGGACAGAGCAGCTTGAGGCTGTTTTGGGGTAAGAATTGTTCCTAATATTCTGTCTTGTTCAGTCTTTCAGTCTCAGGATAAGGAGATACAAAGTTGTTTAACTGTATTGATAACTTCTGGTTTACTACCATGACAACTCAACTTCTGCGTCCAGGAGGAAGGAAGGCGAAGCTGCTTCCTGGCTTCCTCCCCATAGCTTGCTCAGCCTGTTCTCTTACTTCACACAGGGCCAGCTGCCCAGGATGGGTTCTGTCCGTATCCATCATTAAAAGATGGCTCAGTGGTTAAGAGCACTGGATGCTCCTCCAGAAGACCTCGGCGTAATTCCTAGCACCCACATGGCTGCTCACAACTGTCAACACTCAAGTTCCAGTGGCTCTGACTTTTCACAGACATACTTGTAAGCAAAACACCAATCACATAAAAATAAAAGGAAGGAAGGGAAGAAGGAAGGAAGGAAAGAAGGAAGGAAGAAAAGAAGGAAGGAAGGAAGGAAGGAAGGAAGGAAGGAAGGAAGGAAGGAAAAGAAAAAAGAAAAAGCCCACAGGCAATTTGATGGAAGCAGTCCGTCAGTTGAAGTCCCCCCCCCCTTCCCAGGTGGCCCTAGCTTGTGCTGAATTGACAAGAAGCAACAAGACAAACAACTAACCCACATAGGTGGGCACAATTGGTCATTTTCTGGAGATAGGAAGGTAGAAATTTTCATGCATTTATTGTCTCCCCTGCTTTGCACAGCTCAGTCGCTCTGTTTTATCTCTGCATGTCCAGAGTATAACACAGTACACGGTGCTGCGTTTACAAGTATCTGGTAAACATGAACTGGCTCCAATTCAAAACGCTGCCAAATGGCTGAGCTAGCATTTCAATTTGGGTCACTATGCCTCTGGAGGCATAGCTCAGGAAGGCTGTAGCATTTTGCCTCCTTTTACACCCTTTTATTGGGGGAGGAGAGTGGGGGTGGTGTGGGGAGGAGTCAGGAATGGAGTTTTCTCTGCTCCAAGGTATACTGCTGAAACGCATCTTAAGGTGCTCTGCAACAACTAGTGACAAATATGAGCATGGAACATGAAGCTGAGAGGTGAGTCGGCTACAAGGTCTTAGGATTCTGCTTCCGGCTACTGTCTCTTGGTGTGTCCACGTTTGTGTGCTCATGCTCAGAAGTCATTGTCTACAAAAGCAGTAAATGAGCAGTATTTTTTTTTACTGGGCAAAATGCACACAAAGGGAATTCATTTCTTTAGTTCTAACGAAAATGGAAAATGAGCCAGCAAGGTTATTTCTTCACCTCCGAGGAACCAGACAGGGCTGCACACCCCAATGGGCTATGGACTATTCCGAACACTTCCTTTGCCAAATGAGTCACAGATTTTTGAGCAAGTAGATTAGTCTAGAATTTATAGGGATGCCATTGCAGATTAAAACAAAACTGTCTTAGTTGGGATTTCCACTGCAGTGATAAAACATCACGGCCGACGGGCTAGCTGGGGAGCAGAGGGATTTTCTTCACTGTGCAGCTCTCAGATCACACTCCGCCACTTCAGCGGCTACTCGGTTCGCTGTGACTCAGTTTCTCCCGTCTCACAAGACAGAGAGTATTACTCATCTCCTCGGACTGGGAAGTGAATGAACACATGGGGATAGTAGAGAACAGCCCCTCACTTACATGGCTAGCTTACCCTGTTGACTATCCTACATGAAACCACTGATGTGTTTCTCTTCTGCTCCTAGTCTGCAAATATAGGAGTGCCCTCATCTACTGAAGAAGATTAAGTAAGAAATTATAGTAATAAGCACCTGTAGTCTTTAGATAATTTTTGGCATTCTGTATTGTCATAATTATCCTTCTTTAACATGTTGTTATTGAGCTCTTACCATGGCTGATAAATAAATCATATTTATCACAGGCATTTATTCATAGATTAAAAACAGTATTATAGGATGGGCATCAGCCATGGCTGAGCGTGGAGAACACAAAGTTTCTGAAGGTACTGAGTTCGGCTGTGGTGCCGGAGGCCATGGGGCCAAGGGTGAGCGTATTTGAGAATGCCAATTACATTACAGATAAACCACAATATTGAAAGGAAGTTCTAGCTTCGTGAAAATATGTAATCTGTTCTTGTATCTTAACTATAAGTAGTTATCCAGTACAGATCTATTTGGTGCGTAAATAACAGCAAGGATACAGTCTGAGAAAAAAGGCTTTTGGATTAATAATGTCCCTTCCTGCAGACAGACTCTACTGGGATGTCCATGTCTGCCCCACACCATAGGAAAACACAGTCTCCCTGCACAAATATTGGCCTTTGAGTTATTAGAGAGTTTTCCTCTTCTTAAGTGACAGGCCATCCTCATTAGTGACCCAGAGGTCAGGCCAGACTGAAGTCATTATCAAGTGTGTAGATGGCACTAATGGCAGGGCACCCACAGATACTCTCAAGCACAGAGTCTCGAAATAAAGTGACAGGGACTATAAGGGGGCACAGGCTCCTCCAACAGGAGGTGACACTGGAAGTGACTTGTGTCCCCTTCACTGCTTCCTGACACGTCAGCTGCGATGTGCCCTGAAACAATGACAACCAGGAGATCTCACACAATGACAGTCGGGATAAACAGCCAGGATGCTTTCTTTATCATCCACTCGTTCCTACGTGCAGATCTGCTCCTTTATCGCGGCGGCCTGATTGTGACCTGCTAGCATTTCCAGGCTGAAACCTAATCATTGCTGCAACAGTGTTCGCAGGCCTGGACCGCAGAAGGCCAGCAGCCTAGGAAGGAAGATCCCTATGAGCATCCTGGGAAAGGGTTGAGGAGAACCGAGTTCTTTCTCTACACATGGTGAGGACCCAGCAACACTGTCCATCCGTGAACCAGGAAGTGGGCCCTCAACAGATACCGATCTCTGGCCTTGTGCATTTTGTCTCACTGAATTTTGAGAAATAAACTCCGGCCAGCTGTTGGAGTCACTCAGATTATGGTCTTCGGTTATAGCAGCCCAGATGAACTGTCACTGCACTGAACAGAAACCTTTGAGAACACCTTGGAATCACAAAGATGAATGTTTCACCTGAGGGCGCATTTGGGAACACATTGCTAGAAACTGCTTCCAGGTTTGTGGGAGTAAATATTCGGAGGGACTAGGTCAGGATGAAGCCACGGACACATGTTAACAAGGTGAAGCTCGCTGGGGGAGCTCAGGGGCCCCGTCCAGCGGATCTTCAGCACTATCGCTATCCTGCACCACGTGGAAGCTACGCCACCTCCCGGGGGATGAATGCAGGTGACTGCTAGTGCGATCCATATTGTTTATAAGATGGTAGCTTCCAAAAAAAAAAAAAAAAAAAAAAAGAACATTCTAATTCTAAACTGTACTAAGAGCTACGTAACAAAATTTCATTTTGTTACCAATGACTTGGGTCTGAAGTGTAACCAAACTGTAAGCATTCACGGGCAAACTTATTTAGCGTATATCAGCTAAGTAAGACGTGGCATGTGCCCAATACTATGCCCAACACAAGCTAGGTGCTAAATGAATGCGTGAGAGAACACAGCACACCTCCTTCCGTTCCTACATGTTGGAGAGAGGAACTGGTTGGCCACTATGGGAAATTCAAACAAGCTTTAGCTAACCAGTTCCTTTTATTTACAAGATGAAACAATTTGTCCACATCAGTCTTTCTGATGGCATCACAGAAAAGCAATTATGTATGTGTATATGTAGATCTCACTAACTACCGAGAACACAAAATAAAACCTCCAAGGAAAGCCTTTTCTCACCATGTTCTGGTGAATAGCGGAGTTCACCAGCCACTGCCATGACATTTTCACCGTGTTAGACAGTCCGTGTCTGCGGCTGATACACACTCCAAAGAAGGATGTGCAGCGGTTAGATGCAAGCAGAGAATTTCATACACGGAACGTGAGCACCTTTAGGTTCTGGCATCGGAGGGGTCCTGGAGCCAGATGTCAGTGGAGCTCACTGCACAGCTCTGCTTCCCGGTGACTTGTACCCGTAGTATCGTTACAACACGAGCATTTTCATGTCTGTGACTTAGATTCCTAGTGCATTCCTAGTCATTGCTCTCATGTCCAGAGGTTCCCATCACCTCTATAATCTCCTTTGCTTCTATCTGTCCACTGCAGTGTTACTGATTCTCATCTACGGAGTTAAAGAAGCGGGTAGTGAAAGTGTGCAAACTCACATTAAAGATAAATAATAACGTGCTGAATGAAACCTGAATAGCTAAGGAATGAAGCTCACAGCTACATGCTGCCCCCGGGAGGAAGCTGGCTCGAAGCTCAGAACGGCACGTGAGAGCTGGGGCTGGCACTGCACATATTATAAAAGCATCTAGAAGATCGCTTTCTGTTTGCAAGAAGGGACACCCAGACTGGTAAATAATCTATAAAGTAAAATTAGGCTTATTAAGATGAACACATTCAAATTATTCAAAAGCAGTATTTTCCTAACAAGAAGTTTAAGGGTTGTTATAATTAGGTAGCAATGTCCCACCAATCAGTTTATGGAAGTGTAAATGACGTCACACTGAGGACACTAAAATTCTAAGCAGAGCCTGAGGTAGCCCCATGCCGGGCTGCTGCGCTGTGGACTCTGTTCTCCCTGATGGTCCCTTGTGCTGCATTTTTTTGTTTCCCGTTCTGTATCTCTTCTATAAAAACTGGGCGCAACTAAAACTGCTGCTTTAATAATCTAAATGATTTGTATATTAATACGTGTACTGTGTTATTTACTTTCCTACTGCTGTGATAAACGCCACGGGCAAATTTCAGGAAGAGGCAGTTCATTTTGGCTTATGGTTCCAGAGCGCTGAGTCTCAGGAGACTTAGCAGCAAGCAGCAGGCACGGCAGCAGGAAGCTGAGCGCTCACACGCCAAATACAGGCTTGCAGCACACGGCGAACTGGATGGAGAGTAAGACCACATACTCTCAGAGCCCACTCCAGTGACATACTTTCCCCAAGAAGGCCACCCCTCCTAAATCTCTCCAAAGAGTGCCACCAACTGGGAACCAAGTGTTCCCATGTCTGAGTCTATGGGGACATTCTTATCCCAACCACTACGTCATCATTCTGTGGAAATTTTTCTCAAAGAATGAAAAAAGAAAATATAGAAAATAGTTCTCCCAATAAATATGATTTTCTATTCCGTTAATCTGCATCTGAAGGAAAAAGGAAACATAATATTTGGAAAACAATGAAGTTGAATCACGTTTTGAAATTTTCAGAGTAAGAAGCAAATTTACCCAAGTTTTCAAATCTCAAGGAGAAAACTTGTTTTTAATATTATATCCCACAGTGTGAATATAGATAACGTGTTATAGATTTCAAAATTACTAACAATAAGTTTCAAATGTTCTAGTCAAACACACACACACAAAAGTTAGGTATTTGAGACTTGACTTAGCTATTGCACCATATTTGTAAATAATGTCGTTTTGTACTACAGACATTTAGGAAATCATAAATTGCCAATATATGATAACAAAGAAATTGTAAAAATATTAGCAGGTAAGATATCATTGAAGTACAGATGCTTTTGCTCACATCCCAATTAAATCATGAATCAGCACAACACTTCCATCTTCCATGTGACTCACATCCACCGCTGATGCTCTGAAGACTTAAAAGTTTTAAAAATCTTAACCATCTTTTTTCTCTACAATTTCAAATGTATAACAACATCCAAAGTCTCTCTATAAACAGATTCCCTCTCCCTTTTCTAATCGCAGGACGTAAAAGTCTTCCATTTTAGAGTGTGTTAAACCACAAACACACAACACTGCTTCCTACTCTCATCAAAACGCCAGGGGTGATGGAGAACCATCTACCTTGGAGGGTTTCCTAAATAAATAATTCTGACCAATTCATTTTTATTTTTTTTTTTAAAAAATGACCGAAAGCAGAACAAATTTCCATTAGTTTCAAATCGTAAATTATTCCTGTGAATAGAAGCTCCAGGCCTTTTGTGGAAGTCGTGCAGCCACTCTTGAAGGCATTCTGTTTCCCCGTGTTGCTCCGCAGGCAGCACTGGAAGAGAGGCAGGGGCACAGAGGGAGGGTGTGGTGTCTGCAGCTTCCTTGGGTCTTATCCCTGGGCTTCTGAATAAATCACAGTTAAGTGTTTGCTGCAGGCTCCGCTCACTCCCAGAATGGGCTGGCTGCATTGACGGCAGGTTGAAGGCATGAAGACTGTAGGATGTTATTTAGTCTGAGAGTTAGAAACCAGGGCAGGCTGCCCTGCCAGCGTTGGCAGTGCTACAACTTGGTGTCTCTGGCGGCACTGAGGACGCCCGCTGGTCTGTCGGTGTCCTGGGCATCTTGCCACTGTCCAGAATTCCTAACCTCCTTTCTGGACAGCCCTCCTACAACTGTGGCAGTGGAGCTGGGGTGGAGAAGAGTGTGAGCCACCCCAGCCCCCAAACTGCACTCCTGTTCAAGCCAGTGCAGCCTCTGGGCAGGATTAACACTGTGGAAAAGGAAACTGCCATTTTCAGGGTGATTGTTAGGAACCGCTACTGTGTCTTTCTTTAAGACTAATAAGCGAATTAAGCCCTGGGGCTTCCATAGTTCTAGTTCACAGACTCTGACCAAGACCAAATTTGTTCAGCAAAAATTATTCTTGCAAATATTATGTTAAATTTGCCAAATTGGAGTTCAGTCTTCCTTGGTGCCTGTACTGGTAAGTACTTGGTAACTGATCTAAGCTTCTACCCATTTATTAGGTACTTTGACAAACAGGTATTTTTAAAGCAGGCCCAGCCTCAAACTTCATGTTAGGAGTGGTATGAAATGATACACGTTTATGACACAGAGGTCAAAGTCTAGTAGACAAGGAAGTAAGTAAAGCAGGCCGCATAGAGATGCTACCTGCACAGGTGAATGAGCAAAGCTCTCCACTGAAGACCTGCTGTTTAGGTGTTTAGCTAGGTCCTCAACAACTGACCCCACCCCCCCATGAGTCTTTACTAGGAACCGAAAGGGTTAAGTGGGCTGCCAGCATGTTGTCACACACCCATGCCTAGTGGCCACCCCACAGACGGAAGGTATTCTGTTGTAAAGCACAGCCCACCTGAAGAAGTCCTGAAGTGAGTGGAAAACAACTCATTTTAGCTGCAGCTTACTACATGGTGAAGTGGGAGGCGGGGCAGGCACTCCGGGTGTGGGGAACTTCTGAACAATGTCGGGATCCACTTCACATCAGGGAAGGTGGGGAAGTCACGAATGATGGAAGGGGCGAGAACAGTGGGACTGAAACCCTCACACCCTGGCTATTTGGGGGTAAGAGCAGCAGCAATTCCAGGACAACCATTGTCCTCAATATTCCAGAAAGCACCATGTGTGACTGATTCAAAGTTAGGCTAGGTTTCAAGTTCATTTGAGTCAAGTCTGTCGTTATAGTTGTCTGAGGTGGCATTGGCTTTCTGTGCACAAAGCAGCATCCTGAAGGTCTCTCACATCTGCCCCTGCAGCTCCCAGCTCCCCACTTTTCCTAGTCCCCAAGTTGCTCTGTGTTAAAGAAGTGTGGACAAGCAGAATCTGAAAAGTTCTAGGGAGTTATCTGCTCATCATATCTGCCTCCTCCACCCTGAGCAGTCACCACCTCTGTGCCCTGTTGGAGTCTGGCCTTGCTTCCAGTGTTGCAGAGTGTCCTGTAGCCTCCATGTCTGCCTCCCTCACGGTGCTGGAAAAGATCTCCTAGCCATGTTTTCTGTCTATCCTCCTTTCTGAGCTTCCTTACAGATCAACCATTCCTTACAGGAATCTTCACTCCAGACTCAGAGAAAAATTTGGAAAACCTTTGAAGAGTTTTATTTGAGTGGGGGAGAGGGTAAAGTTGGTGAGTATACAATATATTACAAAAAACTAGCTGTATGTTTATGTTTGCAAGAGGGCTGATACCTGAAAGACTGAATCCAGTGAACCAACCACCTTGTTTCCTGTCTGTGTAAGACATCACAGTGATGAAGCACTAGAAAGGCTGTGTGGAGAGATCCCACCCAGATGGACACTGAACTGCATTCCTGAATGTGATTTAACCAATCTTTCTGTTTGTTTGTTTATTTTTTGAGTTAGAGCTTCACTGTATAACAACCTTGGCTGTCCTGAAACTTGATCTCTAGATCAGGTCTGCCTCAAACTCACAGATTTACCTGCTTCTGCCTCCCAGAAGCTGGGATTAAAGGTGTGCACCACCACTGAGATTTAACTTATAAGAGGGCAGACATTACCCAACCAAGGCTGTGCATTACTGTATATAGTCAAGCATGCTGTTGATAGGGGTCCCCCTGGAGCACAGTAAAATGAGGTAGTATCACTGTGGCCATGCAGGGGCTGCTGGGATCCAACTTCCCACCTGTAATCAAGCTTCCTTTCTCACAGATCATATCACACGATTGGACAGACTAAAAACATTTGAAGTTCTTTGTATTATTCTTTATGGAAACATCTTCCAAAAGCAACCAATTTTGATGTTTTAGATTATAGGTATGTATTATAAGACTGAATGAAACAAGTTCTAATTATTTTAGACATTTAAAAATAAAACAATTTGCATGCACATTAAAAAACAGATCATGAATTCTATATCTCAATGATTTATACTAGCAAATGAAACTGGGTTCACAACCCTCATGAGACTGGAACTATCATTAGAACTTGGGCTGTATAACAAACACCTCATGTGGCCATATGCCTGTGCCTCTTTTTGAATGAGAAAGAAAAAACTAAGCTTTAGACTGTAAAACATTTCACTGAAATGTACCCAAGAAACATGAGTCTTTAAATATCCAATTTTTTGACTTCTGACCCTTTTCTTTAACAAATACAAGAAGGTCCAATATTCCGTAAGCAGAAGGCTACAGTGACTATGCTCACGTACCTGCACCCTTGAGGTCTGCATTCAGGGCTCCACACAACCACAAATCATGAACTTGAGGGAAAACCCTGTATAAACATGTATGGATGTTCTTTGAGTCACTATTCTGCAAGCAGAAGAGCTTTCCAAGCATTCACACTGCATTAAATATCAAAAGTTGGGCAGAGATGACTCGAAGCAAATGAAAAAGGATGTTCAGGGCATGTGCAAACACTTCTATTTTACCTAGAGTGACTTGACCGTCTGAAGATTTGGTATGGGCGGCTGAAGTAGTCACATACATTATCCACAACAGGCAATAGATTGTCTTTAAAAGAAAAACAATGTTCTTTTGATGTCAAGCTTCTTGAGTTCTTTGTATATTTTGGAGATCAGTCCTCTGTCCGATGTGGGGTTGGTGAAGATCTTTTCCCATTCTGTAGGCTGCTGTTTTGTCTTGTTGACTATGTCCTTTGCTTTACAGAAGCTTCTCAGTTTGAGGAGATCCCATTTATTAATTGTTGCTTTCAGTGTCTGTGCTACTGGGGTTATATTTAGGAAATGGTCTCCTGTGTCAATGCATTCAAGTGTACTTCCCACTTTTTCTTCTATGAGGTTCAATGTGGTTGGCTTTATGTTGAGGTCTTTGATCCATTTGGACTTGAGTTTTGTGCATGGCGATAGATATGAATCTATTTTCATTCTTCTACATGTTGATATCCAGTTATGCCAGCACCATTTGTTAAGATGCTTCCTTTTTTTTCCATTTTATATTTTTAGCTTCTTTGTCAAAAATCAGGTGTTCATAGGTTTGTGAACTGATATCCAGGTCTTTGTTTCTATTCCATTGGTCCTCCTGTTTTTATGCCAACACCAGGTTGTTTTTATTACTAATGCTCCATAGCAGAGTTTGAATCCAGGGATTGTGATGCCTCAGAAGTTCCTTTATTGTACAGGATTGTCTGAAATGCTCAACATTCTTAGCCATCAGAGAAATGCAAATGAAAACAACTCTGAGATTACATCTTACACCTATCAGAATGGCCAAGATCAAAAACATTGACAGTTTATGCTAGAGAGGATGTGGGGCAAGAGGAACACTCCTCTGATGTGGGATGTTCTTCTTTATATGTGTTGCTTTTATTGGTAAATGAATAAAGCTGTTTTGGCCTACGACATGGTAGAATATAGCCACGGTGGAAAAGATTTACAGAAAGAGTAGGTGGAGTCAGGGAGATGCCAAGTAGCTGCCGAAGGAGAGAGATGCCAGAACCTTACTGGTAGGCCTCAACCTCATGGAGATAGGAGATACACAGATTACTAGAAATAGGTTAATTCAAGATGTAAGAGCTAGCTAGAAATACACCTGAGTCATAGGTCAAGCAGCGTTGTAATTAATATAGTTTCTGTGTGATTATTTGGGTCTGGGTGGCTGAAAAATGAATGATCAGTCTTCATTACACAATGGCGCCTATTATCTGGGGCATAGATTTACATAAGATGTTAAAAAACAAAAACAAAAAAAAGCTGAAGAAAAAAAGAAGGCTTCTAGACCCACAAAAACAGGAAATGTAAGCACAGCCTTCACATATACTCTTCCATTGCTGGTGGGAGTGCAAACTTCTAAAGCCAATTAGTGAATAAGTATGGTGATTTTTCAGAAAATTAGGAAACAGCCTACCTCAAGACCCAGTAATACCGCTTTTGGGTATATATCCAAAGGATGCTCAATCATACCACAAGAACATTTGCTCAACTATGTTCATAGCAGTTTTGTTTGTCATAGCCAGAACCAGGAAACAACCTAAATGCCCCTTGATTGAAGAATGGATAAGGAAAATGTGGTACATTTACACAATAGAGTACTATACAGTGGTAAAAATAATGATATCTTCAAGTTTGCAGGCAAATGGAAAAATCTAGGAAAAAACATATTGAATGAGGTAACCCAGACCCAGAAAGACAATTATCACATGTACTCACTCATAAGTGGCTTTAAGACATATAGCATCAGTATGGCTATAGGATAGGGTCATTTCAGGTTCTCTGTCCTCAGCTGCCCCAGGAACTAACTGGGGACATCACCCTGGGCACCTGGGAGCACCAAATCTCTTGCCAACCCTAAGATGGCTCCCTTAATTAAGATGTGTGCTTCCCTGCTCCCCTATCCAACCTT
>NW_026067897.1:9053624-9057514 GCF_014885135.2 Alexandromys fortis
TTTGGTAATATCTGATCCTTTGTGTCATGTGCTGACTAGTTTATGTTAACTTGACACAAGCAATAGTTATCTGAAAGGAGGGAACCTCAGTGAGAAAATGCCTCCATAAGATCTGGTTGTAAGAAATTTTCTTAATTAGTGATGGATGGGGGAGGGCCCTGCCCATTGTGGGTGGTGTTATTCCTAAGCTGGTGGTCCTGGGTGCTAGAAGAAAGCAAGTTGTGAAAAAGTCATGAGTAAGTCAGTAAGCATGACCCCTCCATGGCCTCTGCATCAGCTCCTGTCTCCAGATTCCTACCCTGTTTGAGTTCCTGTCCCGACTTCCTTCAGTGATGAATAGAGATACAGAAGGATAAGCCAAGTAGACCTTATCATCTCCAACTTGCTTTTAAGTCAGGGTGGTTACATCACAGTAACAGAAACCCTAACTGAGACCAAGTTACAACACTCCCCATTCAAAAGCAACTAATTTGATTTTCGCTGAGTCATTCTTGTTGGCCAAGATTCTCTAGGATAAGATCTAGAAACTGGCAATAAACTTGTGGTTCAGCTTTCACCCCCAGAAGAACCACTTTTTCTTATTCTCTTGCCATCATCTCCTCTTACTGACCTGATCGTTGGCCAGTCTTCCCTTGTAAGTGTCTTCCTGTTCAAGTTCATGTGAGTCAACACTGAGAGACAAGTGGGCAACACAGCCAGATTACTGTCATCCATGGACACTGAACCTCAAAAGACCAAAGTCCCATGACTGATGGGGATGCAAGACCCGAAAGAACTTCCATCACCACCCACCCACTCTGAGGATGGGCACCCACTGTCTACACACTAATCTGTCGAAGGAAGCACTAACTTGGAGGCTTATATTCTGTATAAACATAGTTATCATTAATTAGGCTTGAAATATGGTGTTGGCAAACTGGTTTATCGAACTAGAACGCAGTAACTGGAAATTACACAGATTGGAATGATGTAAGCAAAAAGTAATGATTAGGAACACTTTACATCCACTAGACACATTGTTCGAATCCAACAAGCTGAAATAAAGTGCTGCTAATTTAGATATACAGAGAAAGAAACCACCAGCTTCCCAAGCTTTGCCGAACGCTTGAAACTGAGAAGAATATCTGGGTATAAGCAAAAGGAAATAAAATCATCTGAAAATTAACCCATTCTTTCATATTCAATCACAATTGGTAAAAAAAAAATTATGGTAGATATTAAATCTTCCATAGTCACCATCTCCCCTGAACTATACAACCCCCAGGAAACTGTGGAACACTAAAGTAAAGTACCTTACCCAGCAGGCCAGTCCATTATCAGGTGGCAGAGCTATTACAAAATGCAGGGGCAGGGCTTTGTTCCCAGTCTTAGGTAATCTGAAGCTCAAAACACTTTTAGGAAAAGAGCAGAAGTCTCATAAACTGCCACACACCACACCTTAAAGACATACTGTCCCAAAGCAACTAGTCTCCCATCTCAGTCATTTACTTAGCAAACACGCAGTTCATGGCAGGAAAAGTGAACAGAAGATGGCTTCAGCTTCTAACGTGATGGAGTTCTCACTGAGTCCTTGCTCAGATAACTAGAGAATGAGAGGGGATGGGGAGGAGAGGGAGAGAGAGAAGCTTGGGGAGAGGAAGAGAGAGCAAGCACTGAAGGAACGGTGCAGGGCTGGAAGAGTTGGCGCAGGGGCCGTCCAAAGGAATGATGCTAGCCATGGCCTTCCAAGGTCTTGTGCTTCACCTGAACCCCCGCGTCCACCCTCACATACAGTGTATAGAGGGCCAGGATGACAAACAGGATGTGATGAGAACATGAACCATTATGACTAGTTTTTGAACCTTTATAGCTTCAAGAAGTTAAACGTTATTGTCTAGGGATTCACTGTCAAAGTTGATTGGTTTAGCAGAGGTCCAGGGTGTCTACTAAAGAAATAGATGCCACTCCCACAAGCACTCCATTTATTGAACAAACTACTGAAGTTTCTCTGTTCATCCTAAGGCACACTGATCATGAGAATCCGATATCCCCTTAACCGAAACAGGAATTTCTCCATGCTACGCAAAACTGTTTTTAATTCAATGGTTTTTAAATAGTAAGTATCACACTGTGTCCTACAGCGCAGATGGGGACACACGAATCTCTTCAATGGTACAAATCTCCTCGCCTGAGTCATGGCTACATGTCCACCCTGGTTTCTCGCACACCTACCCCATAGCTGTGGCTTTATGTGGTATACGGAGGTGGAGATGTGCAGTCCCTGGAAAGGAAAGACAGACGTTGAGAGCATGGGGACGCTAGCACCGGAAATCAAAAGAAAGGGGATGCCAGCAGACTGTGCCAGTGGGCAAAGAAAGGAAGAGGAGAAGGTGATGGAGGGGACATACCGGTTGCATGTTGTGAGCCACACCACTAACTCAGCGCATTCAGTAATAGGCATTAACATTATTAATTGCCCAGTGCGTTTCTTCCCACAGTAAGGAATCTTATCATTGAGTATATAGTTATTTGCCAGGTTTAAAGGCATATTTTTAATCAGTTAATTGGGATATAATCTGAAGCAACAGCCATACATGAGGAACAAGTAACATTTTTGAAAATCAGTTTATATAAAAATGAGTAAGTCCTCCAGCAGTGCACTCAAATTCCATATCAATCCAGTCTGTAGATCATTTTTTTATTTGAAGTTCGTAGACAACCTTGTTATCTCCCAATGTTTTTGCTCTCAAGCCTAATTTTAGGTTAAATTTTCCATGTTCTGACAACTGCACCTGCTGTTTCCTCACCTGGTGCAGGGGTGTGGTTGAGCTATACACCAGCACAGTGGCGGGTTTATTTGCCATCTGGGCCTTTTGGCATCTTCATTCTGCTTTCTTGTAAACACATCCTTAAACAGAGTTGGTGAAGATGCTAGGACTACTGAATAAAAGGTAAACAACATGCAGTGGTCTTGAAAATGACAAATAAACAGCATCCACATTGGAGACTTGAAGTTTCAAATGTCATCTGTGGACTTGGAAAATAACAGAAATACCAGTTGGTCACTGCTGCAGCTCCAATTATAACTCCACTGTCTCCCCTGGGACTCAGAGGAGCCTACATTCTGGGATTCTCAGCGAGAGGGTTGTTACTGCCTCCTGGCTCCAGGTGCAGCCTGCAGCTTAAAGGAACCAGGCAGCAAGAGGCATGAGCAGCGCTGAGAGCCAAGAGGTGCTGTCCCGTTTAGAATCATGGTTGCTTTGTTGGCTGAAAGCAACAGTCCATCATAATCAAATTACAGTGTAGTAGAGAACTATCAAGAAATAAATTTTAACAATGGGTATATTAAATAATAACTCTCTGCCTATTAATGTGGTACTAAACATGCCCAGAAGGGACAGAGATCAGAGCTGAATTATGTATTAAAGAAGAAAGGAGCAGACTGAGTAAACAAACTCCCTTTCCTAAGTTTCAAAGACATTAAATGCTGTCATTCATTCTATATTTAAGTAATTTTTATCTGCATTAGTACAATTTTTAAAACAACATTTAAATATTTAAGTGCATTACAATTTATTACACCACTGCAGATTTCTGTTTATCTCCTGAGATATTTCTCCCACCTTTCACTTCAGAAACGAGCTGGAGTCACACAGTGTGGCACACATCTTTAATCCAGCACTGGGAGGCTGAGACAGGCAGATCTCTGTGAGTTGGAGACCAGCCTGGTCTACAGAAAGAATTTCAGGACAGCCAGAGCAACATAGAGAAATCCTTTCTCAAAAAAACAAATTCAAATCAAACCAAACCAACGATGACAATGACGAAGAAGAAGACGAAGAAGAAGAAGAAGGAGGAGGAGGAGGAGGAGGCAGAGGAGGAGGAGGAGGAGGAGGAGGAGGAGGAGGAGG
>NW_026067897.1:9057710-9085074 GCF_014885135.2 Alexandromys fortis
TCCAAAGCGCAAAATAATGCAAAGACAGTAAAGTTTGACTAAATACAATCACATTCTTCCAGATGTTCTCCCACCAAGCCTAAAGCAGTGCTGTGAGACGCTAGCCTCAGTCAGGTGCAAGAGCAGTTGAGCCCGCCTGGTGATAGCAGGTCTGCCTTAGTTACAGCACACTTAATATCATCCTGATATTTGCAATTTTATATGGATGCTTCTGAAAGAAATAAAATCAGAGTCTGATTCTAGATGAATTTTTATGTTTTTTAGAACTAGTATAGAGTTCATATTCCAGGAACTAGCCAGAAGGTTTATAAAGTACTGAGCTGTTTCCATGGGAACTGGTTGCCTTGCAGTGGAGAGATTGTTCACATATTTCTTGTATCCCAGAGACCACACAAAGGGAAAAGAGGTAGCTGAATTTTGGATTTTCAGGGTCAGTACCAATAATAATTTGGGGTAGGGTTCTATTCTTATAAGACTGTCAGATGGGAAGTTGGCATTAATACTTGAAAGTTACTTAATCTTAAATATTTCCTTATTCTCTGGTCTGCCTAAGACCATCAGGAAGCCAGCAATGCATTCTTTGGGGGGTGCACTGGTGCTAAAGCAATACCCAAAATTCACTTCAAGCCATTCTATGACTTACAGACAACCTGATTGCAAACTTCTGTTGCTAAGGAACTCTTGGGGCAAAGACAGGGCCTTTGCAACCCCACATGTGCAATGAGTGGCCATGATCCCCCCAGAAACTTCCTATATGTGGAGAGATGAGTGATTAACGTCTAGTGGGGACATGCACACCCTCCATTCACATCATGCAGGGGTTATACACAGCTGGAAGCAGAGGGAGACTGCCATATGCATCCTGAAGTGGGCAGGAGTCTTCATTGGGCATCCTTCTTCAAAGAAATGAGTCAACTCTGCTGTGCTTCAGACACCATTCCTACTGGGGACACACACAATGGCATCCTTGTTTCCCATGTCACCTTTTGGAGCAACACTGACAGGATATGAGGAAACAATGAGCAGGATTAGCACATGGTCTCACTCAGAAGAGAGGTCGGCCTACAAAGCCTACCCGTCTTAGGAGAAGACAGAACCACAGGGATGAACCCAGCTCTAGCTTTCTGATCTGTCCGGTGGGACCATAGTGAGGATTAATGAGAACATTTTGGTAATATTTTACGAAGGGCAAGGTTACACATCGTAATTACTGATGCTATTTATCAGTATTACTAATATTAAAGTTTGGACAGTATCCCATTCTAGGCTGTGTGTGCTTGTTTGTGTGTGTGTGTGTGTGTGTGTGTGTGTGTGTGTGTGTGTACTGCCTGGGGGGATGACTCACATCTATCTTTACAAATGATGAAATGAGATCACTGAGGAATGTTTTAAATAGCACATACACCTTGAGCTTTGTTTAGAATCAAGCTAGCCACCTGGAGGTGTGCTACCCCATTTTGTTGATACACAAGAGGGATGGAAACCAAATCCCACATGCATAAAAGGCAAACTTTTCTAAGCAGGGTCAGAATGGCAAACACCAGGTCTCTATGTCTTTGCCTCTATTTCTCCCTGTGGAGAATCAGTCCCAGCACTTTGTAGATGTTGTGCCAACTCTAGCACTGAGTTGTATTCTGGTCTTGGAAATACTTTCCTTTAAAAGTTACCTTACAGTCTAGAGTAAAAAGAATTATTTAAACCATTATAATAAATAATTCAATCTCTATAATATTTCTCAAAGCCCATGTATAGGCTATGCATAATATTTAGTTTTCCCCCAAAGAATGTTGTCTTAATTAAGGTTTCTCTTGTTGTGAAATGACACCATGATTACTGCATGTTTTGGTGACAAAAATATTTAATTGGGACTGACTGGCTTACTGTTTCAGAGGTTTAGTTTATTATCACTATGATGGGAAGCAAGGCAGGGTGGAGGCAGACAGGGTACTAGGTACCTGGAGAGCTGCGAGTTCTACATCTTGATCCACAGGCAAAAGGAAGTGAACTGTAGCACTGGGTATAGCCTGAGCATGTATGAGACCCCCAAAAAACCACTTCTACAGTGGCACATTTCCCACAACAAGGTCATACTCCCTAATAGTGCCACCCCCTATGGGACAAGCACCCAAACAAATGAGTCTATGGAGACTATACATATTTGAACCACCACAGGCCATCCCCTGCCCACCAAATGTCTGCTGTCATAACATAATGCAAAATTTGTTGAGTCTAACTTCAAAAGTACCCATAGTCTATCACAATCTCAACGATCTTTAAAAGTCTAAAGTTCAAACTCACTTCAGAGAGTCACAGAATCCTTTAACTGTAATCCCCTATAAAATCAAAATCAAAACACAGATCACATACTTCCAACATATGACGGCACAGGACATACACTGCCATTCCAAAGTAGAGGAAGGTGATGATAATGAGGAAATACTGGACCAAAACAAGACTGAAAACCAGGTGGGCAAACTCCAAATTCTGCATCTTTATGTCTAATGTCAAAATGTTCTCCAGATCTCCAGCTCCTTTCAGCTCTGTTGACTACAACACACTTCTCTCTTTTGGACTGGTTCCACTCCCTGTTAGCAGCTCTCCTCAGCAGGTATCCCACAGCTCTGGCATCTCCAACATCTTGGGGTCTCCAAGGAAATCCAGGCTTCACCTTCACAGCTTCATGCAATAGCCTCTCTGGCCCTCTGCACAAGGATGCCCCAGCTGCACGTCTGGCCTTAGTGGCTTTCCTTAGTTGTAGAGGGAGATTCTATAACCCTTTCTTCTATCATTGTCTTTAAAGCCAGAATCATACGGTTAAAGCTGCCAAGTTCTGCTGCTTGTTGGGGCTGGTACATGGCATCCTTGCTCAACTATACTTTCTGATTTCAAAAATTTCCTTCCCTAGGCTGGCCTCAAACTCAGGGATCCACCTGTCTCTACCTTCTGAGTTCTGGGATTAAAGGTAGGCACCACCATACCTCGCTCCAAACTTTCCTTTAGTTCCTTTTCACAGATTGGAGATTTAGCTGAGTAGGCTCTTGCCCTAAGGGTACCACTCCTTTAATCCATTTCTTAATCTGTTTATCTCCTTAAACACAGGATTTAGCTCCACTCTATTTCCTGGTGCTCTTTCTCCTCAAATTGTACATTTCCTATTTTTCCTTTCTCAGCTTGCTCCTTTTCATTATAAATCTTCATTAGAGTTACCACTAATAACCTCATACCAGAATGCATACAAGTCTACTTGGAGATTTCCTTTGCCAATGAAATTAATCCAAATCTCTTCCCTTTAGTCTCAGGCAGACTCTTTGGACAAGGACAAAAAGTTGCCACATTCTTCATCAAAATATCACGAATATGATCTCTATGCAACATAGTAAAATTCTTCTCTGAAACCTCTTGAACCAGGCCCCTGCAGTTCAAATCACCCTGGGCAACACTGTCTTCCATGTTCCTACTGGCATGGCCCATGAAGCAGTGATTAAAGCTGTTTTCCTCACCCAAAGCACCAAAGTCCAAATTCCTCCAAACAAAAACATGGTCAGCCCTATCACAACAATACCCAAGTCTCAGTACCAACTTCTGTCTTAGTTAGGGTTACTATTGCTGTGAAGAGACACCATGACCACCACATATCTTATAAAGAAAAAGATTTAACTGGGTGGATTATCACCATGGCAGGAGGCAAGGTAGGATGGAGGCAGACAGGATGCTGAAGAGGTAGCTGAGAGTTCTACATCTTGATAGGCAGGCACAGGAAGTGAACTGTCACACTGGGTGTGACTTGAGCATATATGAGACCTCAAAGCCCACACCTACAGTGACACACTTCCTCCAACAAGCCCGAACCCACTCCAACAATATCTCTCAAAGTGCCAGTCCCTATAGGCCAAGCATTCACATACATGAGTCTACGGGGGCCATACCCTAGTCTATGCAAGTATTGTTTTAAGTTGTCATTAATTTGAGTCTTCTTTTTGTTTGTGGTCTGTTTATCACAGGAAACTGAATTCTAAAGCAAAATCATAATATCTAATAGGAAAGAGTGAAAAAGGAAAGAAATGCCTTTCATTATTTAGCAGAAGGCCATGCCTGTGAGTCCAGATTCCACTGAGAGGGAAATGCAACCAAGCCCTCATAAGTAAATCTAGTCGTAAGATGAGTTAGTGTGACACGAAGACACTATTTCAGAAGCACAATGGAAATCATTCATCAGATAAAAATGTCAGCCATCTACCTTTAGATCCCCAATGCAAATGACAAGTTTAGGAAGCACCCCTACTTCCTCAGTACTGTAGTAATAAAAGCCTACACACAGCCAACCTTCAGGTGACCAAATACTTTATGACCCTATACTAACATCCACCGTCTCCAGAGGATGATGCAAGGAGGTGCCTGTGACAGGCAAGATTCAGACCCCACAGTAGATGTGAGATAAAACCACTCAGCTATGAAGGTTTTCATTTCCTCTTCTCCTGTCCTTGTGGGATCATTTGATTGTCATCCTAAAACTTCAGAGCCACGCTGAGAGTTTTTACTGCTGTCAGAGGAATATGCACGACACTGTTTTCTCCTGCTGTCAGAGGAAGTATTTATGCACACGAGAGTATAAAACTGCTGTAGCAGCAAAATCCCTGCAGATTTACAAGGGATCTTGGTTGCAAGGCAGCTGATGAGCACAGTCCTTGCAAGCCCTCTAACCCAAGGCCAGGGTTAGAAGAAAATTGTCCTCAATAATTTTAGGACAAAATACTGCTTCAGCTTCACCCTGATGCTCCTTCCCCTTACTGCCACCAAGCATGAAGGCATTTTTCAAGATGATGTATAGTTGCACACAGTTTCCAGGGTGCACTCTCAGCCAGCAATCATAAACCTTCCTAAAGTTTGGAAGTGGGAGAACTATCACAGGGTTTATCACACTGAGAATCCATACTGACAGCATCCTGCAACAAGAAACATATACAATCTCTGAACTCAAACCTCTCCCAGAAATGAAGGGAACATAGATAACCTTTTATAGTAAGAAAATGGAATTCACAGTTCAGAATTTTACTATGAAAGATAAACTATCTTGTCTAGAAATATTATTTTATTGGATTATAAGCTAGGTATACGACTTAAAACACCATTCAGAATGGGCAGTTTATCAAATTCATCAAATAATGTTGACAGTTGAGGAGTACTGGGTAGAAACAAGATGTTTTATATAGACTGGGTACACACATACATGCAATAAAGTGATATTTAATGGATTAACTAAACTATGATCATTCTTTAAATTTATTTATAATCTGAGGATATTAGAATGGGGTAAATTTTGATATAACCTATGCATTATTTAAAATATATAAAACTTCCTTTAATTCCATTTTATCAGCATTTATTTGACATCCCTCTAAGCCACCCAAGGTACTGGGGACTGAGTACTAGACGTTAGGAAATGTTACCTCTCGACAAGTTTTTTGACCTTAGCCAATTATTATAATTTTTGGGAAACTGCAAATTAATTTTATAAACCATATCACAATGACAATTGTCTCATGCCTGCATTAGTTTCACTGATTTTTTTTCCTTTTTGTTGGCCCCTCGAGAGCTTAGGACGTAATGACTTAGTGCTCAGTGACTTCAAAGTGGTTTTGTTGTTGATGATGATGTGGTTTTTCTGTTTCGTTTTCTGTATAAGGCTTCTCTAGAACAGTAGCTCTCATCCTGTGAATCCCAACCCCTTTGGGGGTCACATATCAGATCTCCTGCATATCCAATACTTACATTACAATTAGTAATGGTAAGAAAGTTACGGTTATGAAGTAGCAATGAAATCATCTTAGGGTTGGGGTCACCACCATGCGAGGAACTGTATTATAAAGGTCTCAGCACTGGGAAGGCTGAGAACCACTGCTCTAGAGCATAGATGACACGGAAAGACAGCATGTAAGACAGATTGATGCAGAGCTGGAGAATCCTGATTTTTTTCCTGGAATCCCCTAAGGCTCCACTCCAGGCATCTGGGTCTTAAACCATCAGTAGCATGACATTCACCTGTACTATTGAGAAGCAGGTGCAGCCCTGGCTCCAGGTGTCCAGTTCTGGAACTGTGATGAGCAGGGAGAAAGATGGACTTGCAACTCAGGTTTCCTTCTATGACCCACACCACTCTAGAGGAGACCTTTCCCTGTGTGTGCACTGCCTCATCTTCAAGGCTGAGGTGACCATTACCCACACCTTGCCACTCAAGGCTATTGAGAGGGCTCAGTAAATGTACAAGCCTACGAACAAAGCACATCGCAGCAGTGGCTGAAGTACTGGCAGTCTCTGACCAGCCAGCTGGACTTCAGAAAGCTAGACAGCTCTGCCATGGACCTTGAGGACATGAACACAATCTCTCTGAGAACATACGACAACCATGCCTAACGTGGGAGTGATGATCGGCACACTGGCTTTTGTTTCTGTCCTGTCTTGGCATACAGTATCAAAGGTTCAGTTCATGAACAATTCCCACAGTGTTTTAAGCATCGACGACACAGTTTACCAAAGTATCTGGGTCCCATGGCAATGGTACAGCCCTTAATGGCCTAGCCGCCTCACACTGGGCTCCCCTTCCTAAAGGCTCCATCAGCCTCCAGCCCATCAGAGCCTGGGGAGCACAACTTCAGCCTGTGGGTTCTTAAAATTTAAATCAGAGCATTTCATATCCAAACTATGGCAGTGGATATCTGCAACAACTTTCTTGGTTCAGAAAAAACCTTCCTGAAATCTAATCTTACTGAACAATTATGGGTTCCAAACCAGAGGAAAACGCTTACCTCCAGGAGCTGGGAAGCTGCAGAGATCAGGAACCATTGCTCTGCTGCTTGGTGACAAGGTGACAAAAGAGAAAGGTCTGGCACCAAACAAGGTGTGCTGAAACCTTAAATTCTACCTGTTGATTACCCAGTTATGGATGGCTATTGTCAGAATTAAGTGAGCAAGTCCACATTACCAGCTATCGACCGTGACCAGCCCCTGGGAACTGCCAATGGAGGCAAAGCAAAACAGAAACTCAATAATTGTCCCTGCCATACCCTGTAAGCCACTGACACCTGAGTAAATCATCTAGTAACATCCCTTTCTCCATACTGGGAAACATACAAGTCCTGACATATTCTCTTAAGGAACCCCAGTCCACCATGGCAAATGCGGGGGCTAGAGCCCAGAGGTGGTAGCTGTAAAGTATGTCACTCACCCTGGCAGTGCCACACAAGTTTCTAACAACTGTGACATCCTCTCTGGGATTTCTTAAGTGCACAGTGGTCCTACTGATCTATGAGGCCAAACGCCAATGAAGAGGTGACTTATTCGTCTGAACTATAACAACACTTGAGATGGCTATTTTTGGTTGTCAACTTGACTACATCTGGAATTAACTAAAACATCAAAAATGACTGGGGAGGCCTCTGAGGATTTTTTTTTCTCAACTGAATCATTCGAAGTGGGAAGATCCACTTCTAATTCTGATCTTTGTGGTGGGAAGAAACACCTTTAATACAGATCTTTTGAGCTGGGAAGATTCTCTCTTAACCTGGGTCACACCTACTGCTAGAAGCCTATATAAAGGACATGGAGGAGTATCTCTCTCTTTGTCTCTCCCCCCCCCCCCGCCTACTTCTTCCCACCCTCACTAGCAAGTCCATTCCCTCACTGGCACTAGGGCCCACTTTTGGGGGGATTCTGGTATATACTGGAGACCAGCTGAGAGATCCAGCCTCATGGACTGAATACCTACTGGATTCTTGCATCTTCTGTACCTAGGCAGCCATTGTTGAATTAGCTGGACTATAAGCCTGTAAGCCATTCTAATAAAGCCCCTGTGTGTGTGTGTGTGTGTGTGTGTGTGTGTGTGTGTGTGAGAGAGAGAGAGAGAGAGAGAGAGAGAGAGAGAGATTTATTCTATAAGTTCTGTTACTCCAGAGAACCCTGACTAATACAATACTTCAAAGCCAGGTTTCGACAGTCTTAAAAATAACGGTACCAACCAGGTGCAAGTGTCAATCATCATAGAGTACTCAAAAACACAACTGTGCATTTAAATTAATAAGGTGCATAGCAAACACACATAACAACTATCATTCCAAGGTACAATGGGAAATCCCAATATGCTAGAAATTTGGTAAAAACATCTTCAAGTGATCTCCTAATTTCCCATTGGTTAAAGCAGATTTAAAGTTGCATGCTCAAATCATATCTTTTACTCAAATGCTAAGTAACCAAAGGCTGCTAAAAATAAGAATCTCAAAGGCTGTAACTGAGGCAGGACACTTTGGCCTGACACTCTTGTTGGCTGCCCTTAAGAGGGCCAGCGATCCCATTATAAAAATGATGCTATAGACAGATGAATTTGAGTGGCCAGTGCCCAGGGACAGCAGCTGGGATAAGCCATTGCTGGAGAACCCAGCAGCAGGCCGCATCACGGACATGGCTACTGGAGGGGTAGAAGAGTCTTCATATAGTTAATAGATAGAGAAATGTGTCTGGACAGTTCCTCAAACCTCCTAAAATCAAATGTGCAGCCCCTTGGTCCTGAGGAAAACTTACACATTTTCCTGGATTTAAGATGATTATAAAAGTCACATATCAGTTTTCTAAGATTCTCATTGTTTAAGTGAAGGGCCATCACTCTCTCTTCCCAAATAAAAGTAAGTTTTTAAATTAAAGAAATACACCATCGATTGTTGAACTAGAAGCGTATCTTTCATGCCTGTTTTAAGAAAGTCAGAATCTCCATTTAACCAGCGGTGTAGCCAGCACTGGACACATGAAGTGTGAGTTTACATGCAACTGGAAGCCAAGAGGAGGTGTGAACAATGGGGAAGGCCATTTTTGAGCTTTGATGTGTGTACTTTTGAGATAGACCTTTCCCAGTCTGCAGTTAGAAGGCAACTCATAAAGAATCCAGTCTGAATGGTGAGACCTTTGAACACAAAGGAAATAGCCAATTGGAGGTAAAAATCTCAACTCCAAAAGAGCTGGACTCTAAACAAAAATATAGAATTCAGTTGAATCTGGATCCTAAGAGTCTCCACACCACCTCCCACTTTCAGTGCTGGGGATAGATCACAGAGCCCTGAAAATACTAGACAGGCAGTTCCAAGCCTTGCAAAGAACATTGTCACTGACACTTGGGCTTTGGTTGCTGTGGCATTTGACTCATCCAAAGTTTAACCTCAAGTCCTATAAATAGATTTTATTTTAAAATCAATTTGGTTGTATGCATTTGGAGTATACAACACGAGGTTATAAGACGGTGACTGTCCAGGACCAAACAGACCAATCCATCATCTTACAGTTACTAGTTTTTTATTTTTTTCTTCCTGTGGGTAGGGTACCTAAAACAGACTTAAGTTAGCTAAATTCTTGGATGATATACTATAACGAACATTTGGATAACAATCTATAAATAATGTGAGCTTTCTGATGTCTTTTGTTTTTCCTTTTTATTTCTGACCTCACTGTTTCCCTTTCTTGCTGCACCCATGGACTGCAGTGACCCCCTTTCACTGACATCTCAGGGCTGGCATGTGAGCCCCAGCTGCTGAATTTGACTCAAGCTGCTGCTGTCAGAGAGATAGAGAGAGGCAGCTGAGAAACACCAGCCCCTCTTCCTGCGTAAGTCCTACTGAAGTCCCAAACATCTGAAATCCTCTCTACTGAGCCAGATGTGCAGATCCAGAGTAAAAACCAGCTTGTTACTTGTAATGTGTTTATCAGCTACCAAAACGCTGCAGAGAAAATGAGCTACACTGTCAGAGGGGTCTTGATCAGTACCTGTTAGGAGCTCACAGACTAACAGACTAGGCATGCACCCTCTTTCAAGGGCCTGAGTGCACAGAATGCTGTCTTGAGCAGTTACAAATGTAAGGCTAAGAACCTTCCTCAGGAGGGAAATCTGAAGTGGAACTTTCCTCAGAGGGCCTGACTCAGGCTCAGGTATACTTGCAGCTTTCTCTGCTGACAGGGTTCTCTGTGACTTCCAGAGGAAATAAAGTTGCTACCCCCGGTTATGCTTGCTGTATCAGGTCCATTAAGATGCCACTCTAGTATGGCCATTTAAGAAGTGACATCAACTCTCCTTCTGCACTGCTGAATAGTTTCCATTTCCAGAAGAACTTGTGAGCTGCAAATGCAAACTGCTTCCACCCACTTCAGCAGGCTGATACGTCCATAGGACTCTGTGATGCTGGAGGATTCAAAAGATGCTAGGGCTTTTAGTCAAACCCACAGGGTGAGAAGAAAGTCACGATTGCCCCACTGTGTTCTCTCAGGTTTTTGAGTCAATGTCTATAGTTTTAATGGAAAGTTTTGAGAGGATTTTATCATGGAATTTGAGAAGAAACACACAGAGGCTTGAAGAAAGTACTGATTTCACCGTCACCTTTACAGACAGTTCTACAGCTGGAATGTGATACAGGTGCCATGCCTTTGGTCTTCGAAAACCATGAGCTAAATAGACTTTTCCATACTTTGTAAGTAGCCTGTCTCAGGGACTGCGATAAACAGAAAGCCGCCCAATAAGCACGTTTCACGATAAGTTGTAAAGACATTCGTTATATGAATTACAGACTTTCTGGATGGTCAAGTATTCGTAGATTCTGATAACACACAGGAACAAGTACATGTGCTGGCACATGTTTACACACACGCACACATGCATGCATATACACATGCGCATGCACACGCATGCATACACACACACACACACACACACACACACACACACACACACACACACACGAAGCCAACCCTAAACTTCCCTGAGCCAGGCATGCAGAGAACAGAGAAATTGCAGACAGTGACTTGGGATAAGACTGGAGATGTTAGATAAGCACTGGCTCTGTAATTTCAATTTATCAACACATAGGTAACTCTGCTGAATAAGTTAGGAACAGAGAAAAAAAGATGATAAAAATTTCCAATCGATTATTGAGCTGGTCTGAGAATACAGGCACAGGGCTAAGTCAGTGACAGGGTTTTCTGGGAAGGAAGATGGTCACAGCACATGCTGCCTCGGAGGAGGGTCAGCAGGACCTGATGGCTGAAGGGACAGTGTGTGAAGATCAGAATGAGCCTCTCTCTTCTCAAGAGGGGGGCTTCCCCGCTGACTGCCAAGGGAAAGTTGCCTGTCTGGTCAAGGATGGAATGAGAGTGTGGCTTTGGATGTGTCCTCCAGAGGCAGAGCCACTGTATTCGCTTCTTTTACTGTGGTTCTGATGAAAGTACCCTGACAAAAGCAAGTTAAGGAGAGAGGATTGATTCTGCCTCAGAGTAGGGGGACTGGGGCTGGAAACAGCTTGTCATACAGCACCCGCAATCTCGAGCAGACGGCTATGAACGCATGCCGCTGCTCAGTGCACCTTCTCTAGTTTACATCCGCCTGCGTCCCCTGCCTCGCGGATGGTCTGACAGCTACGACGGCTCTTCTCACATCAATCATCCTCATGAAGAAAATCAATCCCTTCCGGACGTGCACACCCCACCTGCCAGGTGACTCTAGATGCTGGCAAGGAAGAGCTAACATGTAAGCATTTCAAGACGGTGTATAAAGAGTATAAGGAGCAGGCATAGGAACGGTGGAGTCTCCTCCACTGGCCCAGAGGAAGACTTTCCCAAAGACAACAAAATACAGCGAGAACTACCTTCAGGTTTTCTGTCACACCTTCAAGAATGGACTTGTTTATTTTTAAAGCAACTTTTTTTTATTTTTTAAAAAACCGAGTTTTTAATATATTTTCATCTTATGTTGTCATGGAAAGAGAAAGACCAGAGTGGGGAGGATACTTGCCAACCATGTGGTCCTCTGCACATCTCAGTATACAGAACATTCATTTACTCCACACTGAGAAACGCCAATAGACACCTCAGAGTTTTGGAAAAAAACAAGGAGCGCTGCATTCTTTTGGACCACTGCAGCCACCATACCTGCCCTCTTCCCAGTCTCACCTACCAGTTCTTAACTCTATGGTCTCTTCCTTCCCTTTCATAAACACGTGGGATCATCCTAATAGCAAACTGGACAGTCCTATTTCTCTGGAACCTTCCCGTCCTGTTCTCTTCATTGCACAAATCGCCACAACCAACTTGTCAGTGGAATTAATCACTCCTTTGCTGTAGAGAGATCAACTGGTGTCAAGATTACGGAGGTTTGACGTTGGAGCCCTGGGTTTACTCACAAGGTTGCCCTTTGGTCTGAGGTTTAACCTCTTTGATCCCTGCTACAGCATGAATTGGATGTTTGATGCTCTCCATAGTCCTGTTGTGTCAAAGGCCTGATTCCCAGGGGACGGCACTGGGCAGTGATATGCTGGGTGAAGTCATTAGAAGAGTGACTTTCAGGGGACTGCGGGAAGCCACCCTCTTCCTCCTCTTATGCTTCTTAGTCATAAGGGGCCCATATCGCTGTGTCATTGCTCCTCTTCACTACCAAATGGTGCTCTCACCTAAAATAATGGGTCTGCCCATCACAGACCAGAACCGCCTAACTCTGAGCCAAAGTAAACCTTTTCTCTGTATAATAATTACTCCAGGTATTTTACTATATTGTCGAGAAGCTAGTGAACATAGCCCTACCTCCCTCATCTACACATGAATATTCTTCGGCTTTCTTCTTCTTCTTCTTCTTTTTTTGTTTTTTGTTTTGTTTTGATTCTTTGGTTTTTCAAGACAGGGTTTCTCTGTATAGCAGTACTGGCTGTCCTAGAACTCGCTCTGTAGACCAGGCTGGCCTCAAACTCACAGAGATCCACCTGCCTCTGCCTCTGGCGTGCTGGGATTACAGGTGTGCACCACCATACCCCTCCTAGGACTTTCTTTTCAGGGCCTGTGTGATGGACAGATGTGGTATGAGTCACCTCCAGCACAGTGCTCACATCTACATTACCGGCTCAAATGTAGCCTGGCCTTCCTTGCTGTAGATTCCTGCGAAGGATCTAGTGACTACACTGATCATGACAGTGATCACAATCTGTCTCTATGGAGACAGCCCCCAAATGACTAACAACTACGCACACAAGGCAATAGAATTAGTCTTTTACTTGATTTAAAGGGCATTTTAAATGTGCCAAATATCTTAATAACTTAGTAATTATAATCAACTATCCTTAAACTTCAGAAGAAATGTTTTTAAATCCTTAAAATTAGAGTTACATTTTCTGTTCTGGGTAGGCGAGTTTTCTTTTAAAGCACAGACTATCTGCCCTCATCTCTTACAGAAACCTCTCCAGAACAAACATCTAAAACCCCAACTGCTTTTCCAAGAGAATGGCCTATCTGTTCCCTCCTATTAAACAGCTCTGGCTGGCCCAAAGGCACAGAGTCTCATTACAGTTGCTGACCTGCCCTAGTTCCTGAGGAGACCTTGCTCAAGGTCAGCTGAGAGGGCCCAAGGGGAGACCCAGCTGACTTTGCTAGGGAACCTGAGCTCTGAGTCATTCTCTTGGCAAAGAGCTGTTCTGGGAAGAGAAAAGCCAGCGGTGCCAGAGTGGTGCCGATGTGAAAGGAAGCTGAGTCACGGCAGGGGACACAGGGATCTTTATGGAGGATCCAGAGAAGTAAAGGTGTTTGCGGGGTGGTGGGGGCGGGGACTAGCATCACTTTCGAGTCAGGGGAACTTAATACAGAAGTGTGCAAGGGCTGTGTTCACTCCCGGTGACTTATCAAGCATTTAGTAGGCGCGATATGAAAGGATTACAATCTACCCCACAGAAGTTTTTAAAAAGTTAACTTTTCAAGGAGAAATTGACTTTATCAGTTACTCAAATATGATTAAGATAGCAAGAAACTAAACACAAAGGGGCCTTGAAGCCTGTTTCCTGAAAGTGGCCTCAGGAGGGCCTCTCAGTAACTGGCGCCCTCATCTCTTTTAAAAATGGCTTAGGTCGCATGCTCAGGGGTTCTCATGTTCTGAAATAATCAAACTAAAAAAAAAAAAAAAGTGAAGAAAAGAGCCTGATAAGATCATTTTATATCCTATTATTTCATGACTTCACCCCTCCCCCCACCGTTTTAGTTTCTGCGAACAAGGAGTCATTTCAAACACCGAGTGAGCACTGTAAAACAATGTCATCTCAAATGCACCACTGAGAACAATGGGAAACACTGGTGCCATGGCTACCTATGTACCCGTTCCGCTGCTAACCCACAGTGCATGCGCTCAGGCAGGAACGCAGGTCAGTGATACAGAGGCGCAATAAAGAACAGGGAGGTAAAAGTCAAGGGCAAGAGAAAACTTATGCTTCTTATATATCTTGCAGCGTTTAAGAAAAAAATGTGTGCCATTTATGAGAGAACTGCAAATGGTTATGAAAAAGAACTCTAAGTAAGTGTTACACACTGATCTGACCCTCTCGGAATTGACCAGAGGCAGGGCTGAGATCTGGTGCCTATAGCCCAGCTGATATGTGATGTGACACACAGTTGAATCTTTCTAACCATACGAACACAGAATTGAGCTGAGTCGCTCTAATAACGGGCTGCACAATGGCCTGGCCCGGGAAGGTAACTGACTGCTACCCTGAGAAAGCAAGAATAGGCCAGGGCTGCGGTTTGATTGGTCTGTACCATCTATCTGGTCCTCTCTATCTCAGTGCCTGGGCTGGAATTCAGACTCTGTCTCGGCACTCCGGTTCTCAGGATGGCCTTCAGAGCTCCCACACCAGCTCCAAGGGTCCACTCCTCACCTCATGCCCCATCTCAGACAGTCCACTTCTCACTAAGGGACAAAGATGCTCACTTTGTGGACTGTCTCCAAATCCAGGCAATGAATGGAGTCTTCTGAATACCTGGGAGGTTAGTGATGAGCACTATTGCACATAACAACTGTAATCATTAGCACATACACAGGCAAGTGTGAGAAACCCTGGTGGTGGTGTCTTGGTCCTGACGGGCTTGTTTGTTTATTTAGTGACTGAGAACAAAAATACCTGAAACCCCAGGCTCTTTGTCTTAATAGAACAGTGACACAGGTTTCAGAGACAATCAATATCCTCTACTTAGAACGGATCAAAGCAAAGTCATACACTTACCGAAAAGGCAATGAGTATTTTATGGAATGCAGGCAGAAGCCAGAAAGCCTTCCTTGCTTAAAGTGCGCTCTGCAGCAGGAAATAACTGAAAAACACAGGAAGAGAGGGCTATTAGTGTTTTTATTTGGCAATAATAGGGAGATTATTAAACATATTTAGCACCATAAAATGGCAATCCATTAAAAATCTGACTATATATATATATATATATATATATTGATTTTGTTGAGCTATACATTTTTCTCTGCTCCCCTCCCTTCCTTACCTCTTCCCCTTCAACCCTCTCCCATGGTCCCCATGCTCCCAATTTACTCAGGAGATCTTCGACAATAGATATTTAAATACTAGACAGTAGACATGGAAGTAACACAAATGCATTATTTTTTGTATTTTATTTATAAGGCACCTCTACACTTCCAACTCCTGCTTTTATTTCGTTTTTAGAAGAGAATTTAACCACAAGAACAATAGTACAGGAAGTACCAGGCAAAGTGAAGTTAGAGAAATCGCAGAAACACAACCTCAGTGCTGGCTGGCGCTCACCGTGCACAGAGCAGGAGACCCAGGCACATTCAGGGGAGTCTGGGTAAGAAGCCATCAGCAGGCTGGAGCAGAGATCCCGGTTGCCACAGGACTTTCCCACTACAGCTAATTTCCTTGTTCATTTTCTCATTCACGTATTAACTCCTTCAGCATGTCCTGACTGAACATTTTCTAGGAGTCAAGTGCTGTTCAAGGCTCTGGGGGTTTAAGACAAAAATCTGACCTGGTGGAATTTACAACCCAAAGAGGAGTGACTGGGGAGGAAAAACAAAACAAAAAGCAGATACCACCTCAGAAAGTCCTGCTGAGCTGTGGCCACTAACTAATCAAAGACCCTGGGGAAGCAGGTTCTCAGCAGAGGGGGGGAAAAAAAGCCAAGGAAGGCCCAGAGGCCACCCAGCCTTGCTGAGCCAGGAATCCAAAAGATCAAAGGGAGAGGGGACATGAGATGGCAGGTGAGTGACCAGTGTAAGCACTAAGTACTGGGCAGGGACAGGAAGCTGATGACAGGTAGAACCTTGGAGAATATCTACTGAGAAGGCAGGCTGGGAAGGAGCAATGAGACATGCCAGGCCTAAGAAGAGAGGGGCTTGCCCAGGTCATCCTGCCAGAGCACTGCTGGCTGCCCAGGCCAAAGCTGACGAGGCTCCCAGACTGGAGGCCACAGGGAAGGTAAACATGATACCCACTTTGATGTAGAAATTTTACACATAGTTAGATAATACAAGTAGCAAAAAATGCTTGACCTCTAAAGTGACCCTCCCTTACCAACTCATCAGACTTAAAGGTCATCTAAAGTTAAAGCACATGGCATTTTCAGAAATTAATTTTTACGAGTGCCAGAGAAGCAGGTGCCGTAGTCACAGGCGCAGCAGAGTGCTACAGTCCAAGACCAGGTTTTAGAGGCCGGGCTTTACTGCGTCTCTAGAGAATAAGAGACAAACTAGGAGTCTGCTGGCATCCGAGAGCAGAGAGGGTACTTTGTGGCACTGTGAACAAACCCCAAACTCATCCCCGAATGACTCAGAATAGAGAAGTCATAACAGTGTCTTCGTGATGCTTCCTGGGTCATTTTCAGATTAGCGGGATAAACTCTTAAAAATTTCACGTCTATGGGGCTGGAGAGATGGCTCAGTGGTTGAGAGCATTGCCTGCTCTTCCAAAGGTCCTGAGTTCAATTCCCGGCAGCCACATGGTGGCTCACAACCATCTGTAAAGAGGTCTGATGCCCTCTTCTGGCTGCAGACATGCACACGGACAGAGTGTTATATACATAATAAATAAATAAATATTAAAAAAAATTTCACGTCTACCGCGATACAGAGGCATTAATGATAACACTTTTTCCAGGCAGCAATCGCACGTAGGTTCCGAGACAACTTCACAGAGTAGTAAACGATAGTTTACATTTCTTAAGCGTCTAAAATAAGACACGGTGATGCTTCCAAATCCACAACCGACTACACACAGGAGGCTACACACATGCCTCCCTACAGAGGAGGAAGCTGCATCTCTCCTGTCTCCAAGGCCCTCTTCCCTTCCTCCCAGGGACCGGGCCGGCCACACTGGCATCACCAGACCGAGCACAGGTCTGCTCCTGAGCTCCTGGCTCGTAGTTATTTAGGTTCTGCTCCTCAGAAAACACTTCTTGCAGCAGGGGACGGAGGCTTTTCATCTTCTCCTCAAAAACAGCTAACAGGGCCGAGCTCATGGTAAATGCCTTTTACTGCTGAGTAGAATAATGAAAGAAGAATAAATCTATTCGGATTCTTATCAGATCCAGGCAGCTTCAAAAGGGTGGACCCTGAAATGGTCATCAACAGCAAAGGGCATCTCTCCTGTTCTTTTGGACTCACAGGGACCCGAGTGGCCAGTCACGAGCCACTGAGAGCCCTGCTCTGGAACCCGGCGCCCAGCAGCCTGCACTCCCCATTGCTCTTCTCTTTGAAAGTTAGTTTTTCAGGACTTGCTCAGCCCTGCTGTCTTGTGGTATCTATGCTTTCTGCGTCCCAAGCTGGCTCCCACACCTGTCACTGTAAGCCTCCAGAAGAAAAAGAGAAAGTATCAAATATGGGAACTGTTTTATCTGTTTTTGGTTTTGAGAAACTAGGAATTGGACCCAGGGCCTCTCTCATAAACTTGACCAATTGAGCTACGCCTCAGCGTTCTAAAAATGCTTTAATCCTTAAAACACTGTATTTCATGCTCACACTGACTGACATTGATTGGTCAGAATTATTACTTTCCTTTCAAGAGCTAGAGAATTCGATCGAGACTGAACAAACTTTTAATGTGTCCTCCCCCCCCCAAAAATCCCTTTTCATTTTCTTTCTCAGGGATAGATTCTCTCTAATGTATTAAGAACAAAAAAGGACAAAACAGAAGGTAAAAGTGCATGTTGTGTTACTGCAAAAACATGAAATTCTTTCCGTCCTGCTATTAAAAATGTCTCCTAGTTCAGGTTAACTGGCATCATTGGCCCTCAGCAGGCAACAATGTTTACACATTTACACTTAAGGATTTAAGAAATTCCTTAAAATATGGTGATTCTTGAAGAGCCAGGCTCAGCGCCACTCCCCCAGAACAGACCCCACTACTCCCTAGCTTTTCAGGAAATGCAGGACTGGGTGCAGCTCACAGGAGGCACTCCACAGTTTACAGGGGACAGAGCCTCAGCAGTAAACAAGGGGAAGACATCCGCAATCTATTTTTAAGGCGGCCTCCTCAGAAAGGTAGCGAGTATTCCAGGAGACTAGGAGGGAAGCGGGTGGACACAGCTCAGAGACAGACCCTTGCCTAGCATGTGCTAGGCCCTGGGTTCGATCCACCCTGCATATCTAAATGAGGCAATTACAGAACTGTATCAATTTATTCCTCCTTAGATGAGTGTCAAAACCTAAGGTTTAAAAGGCAGAAAGATTCTGTCTATGTCTGCAATAGGGGGAATGTCAGGCCAAGAATGATGAAGAGACAGAAGGGGTACCTGGACTTTTGAGAAAAAAAAAAAAAAAAACCAAACCATCCTGACTGACACTGCCCTCCCTGAAGTGGCCAGGAGTGAACCAGGGTAGGCACTGTCCACATGAGCTTGATGGGGTTTGCACCGGGGTGTCACATGAAGTAGAATGGCTTTGTGTTCCTTTCACCACGCAGGGTGTCTCAAAGCTGAAAACATTGCCCCACCGCCTCAGGGCACAGAGACTGTAGGTATATCACTGCTCAAAGGTTCACAGCCTTCAACATTGCATTACCACCCACTGAACTTCCACAGGGCTCCTGCGTTCCTCTTGGAACTGTTAGTCGAGTGAATGCCAACACTGGATAATTTATTCTCTCCCAGAAAGACCTGGGAGTGAGGGCTTGGGCTGAGGCAGAGTTAGGGGCTGCCAAAGATTCCATGCTGACCTGCTGGAAGCAGGACACAGATCTGGAGGACGGCAGTTATGGTACAGACTATATAAACTGCAGCCTCGGCTTTTCAGGAGCAGGAGACAGTCGCGGACAGTTTTCAGAATCTGCCTGTCTATCTGCTGATAGCAGACGCATGGTTGGCCGCCAGCCAGCCCTGTGACTGGTGACTCAGGACACAAGTTTCTGTACAGTCTGCAGTCCGATAGGGAAGGACATCAGGTTTCAAGTTTAAGGACTCAAACGGAAGCAGGGGTTCTGGACCCATGACAGGGCCAGCTGGTTTTGAGGATTTTGGACCCTTGTTCTTGCTAACTCTTTTTTCCTTTATGGTAGGTTACCTTTATCACAGAATTTAAGATTCTTTATTGCCTTGTCTGGAAAATAAACCAGGTAGTCCTAAAGTGAAGCAAAAACGTTGAGCAGCGGTCAGAGTGGTAAGACCCCATCTCTATACTGTGAGGTTTCAACAGCAAGGGTGTCATCCTTTAAACAAAGCCTGGGGTCAAACACTTCCTCAGGCGTGGCTGGGAAACACCTGCGTGTGTCTATTTCGCAGAAGGTATTCTGCTAACACTCCCTGTACTAAAGATGCTTCAGTAAAACTACAGAAGGTAAGACAAAGAAAGACATCCAAAATGAAGGCTGCACACATCTGTGAAGAAACAATAGCACAGTGCTTCCCGGCTAAAAGCCAGACGACAAATCAGGAGCCTTTTGCCTTCCGCTAAGTAAAGTATGACCAGCTAAATTCTCCTTAATTTCGAATCATTCAGGAGTCAGGACTCAAAGTGAAGGCAACAGTCCTGACATGCACCAACAAAGACACCTACATGGAAGCCGCATCAGCTTTCCCGGACAGAAGAGAACCAATAAGAATCGCTCCCAGGCACATGCACCCTTGCATTCAGGTGAAAACAAAGCTCCTTCCTGGGCAGGCGAGCTGTCTACCAGGCAAGCAGCCCGTGAGAATGTGTGTCAGTACGGAACCCAGGGGCAGACACAGCGTCCACAAAGCCCAAGCAGATGAGACAGACGACACTATGAGCGAGCACGCTTCATTTCATGCATGGCTGTGTTCTCATAAGAGAGAGAAAGACTCAAGCAATTACCGTGAACTGAGACTCCTTCACTGACCTCCCGCTGCAGCTAGCTGCAAGGTCCTGATCCACGAGTCTCTGCAACAAAGAATACCTGCTCTGCCGGGTCGTATGCCTTCTTTAATACAACCACCCAAGCGCCTCGCCTCTGCTCGGCAAGAACACAGCACAGTGCCTCTGGATCTACAGCTCCAATGCAGCATACCGATTCTGTGGAAACCTATCAAGCGGGTGAGCAGCAACGCCAGCCAATGAGGAGGAGGCACAGGCCGAGTCCAGCACATGCTCTCTGAGGCACAGGCTGTCGCCAGCACTGAGCAGGCTGCTAATCTAATTATAGCTAGTTTGCTAGCACAGGAGCTACTGGAGCAAGGCACAGGAGCAAATTAAATTTTAATAAATTAAACCCTACAGACACAATCATCTTGATTTGCTGTCATTTCAAGGATTAATGGTATCACCTCCTAAACCGTAAGTGATTTTAAAGTGCATCCTTATTTATCCCCTGATCTGAGAAACAAAGCGTGTTTAGATCAATACATAGTGCTACCTGCTGACTTATACTTAGACCCCAGCACTGAAGAACAATAATCAATTTGAAGACACAGACATATTAGCAAGACAGCTAGAAATTCCATGGCTCCCCTTATTTACCACGATTAGTAATTTGTTAATCAATTTCTCCTCAATATATTTAAAATGTCATGCAGATTTCCATCCATGGTGGAAACACGCTAATCGAGGCATCAAAGACCGCCCTCCTGACTATAATGATTAATAATTCGCAGTTCAAAGAGAAAAAGTGATCTCAAGTCATTGCAAAAGGAACAACCTAGATGAATTTGTCCATCACACAATTTACTTGGAGCCAAGTCCTGTGAGAGGCAGCCTGGTACAGGACAAAAATCACACCCTGTAACATAGCAGCAGGCTCCCTGGGCTTAAGTTCTAGATCTTTCATTCCCAAGTTATATGATCTTTTGCAAATATTTAGATGTCTTTGTGTCCCAGAAATAATCAAGGTGTCGATTCAAAAAAAATATTACCAGTGAATTCTAAGCACTTAGCACATGAGGTCAAAATTAAGTAATCTTTATGGGTTTATTTGGTCTTCCTCCCTCACTTCCTTCTTCCCTTTGCCTTCTTTCTTTTTTTCTTCTCCCTCCCTCCCTCCCTCCCTCCCTCCCTCCCTCCCTCCCTTNAAAAAAAAAAAACCAAACCATCCTGACTGACACTGCCCTCCCTGAAGTGGCCAGGAGTGAACCAGGGTAGGCACTGTCCACATGAGCTTGATGGGGTTTGCACCGGGGTGTCACATGAAGTAGAATGGCTTTGTGTTCCTTTCACCACGCAGGGTGTCTCAAAGCTGAAAACATTGCCCCACCGCCTCAGGGCACAGAGACTGTAGGTATATCACTGCTCAAAGGTTCACAGCCTTCAACATTGCATTACCACCCACTGAACTTCCACAGGGCTCCTGCGTTCCTCTTGGAACTGTTAGTCGAGTGAATGCCAACACTGGATAATTTATTCTCTCCCAGAAAGACCTGGGAGTGAGGGCTTGGGCTGAGGCAGAGTTAGGGGCTGCCAAAGATTCCATGCTGACCTGCTGGAAGCAGGACACAGATCTGGAGGACGGCAGTTATGGTACAGACTATATAAACTGCAGCCTCGGCTTTTCAGGAGCAGGAGACAGTCGCGGACAGTTTTCAGAATCTGCCTGTCTATCTGCTGATAGCAGACGCATGGTTGGCCGCCAGCCAGCCCTGTGACTGGTGACTCAGGACACAAGTTTCTGTACAGTCTGCAGTCCGATAGGGAAGGACATCAGGTTTCAAGTTTAAGGACTCAAACGGAAGCAGGGGTTCTGGACCCATGACAGGGCCAGCTGGTTTTGAGGATTTTGGACCCTTGTTCTTGCTAACTCTTTTTTCCTTTATGGTAGGTTACCTTTATCACAGAATTTAAGATTCTTTATTGCCTTGTCTGGAAAATAAACCAGGTAGTCCTAAAGTGAAGCAAAAACGTTGAGCAGCGGTCAGAGTGGTAAGACCCCATCTCTATACTGTGAGGTTTCAACAGCAAGGGTGTCATCCTTTAAACAAAGCCTGGGGTCAAACACTTCCTCAGGCGTGGCTGGGAAACACCTGCGTGTGTCTATTTCGCAGAAGGTATTCTGCTAACACTCCCTGTACTAAAGATGCTTCAGTAAAACTACAGAAGGTAAGACAAAGAAAGACATCCAAAATGAAGGCTGCACACATCTGTGAAGAAACAATAGCACAGTGCTTCCCGGCTAAAAGCCAGACGACAAATCAGGAGCCTTTTGCCTTCCGCTAAGTAAAGTATGACCAGCTAAATTCTCCTTAATTTCGAATCATTCAGGAGTCAGGACTCAAAGTGAAGGCAACAGTCCTGACATGCACCAACAAAGACACCTACATGGAAGCCGCATCAGCTTTCCCGGACAGAAGAGAACCAATAAGAATCGCTCCCAGGCACATGCACCCTTGCATTCAGGTGAAAACAAAGCTCCTTCCTGGGCAGGCGAGCTGTCTACCAGGCAAGCAGCCCGTGAGAATGTGTGTCAGTACGGAACCCAGGGGCAGACACAGCGTCCACAAAGCCCAAGCAGATGAGACAGACGACACTATGAGCGAGCACGCTTCATTTCATGCATGGCTGTGTTCTCATAAGAGAGAGAAAGACTCAAGCAATTACCGTGAACTGAGACTCCTTCACTGACCTCCCGCTGCAGCTAGCTGCAAGGTCCTGATCCACGAGTCTCTGCAACAAAGAATACCTGCTCTGCCGGGTCGTATGCCTTCTTTAATACAACCACCCAAGCGCCTCGCCTCTGCTCGGCAAGAACACAGCACAGTGCCTCTGGATCTACAGCTCCAATGCAGCATACCGATTCTGTGGAAACCTATCAAGCGGGTGAGCAGCAACGCCAGCCAATGAGGAGGAGGCACAGGCCGAGTCCAGCACATGCTCTCTGAGGCACAGGCTGTCGCCAGCACTGAGCAGGCTGCTAATCTAATTATAGCTAGTTTGCTAGCACAGGAGCTACTGGAGCAAGGCACAGGAGCAAATTAAATTTTAATAAATTAAACCCTACAGACACAATCATCTTGATTTGCTGTCATTTCAAGGATTAATGGTATCACCTCCTAAACCGTAAGTGATTTTAAAGTGCATCCTTATTTATCCCCTGATCTGAGAAACAAAGCGTGTTTAGATCAATACATAGTGCTACCTGCTGACTTATACTTAGACCCCAGCACTGAAGAACAATAATCAATTTGAAGACACAGACATATTAGCAAGACAGCTAGAAATTCCATGGCTCCCCTTATTTACCACGATTAGTAATTTGTTAATCAATTTCTCCTCAATATATTTAAAATGTCATGCAGATTTCCATCCATGGTGGAAACACGCTAATCGAGGCATCAAAGACCGCCCTCCTGACTATAATGATTAATAATTCGCAGTTCAAAGAGAAAAAGTGATCTCAAGTCATTGCAAAAGGAACAACCTAGATGAATTTGTCCATCACACAATTTACTTGGAGCCAAGTCCTGTGAGAGGCAGCCTGGTACAGGACAAAAATCACACCCTGTAACATAGCAGCAGGCTCCCTGGGCTTAAGTTCTAGATCTTTCATTCCCAAGTTATATGATCTTTTGCAAATATTTAGATGTCTTTGTGTCCCAGAAATAATCAAGGTGTCGATTCAAAAAAAATATTACCAGTGAATTCTAAGCACTTAGCACATGAGGTCAAAATTAAGTAATCTTTATGGGTTTATTTGGTCTTCCTCCCTCACTTCCTTCTTCCCTTTGCCTTCTTTCTTTTTTTCTTCTCCCTCCCTCCCTCCCTCCCTCCTTTCTTCTTCCCATCCCTCCCTGTATCAAGTTCCTAACCTCTTTACCCCTGTCCAGCGATAAACGAAGTTCAGGCAGGCTTCACAGAGCTATCCCAGGCACTCCCTGGAACTGGAAGTCATTCTCCTACTCTTGTGTGGACATGGAGCATTCTTGGTTGTGCATGAATGAAACTAAAAGGCATCTTTAGGACATTATAAACATAACTGTATTTCAGCAAGGACTTACAGTACAGATTATAAGATAGCCATCACAGAAGTGTTTAGGTTAATAATAAAAAAATTAAATTTCAGACGACAAATTGACAAGAAGAAGGGGAGAAAACTCAGCTAGTAGAGGCAATGTTAGTTCTGAGATCCGCTCGCCTGTGCTTTCCCTCAGCACCAGGTTCCTTCTTTTTGGCAGGTTCAATAGGCTAACAGCTAAGCAGGCCTGCTCATCTTTAATTCCTTGACCAGAGTATGCTCTACAAAGTCATGTTCCACTCCAAGGACGCGGTGACAATCTCTTACTGCACACACTTCATTCTTTTGACTTTTAGCTAAAAACTATTACAGAAAGCTATCATGGTCCACAGGCATTGCAATTTGCCCGGATATTCCTGAGAAATGGTCAAGAGAAATAGGAAACAAATACTGACGAAGAACACAATGTTCTTTGGAGAAAATAAACCAGTGCAAGCAATGGCTTGACCCATGCTCCACCAGGAAAATCCCAGAAACTCAGGTCCATGCACTCATGAGTGAGTGAAACAAGATGACTGACATCCCAAACAAGCTGGAACTACAGGATGGAGAAACGTGCCAGAGAAAGTGGCTGCCACGTGTGCTTTGGTGAGGCATCACCATGAGTGGCGATCAGAGCCCGTCACAGCCATCACTGGGCGAACTCTAGAAGGAGTTCTAGGCTGGAGTCTTGGATTGAAGCACAGCTCCTCGTCGGCTGCGGGATACAGACTAGTAGCACTTGTAGGCATCTATCTAGGAAACATCTCGCAGTTTCCGCCTTCCTCTTCAGTTAACAGTCTGCCCGCTCAAAATAGGCCTGGAAAAGCTGTTTGATTAATTTGTTCCACGCTTATTTTGTTGAAGACATTAAAAAGAAAAGGAAGCAACTGTCCTTTCTTGGATGGTAACCTCCAGCACATTCAGACTGGATATTTGTTTGAACCAGAGTAACAATTCATCGGTATTCTTTCATACTCTGTGAGGGGAGCTGGGGTAATCTGTTATCTGTACATCTATGTATACGTACATGCGTGCGTGCGTGCGCGCACACACACACGTACACACACACGGGGATAAGCAGCTGTGTTGATTTGAATCAATGTATCTTTGATTTAGAAACGGCATTCATTCACTGCGATTATTTTGAAGCACCAGTACCAGAGGAAGCGGTGTCCTGATTCTGACATGATGTCCACCCGGATGAGGGAGGCAGCTACTGAGTGATGATGAACAAATGAGCACTCAGTAAACTGCAGTGCGATGCAGGAGTCTGAGGGAATCTGGGTAGCTAAAGAGTCAGCTGGTACTGGGGACCATTTCTCTGCTGCCGCCGGGGTGACAACTTGGGAGCTGGGAAGGCCCTGGGAGGCTGCAAAGGCTGCAAGAGGCAGCAGGAAGAGAACCAAGAAGAAACTGAAGCGGGAAAAGGGTGAGTGTGAGTGGCGGAAGCCCACCGGAGGTGTGGATGATAACTGGATTCATTCATGTTAGATCTTCCCTTCTTAACAGTCCCATGACCCTTGTCCTGTTTTCATTGCTGTTCTGCATTGACTCGATACAAGCTAGAGTTAAGTCAACGAGGGGACAAGGATTGAAAAGAATGCATCCCTAAGACTGGTCTGTAGGGCAGTTTGTGGAGTATTTTCTTAGCTAGTGATTGATGTGGGAGGGCCCAGGCTATGGTGGATGGGCCACTCCTGGGCAGGCTGAGGACACCATCAAGAGAAATCCAGTAAGCAAGCAGTGATCCTTCCAGAGCTCCTGCTTCCGTTCCTCCTAGCTATCCTACCTTGGCTTTTCTCAGTGCTGCGGCCAAGATAAGTAAATAAGGCAAATTAACCTGTTTGTTTTTCTCTTTACTCTTAGCTTTTACTCTTTTGGGGGCCCGCCACCCAGCTCCCAAATAAATCACATACACAGAGACCTCTTACTTATGAATGGTCAGACATTGTTTGGTAACTTCTAGCTTTTTTTACATTATCCCGTCTATCTTTTGTCTCTGGACTTTTATCTTTCTCTATTTCTGTACACTACTCTTTATTTTTTATTTTGTATCTTCCTGTGTAGTTGGGTGGCTGAGTGGCTGGTCCCTGAAGTACTTCTTCTTTCCTCCTCTAGGGCTTCTTTGAGTATTCTGGGCATTTGCTAAAAATTATTCGTAATAACCCAGTAGCAACAAGGCATTATAATTCTTAGAAACAGCAGTATTTAGTACATGCTATAAAGGGTTGTGGGTGTCACCCGAGCACTCATAGTCACTCTGTCCAGAGGTCACAGAACGCTTCGATGTCCTCAGCATCTTCACCAACCTCTGTGTGCCACAAAGGATCTAGGAGTGGGCTCCTCCTAGGCTGGGAACATTCCTAGATGGGCCAATGGCTGAACATTCTGTGCACGCTACAATCCTAGCACTTGGGAGGCAGAAGCAAGTTATGGGAAGTTTGAGGCCACCATGGACAACAAAGAGAGTTCAAGGTCTGTCTCAGACACAGAGCAAAACTCTGTCTCAAAAAGGAACCAAAGAAACAAGCAAACAAACAACACACACACACAAAGTTTAGCTGGGTCTGAGACCCATGCATCTCAGCTCAATGAAGGCGTCTCTGATCTTAGCCCTGTGCAGCATCAGCACCAATCAGTTTGTTATCACATCTCTAGATTTCTTATTTATTGTTGAGGCACGAGTAATGCACACTGCTACTTTCAGATGCTACTTCATGGGAACTCTGGGGCCTGCAAACTCACATTTCCACATAGGGAGTGTGAAAGATTGGACTGTCGTCAAAACAAATCCATCACAGTGGAACATCACTCGATGTTCACATGAGAACTTCCCCAAAGCAATAGGGAATGGGAAAGGCAAAAGATCACTATCTGAATAGGACCGTGTCAAGAATTTGGAAGTTATATGCTAAGTGCTTTGGGAGACACTGGACTTCTAGACTAGAGTATCATTGTATATCTCCCCAACTTCTTTTCTAGTTAATAACTTCAGTAGATTCTTCAGCTTTCGGCTGATGACAAAATTAAAGCATCCATAACAAATGATACAATATTATTAGAAAAATTATCTGTCTAATATGAGTATCTTTCCCCCTTTCCCCCTCAGCAGAACTGTTATGCTGTAAAGAATTTGATGGCAC
>NW_026067897.1:9095417-9099219 GCF_014885135.2 Alexandromys fortis
TCTTATTTATTGTTGAGGCATGAGTAATGCACACTGCTACTTTCAGATGCTACTTCATGGGAACTCTGGGGCCTGCAAACTCACATTTCCACATAGGGAGTGTGAAAGATTGGACTGTCGTCAAAACAAATCCATCACAGTGGAACATCACTCGATGTTCACATGAGAACTTCCCCAAAGCAATAGGGAATGGGAAAGGCAAAAGATCACTATCTGAATAGGACCGTGTCAAGAATTTGGAAGTTATATGCTAAGTGCTTTGGGAGACACTGGACTTCTAGACTAGAGTATCATTGTATATCTCCCCAACTTCTTTTCTAGTTAATAACTTCAGTAGATTCTTCAGCTTTCGGCTGATGACAAAATTAAAGCATCCATAACAAAATAACAAATGATACAATATTGTTAGAAAAATGATCTGTCTAATATGAGTATCTTTCTCCCTTTCCCCCTCAGCAGAACTGTTATGCTGTAAAGAATTTGATGGCACACACACACACACACACACACACACACACACACACACACACGTCTATGCAGGTCAATCAGGAAGTAGTCCCAAAAGGTTTACAAATGTGTATATTTTTAACCCCAACAATTGCATGGTGGAAAATTCTGTCTAAAGATAAACTGATCTGTGTTTACCCCACAAAGGGATAGACGTGTTTTTCATAGGAACCTTTGAGACGCCATAACACCCTGAAGATCTTAACAAAAGCCAGCTGACGAACTAAAAGATGCCATGGTAACCACAAAAGCACATCCTTCCCAGGTGCTGTCAGTAGCGGGGTGGTGAAGGGGACACTTGCCCACTGGCACATGTGACTCTGGCAAGCTTTGGCCCTTCTCTCCCATCCCTTCAGCCTTGCTGAAAACCATTAGATCATATTCCTAAAGCTAGCTACCAAGGTCTTATTTGGCCTTATTTGGCTACTTCTCCTTCCCAAGACTGACTACCAAAGCCCAGCAATCAAAAGCCTACTTTCTTCTAATTAACATGTCCAATTAAAACTAAACACCTCATCCTAACATGGATTTTTCCCTTTACCTTTGCAAACTGCCATTTGCCTATATACCATGTCTGTCTCCTCTCTATCCAGAGACAGGACTTTGTCTTTTGAAGACAAAAAGTCCCTGCCCCTTTCCCTTGTCCCCTATCCTATCTCCTTTGCCCCACATTCTGATCCACTCTAACACAGACCTTCCCTTTTTCTCCTCTTAAGAATGACCCCTGCAAGGTCATTGCTGCTGTTTTTCTGCCTGAGTCAGAAATCAGCCACTTTAACTTTTCTCCCCTTCTTAATAAAGGATATCTCTGTGAAAACAGATGTTTGGGAGTGGTTTGTGCCTAATCCAGAATCTGGAAGGGAACACCTGCTATGCGGGAGTCCCCTTCAGTAGGAGAAGTTGAGGACTAAGATTCCAGTCTAAACACTGATTCTTTGACAATTTCCTACACGTATATAAGGCCTTCTGATCACACCCCGCCAAACCCTGCTTACCCTCCCGTCAGCTCCACCTTGTTCCAAACAAGCACATCTCCCTCTTTCAGGCAATTCTGGCTGCTGGTTTTGTTTGTTTTGTGACCCACTGAGTTAAAGCCACGGAGACCATGGGCATGGATGTGCACCTATGCACTGGAGCCTGTGACCTGGGTCTTTGCTTCCAGAGACTACTCCCTGTCCCACAGCAGCTCCCAGGCTGCTCACACCTTCCTGGGCAGGGAGCAGGGGCGCTCAGGCACCTACCCCACCCATGACTGAACACTCACGGTCCCCATGATGTGCAGACTCTGTGCAGGCAATCCCCTGGGCTGAATTCATGTGTGCAGTGACTGTACATTTCATGCCTCCACACCCAGCTCACATTCTTTCCACCCCTCTTCCACTAGGACATTCTTACCAACATTCTATATAGACATATTATCTCTATGAATGTCTTAATTAGGTCTTTTTTCTAATTGCTGTGGAAGAGACACCATGACCAAGGCAACCTTTATAAAAAATATTTAATGGGGGGGGATGCTCGCTTGCACTTTCAGAGGTACAGTCCATTATCATCATGGCGGAGAGTATGGCAGCATGCAGGCAGACGTGGTGCTGGAGCTGAGAGTGCTCCATCTTGACTCAGAGGCAACAGGAAGTTGACTAACTAGCACACTGAGTGAAGCTTGAGAAAAGAGACCTCAAAGCCCACCCTACAGTAACACACTTCTCCAACAAGGCCACACCTCCTAATAGTGCCACTCCCTTTGGGGGGCCATTTGCTTTCAAACCACCACAAGGACTGTATACATGAAGATCTAGCAAAACTGCAGCCTGCAAGCGGCTTTCACATCTACAGTCCACACAGTTGCAAGGATGGATGCGTCTGAATTGCTTCATATTGTCCTACGTTATTAATAACATTAAGCATACATGATTTATACAATAGTATCCTCTCATTTAGAATCAAGAAAGTAATAAAACAGTACATGGCATCTTCGAGAATGATCGAACACAGGCCCTTCTACACACCAAGCACGAGCTCCAGCAACGCACTATACCAGCGGCCCCCAGGAGGCCAGTTTCGATGAGTAGCCCGTGCCACCTCAGGCTGGTAATGCTTGCTGCCTCATGCCTTGTTGGTCTGACCTGGCCCATTACCAGTTTACCAAGTGGAGCCTGGCTCTTCTGAACAACGTGGAAGGATGGTCTTAGGGGCAGGATTGTGTTGGGCTAACCATTCCCAACTACCATTCAAACAACTAAGCTAGGAAGCAGGTGCTCGGTTCAGAGCTGTCAGCCAAGGTGGGTATCATAGGCACCATGACAATGGCCTCCTGGCACCGGTGCATCCTCACTGCCACAGCTGCCTCAGGTATCCCATCCCTCAGCTCTCTCCACACTCTCTCCTTTCACCTACAGAGACCTGCAAACACCTGGAGCATAGCCCACGGTGTCTGAGAAGAAGCTGGCAAGTCTAGGTGACAGGGAAAAAGGAAAATAATTTATCTGTATATAAAGTTAGGAACATTAGCATGAGTCGAGGTGGACTGGAACTCAGCGTGTCTCTGAGGCTCTATGGTTTGGCACCGCCAGCCCAGGAACTGCACGTAGAATGGTGGAAAGACAGACAACGGCATTACTGGGTCAGCTTATACTGACTGTATTATTTTTACTTTCGTAGTTTATCAGAGCTCAGTCACATTAGCAGGTAACAGTTCTCTATGTCTCAAATATCATAAAGCTATTTCATTTATGCATGTTTTATGGCTAATTTCACTGTTCCCAGGGACTTTTTTTTTTTTAAGTTCTACAGAAGAAACGAGAGAATGGGATTTTCTTGACAGAAATTTGCCTTTAATCAAATTGAAGTGTATTCCATCTATGTGGCCATCTTAGTCAGGGAGAGTGTTGCTGTGATGGAAACACCATGGCCAATACTAGTTATGGGAGGAGATGGGTTATTTCTCTCACAGTTCCATAAAACACCTCGTCATCAGAAGCAGTGAGGACAGGAACCCATGCAGGCAGGAACCTGGAAGATGGAGCTGAGGCAGAGACCATGGAGGGTGCTGCTTACTGGCTTGCTCCTCATGGCTTGCTCAGCCTGCTTTCTTATAGAGCCCAGGGCCACCAGCCCAGCGATGATTGATGGGCTGGGCCTTCCTACATCAAGCACCAATTAAGAATGCCCTACAGGCTTGCCTATAGCCTGATTTCATGGAGGCATTTTCTCCTCTCAACTGAAGTTCCTCTCCGGTGACTCTAGCCTGTGTCAAGTTGACATAAAACTAGCCAGTACAATGGCTAAGTATATA
>NW_026067897.1:9100523-9192297 GCF_014885135.2 Alexandromys fortis
CCTCTAAACTGAAGACAGTAGGCTGGGGACGCTGGTTGGATTAGTTTTGGGTTTCTGTAACAAATATTGGAGATAATCCACTCAGTATTCGAGGATTAATACAGCTCACAGGTTTGGGGTTTCATCCCAGGACTACTCCTATGGCTTGGGTCTCATGGCAGCACATGACACCTTGACAGGGTACAAAGTGGAGAAGAGGGACAGTTAGGATGCCAGCCATTCCTTTGCAGCATGCCACCGAAGGACCTGAGATTTCCCACTATGCCTTTCAGGCTTCAGCTACTGTCAAGCAGCATTAAGGTAAGGGCTAAATCTTAACACAAGTGCCTATAGGGAACATGGCAGCCCTAAACAGGGATGCTGGTTCATTCATCTTATCTGCAGTGGTCAGATCCATCAGCGTGGATTCTGACCGCTGCAGGGGATGTGAGAGATCTGAAGGGTCTTGCTTCTCCAGCACAGGAATGTGGTCTGGGAATCAGTGTTTCAGTTCTACTCAGATGCCTGACATCAGAGAGCCTGGGTTCTCAAAGGTCTCCCTACTTGGAGAGAGACAGGGAAGGAAATCTTATTTTGACTTGCAATTGTCATTTTCTTAAGAATGTCCTCATTTTCAGCAGTTGTTACATACAATTTCTCCTTGTTCTTTTTGCAAAATCATTTATGTACTCCCAAAGTATGTTGTCCGTACCTTTGGGGAGGATGTATTTTGCAGGGGAAAAAAAAAAATCTCCATTCATAGCTGAACAAAAGTCACACTAAAGCAATGTTGACAATGCTGGCTGGTTTCAGCCTTCCTAAATTAGCCAGAATTTCTGCAAATGTATCTACTACTACAGCTTCCTCTTTGATTAAGTGGTGTGGGTTGCTCTGTAATCTGTGTTCCCTCAAGCCTCCACAGGCATCTCCTCTCAGTATAGCTCTCTGACCTACATACGAGTGAATGGAACGCACTGCACCACATTTTTCATAACTGGAAAAACTAAAGTCATCCAACAGTAAAACACGCAAAACTTAGTGTCACAATCAAGCGTTAGTGATGAATGCCACGTGACAGTAGGGTGAGCCCAGATGGGTGGTACAGGTGTTCACATTGCTAAGAAAGGATCTTCCCACCTGGCGAGGAGAACTGAGCTGTCACCCAAAGGCACAGTCATCCTAGCACTGTAGTGCTAAGAGAAGACACAAGTCTGGAAATGCAGCAGATACATGTACAGTTGACTCTGAAACACACACCCAAACAAGTCACAGGCATATTCAATACACAGCAAGAGAACATCTCGATATCCATTCAGAGAAACAGTCAACTCTGACACCTACTTCATGATGTGGGATTCCCCTCTGTATGCTGTGAATGCCGTTGGTTAATAAAGGACTGTTTTGGACCTATAGCAGAGCAGAGCTTAGACAGGCGGGGAAAACAAAACTGAATGCTGGGAGAAAGGAGGCAGAGTCAGAGAGAAGCCATGAAACTGCCACCGGAGACGCCATGCTGAAACTTTGCTGGTAGGCCACGACCTTGTGGTGATGCACAGATTAATGGAGATATGTTAAATTAATATGTAAGAGTTAGCCAATAAGAAGTTAGAGCTAATGGGCCAAGCAGTGTTTTATATAATATAGTTTCTGTGTGATCATTTCAGGGCTAAGCGGCCAGGATGAACAAGTGACCTTCCCAACAACAACTTCACACCAGAAATGGCCCCAAGAAAGACCCAACCTGAAAACTGCCCTCACAGTTATTACTCAACACATATGAAAACATATTTACAGTGGCGTTCTTCAAACGCTCAACAGAAAACAATCAGAACAGCATTAATAGAGGCAGAGATACACAAATGGTGGTGTGCGCACACAGTGGAAAACTGCTGTCAATGGGGAATGACTAGGAACCAGATATGAAAGATGTCACTCAAAGACGGACCTATCCCAGAGATGATTTGCTGTGTGGTTTCCATTAAAGGTAGTCAGTTTTTTTTTTTCTTGATTTTTTGAGACAGGGTTTCTCTGTAGCTTTGGAGCCTGTCCTGGAACTAGCTCTTGTAGGCCAGGCTGGTCTCAAACTCACACAGATCCACCTGCCTCTGCTTCCCAAGTGCTGGGATCAAAGGTGTGCACCATTACCGCCCGGCTCAGAGAATAATGATTTTAAATACTTGGGTAGAAATTTGAATTCTAAAGGTTGGCACACAGTAATGAAGAGAAAATTAAAACCGAAAAGTAGAAAAAAAAAGTTGTTCCAGTTGGCATTTCTGGTGTTTATAGATAGCTTATGACAAAACCGACCACGAGCAGCTTAGGGACGTGAAGGGCTTCTCTGGCTTTACTTTGAGTAACAGTCAAGGGAAGTTAGGGCAGGAGCTCCAGCAGGAAGTAAAGGGGACCCAGTGAGGGATGCTGCTGCTCAGTGACTAGCTCCTGGCAGATGTCTAACCAGCTTTCTTACACAGACCAGGCCCGCCTGCCTAAGGGATGATGCTGTTCACGGTGGGCTAAAATCAGAACAGTCTGTTACAGATAAGACACAGGCCAATATAATCAAGGCAGTTCCTCAATTGTGATTCCCTCTTCCCAGGTGACTAGGTTGTATCAAGTTGAAAGCAAGAACTGGCCAGGACATAAGTTAAGCGCCAAGAAAGCAAATAACAGTCTAAATTTCTCAGTATCCAAGAAAGAGAAAAGTAGCCTTGCAAATAACTTTGCACTTAGCTGCCAAAACATGTGTGTGTGTCTATGTATGTGCATGTGTGCATGCATGCACTCAGATGTTCTGCAGGTCTCTGGGTCTTCTTACCAATGACGACCCCCCTCCCCATTTTTTTTTTATTCATGCCTACATCTTGTATTTCAGGTTGTAGTGGAAAAGAGATGCCTGAAGGAATCTATGCGTTCGCTACCCTGAGTCCTAAAGACTGGAGTAGAGCCTTGTAGGGTACCCTCAATGACTGTAAGGCAGGAACTCCAGCTAAGTGTTGTCATGGTAGTGAATTTGCTTTTAGCACTGGTGTACGAAAATCAAGTAGTAATTAGTTTTCGCAGCACTGAATGAGATCTGTCACCCTCCTCTGCCAGTCATAAAGCAGACGAGAGCAGCCCATTTTCACTAAAAGCACAAGCTTCTTTGTATTGAGCCTTGGGTCCAACCTTAGTTCTAAGGTGCAGGGCTAGTGAGAGGTGCCATGGGGCTCACAGTCTAGGATCCAGACTGTGTGGCAATACAGTGTGGATGGATGAAAAGAGGGTTGGGTCAGTGGGGATCTGAAATGATCTTATTGGAATATGACCTGACAACAAAGGATCACATCAGTTAAAAACTACAGTGGTTGGAAAGCTATTAGTTTATAGGAAGAAATGTGGTGATCTCCACAAATGCAAACATAAAACATGGACATATAACACACACAGACACATACACAGAGAGAGAAAGACACACAGACACAGGCACACACACAGAGAGACACACAGACACAGAGACACAGACATACACAATCAGACAGACAAACAACACATCCACAAACACACACAGAGGAAGCAGAGAAAAATAAACAATCAAATGATTTTGGTCAAAGCAAATTCAACCTTTACTTTAGGACATAAGTGTGTCACCTTGGGCAATTCATACAGGAGGCTTCAGCACATAAATGAAACACAGCCTCATGAAGGTTTTAGTTTTAAATGTTATCGAGTTCTGTGAACTGAAATCTATTTTTTAAAAACTTTTCTGAGGTTCTGGTTTTTCAACCCAGGGCCATGTCCATGACTAGGCAAGCACTCCACCCCAACACTATATCCCCAACCCACTTCTTACTTATTATTTGAGACAAGGTCTTGTTAAGTTGCCTAGGCTGTCCTTGAATTCATTCTGTAATTCAAGCTGCCCTTAGCTTCTCCTGTGTCCACCTTCCCGGGAGATGAGATCATGGACCTACTCCATCAGACTCAACGGAGTATCAGTGTATCCTTAATCTGACCTGATGTCTTCTTTCTTAGGTTTCTCCATCGTACTTAAATTTAAAAAACTACAGAAATTGAAATAGTATTAATAATCCAAGTAGCGAGGAAGTTTTATTTTAGATCTCATCCTGGGAATTTTAAAAGTGGAAACATGAATTATTCCAAAATTATTTTATAACTAAAACAGTTTTGGCTTTTAAAAAGTTATATATTGTGGGCCTGGGTTGGAACACTTTTCATGAACAAACAAACAGTAGTTATTTTTTCAGGTCATTATAGTATGATAATAGTCCCATTCACGGCCTAAATAAATGGTCATATATGCATGTCGGTAAAAATTTACCTGTATAAACGAAGACTGAATCTGCCCCAAGGGCCCTAGCTTGCCAAGCACTAATCTAGATGAGACTAAAACATTGTGTTGAATTCAGCCTTGGGTACGTACTGAAACTACAGGGAAAAAAATTAAAACATAACATCAGATGCAAGGAAGCTTCTGGCAGTTGCTAACTTTCGCCATGCATAAGGAGATTCATAGTGTGTGCCTTGTCCCACAGACAGCATGTGAACAGGTGCATGGATCACAGCTGGAGACCATCATAGCCTGCACGTGGCTCAAGAAGGCTACAGAAAGTATTTCACTTGTAAGAGGATGGCTCATCTGCCTGGGATCAGCATTCAACAGACACAAAGCATACTGAAGAGGAAAACAAATTCAGATCTATCTCTTACAAGCCCCGGTCACTAAACCTCAGGAGAACACTGAAAATACTATGCTTTGAAGAACATACACAGGAATAAGGGGAGTAGAGGAAAAGCATGGCATGTGGCACCATGGGAGACATTCTTACAAGCATAATAAAAAGTAATTAACACATTACTTTATACACAATACCACCACACTGAACTGGCCCAATTCCCCAAAGCAAAGGTCCCTGAGAGCTTTCCCACTAGCCTTTAGACTACTGCTCCCCACGTACCACAACACATACATCTATCCCAAGCTTGTTTTAGCCGCATCATTAGAAATCCCAAACCTTTTATATCTGTTCCTTTTACAGTCTTAGCTTCATCTCACTGACACAATGCTCACCAGGACGGAACCCTGTCTCTTCCTTCCTGTTGCACACATGGCCTTCAGAACCATGCTGGGAAGGGCAACTTCTCAATAAATGCCAACGAAGCCAGTGCTTACCACCCAATAGGCATCTGTTCCACACAGTTTTGGAACCTAACGTTTCTCATTCTTCTGGGTGGTGGAATTCTATGCCCACTTTCTACTGTCACTGAGCTTTGCTTTGTACAAAAGACGACATTAAATGGTGGCCTTCCCAGGACAACAGAGCGGGAGTTTTATCTTCACTTCAAGCTCCACTGTGAACGTGGAACACTTGAGCTAACTGTGGGTGAGACTTCTACACCAAGAGTTTGAAAGCTAGCATTTCACTCCTGCAAGAAACAGATGTCTCTACTCTAGGGTTCTCAGGCTTGAGATAATTTTTGCTATATTTTTTAATTAAAAATTATTTAAACAGTAGAAAGAAAAGGAAGTAAAATCCAAACTTCCTTTGCAAACAAATTTGAAAAAAAAAAAGATCTCAAGAATATGACTAGGTGTGTGACATCTACAGAGAAGCATGGGTGTCACAAGCCGTGCAGAGTCTGTCACTGGAGTAACGGGCATTAGGGAGACATTGGAGTCACTTCTCTGCAAAAAGGTTGGAAGGAAAGTGAGGCCAAATGCCGGAAGTGTGAGATACAGCTCCTTGTAAATACACATTTGGCATCTATAGACCCATACATTTCTGGCTGGCAATTTCTTTGAGGGGATTTCAAAATCTGTATGAGTCAAGCGATACCCAGGAGCCCACAAGGAGCGCCACAGTGAGTTCACTCACGGTTGCCTGACAAGGCACCCTGAAACCTTGCCTGTGTTCTCTTGCGAGGATCTCAGAGACTACCCATGTGATCAGGGTTTCCAGAAAGCAGCCAGAGCTTCTCTTACCAGTAAATAATTATTGCCTTTTAATTAGCACTACTAACAACACTGTCATTACAATACATTCTAAATTACCCTTGCTAGTGATGTAAGCTTGCTCACTTCTAAATGCCCAGCTGTTTCTGCTCCTGGCCTTTTCCCACGTACCTTTATTAGTTCCCACACCAATCGATGTTTGGCAAGTCTATCTCTGATCACCAACTCACCATAGCTCCCTGGAATCCATCTTGTCCAGCACACTGCTCTCCCTCGAATGGGTTCTGCCTGTGAACAATGAACCTAGGCTAAACCTCTCATCTGGTCCAGTTTCGGTTTGATGCTAACTGCATGGCTGCATGAGAAACTCGAGGCCTCACCTGGCCACCGCTCACCCAGGGGCAACCGACTAAAATATATAAATCATGAATGAAAATCATAAGCTCAAGCCCCTCGGTTCTGTTAATAACAAGAATGACATATACAAGAAGGCCTACTTTTCTTTCCCATCGAAACACGGTGAGCTGAGGAAGAAAGAATGCCCAAGGAAAGTAGCCTCCAACATGTTTGAAGGGTTACAGTTATGATGGTTCAGTCAATGATGACTACACAACTCAACAGGGACCCAACACCTAGGACCCCTGAAGCCACAGTAGCGTGGGAGCACAGTAGAGTCATGTGTTTGTATCTCACTGCCAGTCATATGAAAACACAATGCAGAAGGTGATGGGCTGAGCACTAATCCTGATGAGCAATGACTGTTGCTGGCATATGGACTTTCCTCGCCAGTTCTAGGGATTAAACCTAGGGGCTGCCACATGTGAGGCGATTTCTCTAATACCGAACCATATTTCAGACCTTAAAAATTACCTTTAACCATTTTACTTTAGAGACGAGGTCTGGTTAACTTACTCAGGCTGATCTCCAAGCAGCAATCACCTCTGCCTTAATACTCTTTACTCAAGGGTATAATATGCTAGTAGGGTCCACTCCTACAGATATCTTCATCAAATACTCAACATATAGTTTCACAGGGAAACCACTAAACAGTCTGATGGCTTACACTAGCAGTAGCCTCCCACATCTGCTGACTGTGTCACTTGCTGCATTACAAGGCCACGTGACTACACAGTACCTCACCATTTCCATCTCATAAGCGATGGCATGATACAGACCATGACAATGACAATTCTTTTTCCCTAATGTAACCAGCATCCCCCAACAACCTCAAAAAACCTCTCCTTGAGGAACACTTTAGCCTCCTAGTTTTAGCCTCATGACATGAGCAGGTGGTTCTCCTAACACAATAAGTTTGTAGATGCTTTTGGAAGGGTCTGGTTAGACAAAAGCACTGCAAAGCACTGAGGGCTGGACATCTTGCCGCCGACCAAGGCATCCTAATGCTGAACTGCATGCAAGCAGCCTGATGTCAGAAGCAGTAAGGCTTCCTAGCTCCAATTTCCTGCAGTTCACAGAAAGCCACTGAGAATCACAGAGCTCTCATGCCAACAAGTGTTCTAAGGAGCCGGAAGATTCAAAACAGAAGCCAATGCTTAAATTAAACCTTACTTTAACATCACATTTGTCTTTTAATTCTTAAATTGGTCACTGAGAACACCAACTTCTACACAAAGAAGCTAGTTTCTCAAATTCCAAAATCTCATTGTTCATTACGGGCATTAAAAGGCCACAAAATCCTTCTTGTTCTATAATTAGTTATTCACCAAAACAAACAAAAATATATGAAGATAGGATTCCTTTTTTACCATGAGATAAAACGTATGATTTGGTCTATAAAGAGGGATATGGAGAGGACACAGAGAGAGAAAGAATGAGAGAGAGACAAGAGAGGGAGAGGAGGAGAGACAGAGACACAGAGACAGAGTGAGACATTATGAGAGAGACAGAAAGAGAGAGAAGACACAGAGTAAGAAATGAGAGAGACAGAAACACAGAGAGAGAGAAAGAGACAGAGAGACTGAGAAAACATAATTATAGTCTGATGAACAAATAGCCTCTGGTCAGATGCTGTGGATTAGCAAACCACAGCTTGTTCTGGTGACCCCCAGGAAGGTGCATGAGGAATGATGGTTGAACAGGAGATTACGATGCGCCCTTCCACCTTCCAAAGAAACAAAAATGGTAGATTCCAGATGCAGCTAACAAATATCGCAGTGAATGAAGTTACTCAACAATCTTCAAGCCTGTTATCACATCCTCCCCAAACATAGACCATATAGCTTCAGCTGTGTGATACCTACCTTTCCCTTGGTCAGGCTGGACTCCTGGGGTAAGTCTGCAGGCATGTGGGATAAGCTGAGATTCTGCAGTGCACTGTGTCACTGCTTGGAAAAGATGAAGAGGCTTTCGTTCTCCTTCTACTGTCTCCAGTGTTTGAACAGCCAAGAAAAGCACTGGTTCTCTATTTTCCATAATCCTGCTTAATTAGATTCAGCACTAAAATACCAATTTCAGTAATGTTGGGAAACATCCCTACCATCACCAATATTTTCTCTACATAACTCTTCTATCCTATTTTCTTCTGTTTCAAAGTCTATGGCCATTATAGAAACCTGTTATATACCTAAGCCTCCTGACTTCCACATTTAAGTTCTTAAAAGTCTATATACTATATACAAAACTATCCAATGTCTGTAAAACTAACACTGGCAGGTAACCATGACAGCCACAGTAGATCATACCCCTACACCCACTGTCCACCGGAAAAGTACAGAGGACAGAAGACAGACACAGTACTTAAACCTAGCCTCTGGTGTCTGCCTGACTCAGGATCACTTTTCCTAGGAAATTAGTGTGAGCAACGGTGCTGGCTGACACTATTACAGCTGGGATGGGTGTAGGGTACAGCTCAACAACAGAGCAGCTGCCGAGCACAGGACCTAGGTCCATACCCTGCAACAACACAAGAAAGAAGAAGAAAGAGAATGGAATGCTTCCTTTCCTGGGGTGAGACATGGACAGAGATTTCCTTCTTTGGACCCCTGCTCTAAGTGGGCAAGAAAACCATATACATAGAGGGTACACAGGTGTGGGCAAAGGCTTTGTAGTCATTTCAGGTATACCAATAGGTAGCTGTACTGAGAACTCTCAACAAACACCGTACACCCAGAAAAACACACAGTACATGGAACCAGTACTCAAGATAGTCATTTTTGATGTGTATGTCTGGATATCATTTTACAACTTTGTATCTCTTTATCCTCAACTGTAAAATGGGCACTTTTCGGAATGACCCAAGTTATATAAAATATTTCTGAATGGATTATGATGATTTTATATTTTTGTAGTTGCATATTAATATCTAGAAAAGGATGTTTTGACAACTTTTATTAAGTTACTAATTCATTTAAAAGCAATATTTCACTATGTAACCTCAGGTGGCCTTGAATTTGCTATCCTTATGCCTCAGCTTCCTAAATACTTAGATTATAAGTGAGAGCCATCAGGCCAGGGTTGTTCTGGTAATTTAATTACATAAAACATAGAAATGCAATTACAGTTAATCTGCTCAGTGAATATCACATTTAATTTTCTTACATTAAAATATTCTTAGTTGAATAAAAATTTCTCTGCTAGTATTTGATTGTTTGTTTCCCCTAAAATACATATATTAAATCCAATGAGCAAGGCAGTGAGACTAGTAAGGATTCTGAGTGGTTCTTAGGTCCCCATTCCTAAGGGTGGGTGATCCTTAGTGACCTAGCTTCCTTTCCAATTCTGCCATGTGAGATCACAGAAGCTCCATGCTTGCAGAAGCCCTTGCTGGTCCAGAGACTACTGAGGACTTCCTACTATCTCTCTACCTTCCAAAACTCACTATTTTCTAAAACAAAGTAGGATAAAGTCTCCATTACCTATTACTACAGATCATGTTTAAATGATGAAAAGCTTAGGGGCTCCATTTCCATCATAAAGTCTTCTGCCAGTGCCAGGACTTTAACCACAACCAGCATTTTGTGAAAGCATTTTCATGCATCCCTAAAGTATGATGTCACTGAACACTGAAGGCAATCACAGCTCAAGGATTTCAAGCTGACCTTTATTCTGCGATTCTATGAAGTATGACTAGTCTCAGAAAATTACAAAGCTGATTACTTTTTAAGTATAATATCCAAGCTAGCTGACTAATACCCATCTAAATTTCAAATTACAACAGATACGTACTTGACTGTCCTGTTGCAACTTTAACACCCTTTTCTGTATGTAGTAATTGCTGTTTGAATAAGGACATTTTAGTACAGATAAATCTGTTTTGTAATCTATTTGTTTTTCTCTCATATTCTTAACTAAAGCATATTTTTGGTGCACTGAAGCAAGCTTACAAAGCATGAGTAATCACAGGGACAATATATTCATTTTCCTACTTGTTCATGAACATTCTGCAAGGGAGGCAGTCAGCTATGAAGGGCTTCACTCAGAGCTGTTTGGGGATACAGTACCACCTCAGAGTACCAGGCTGTGGTAGACTGTATGAATGCCACTGTTCATGTGCACAAATGTTTTGATGGCTCTGAACAACACACATGACTACAAGTGAACTCACAATGCTGTAGGCATGAATTCTCCAATATCACAGAGACAGAGTTTCATGCAAGCTTTGGTGATCACATGTCCCACAAAAGGGCGAATATAGTCAATGATTCAAATCACATGTGAGGGGATCAGGGCCCTCTACTGGTTCTCCACTCAATAACAATTATCCGTGACCATATAGTATAGCAGGTGAGAGAACAGAGTTCTAGAACAATCCCATGGGGCTTAAGTCCTCTGTCGTCTCTTAATGTCTGCATCTCACGACAAAGGACTTCACTTCTCAATATGCTGGTTTCTCAATCTATAAAATATGAAGATACAAGATCTGAACTTAGCTATCAGAGGTCTAAGGAGGCAAACCGAAGGCAGAGCTAGAAAGTCTCCTGAGAATAGTAAGCACTATGCAAAAGTGTGAGGGTGAGGGTTAGTATCACTAGGGAGTGGTGGCTAAGGGATATGAAGGGGAACATGGGAAAGTTAGGGAGGGCTTTAACTGAAGAAAGGGAAGGAGGGAGATCAGTACATGGGGAGGAGGGGGAGGAAAAATAACGCTAAGGACGTCAAAAACAGAAAGAATATTTTTATTTACTTAAATTACATTTATTACATATAAGTATATATGTATACATATTCATGCATAGTTTAAATGAAGTTAGACCACTTATGCTAACTTGCAGTTCCCACGAGAACCACTGACTCCCTAACAAAGACATCAGTATCAGGCATAAGAAACAGCCTTTTAAGATGTTAGTCAGGGGGGTCCAAGAGACTCTCACAACAATATAGGCTGTTGTCCATGGTTGCTAAGGCAAGTCCCCATTGCAGAAGACACCATACACTTTGGACACAGTAATGAAATATAGATATGAAGCATTTCCAGCATCAGGCACGCCGATACCTACTACGCTACACATATGTAATCCTAGGTAAGAAATGCTGGCATGTGGGTGGTGCATGTGGTACCAGAATGGCTGACCAGACTGCCTAGTTAGCTCCACGCTCTGTTAAAAAGATATTCTTTATTACACGTTTATGTGTCTGTATAGCTATCACTCATCTTCCTTTCTATTTAGAGAGTGTGTGTGTGTATGTGTGTGTTTGAGCATGTGTGTGTGTATGTTTTGTAGACGCATATGTGGATATCAAAGGAGAAACTGGGGAAAACTGGTTCTCTCCTTCCACCATGTGGGAATCCTGTGGGTTGAACTCAGGTTGCCAGGCTTGGATGTAAGTGCCTCTAGTCACTGAGCTAACTACCAGCCCTAGTTCCCCACTTCTAAGCAGTCTGATAAGAGGATCCCACTGGGCAAAATTAAAACAAGCATATAAAGGAGTCCAGGGAAACTAAGGGTCACACTGTGTAAAGCCATCTGCACAAGGATCAAGTGCCGAACAAATGGGTCCCCGTGGATGGCACTGCTGTGCATGCAGCCCTCGTTACTGCAGCAGCTTCCTGAAAAGCTACATGCCGTGTTTCAAGTTAGTTAACATCTACAAGTGTAGAACTTGTTCATCGTAAACCCAGTCAGTGCAATTCACTGTACAAGGTGTGTGGAAGTCAGAAAGAGGGGAAAGGAGAGCTAGGTCCAGTGGTCCTGCCCTAGCTGTTCCTTCCCCTTAGCAGGAAGGCAGGAAGAAGGTGGGGCCAGAGGAGTTGGGGAGCCTGGCCACTGCACATCACAAAGAAACCAGAGCGGCCGACTTTCAGTGCTGAGCGCTCTTCCTAGCAGATGGCAGCACCAAATCCTACAGCTGAAAGGGAGAGAGGAGAGGATACAGGCACACTGGTTTAGGCAAAGTCCTTATTTACTAGATGACTAATGCCACGAAATGCTGTTGACCTCAAAGCCTCCTCTGCCAGTCAATGTCACACAAAATAGTGTAGCAAGTTGGTGACGTCGTGGCCAATACTACCAGTGGACTTTATCCAGAAGAATGCCCTAATTGTCTTACCTAACTGGCAATAGGACTCATCGCCTGCTCTGGTTTTCTTTGATTGTGGCTGACCACAAACAGGCACAATATAAAACAATGACAAATCTGCCCGTGGGAGGAGGATATGAGATCATCGCAACAAGCCCGTAGGAAGATCGCCATCACCCACGGATGATGTCTAATCGCTGATCATCCTGAACCACAAAAATGGAGACGGCAGAGGAAAGTGAGGGGCACCACATTCTGGATGGAAAGGGTGTGTCCGTCTCTTGCATTGAAGCTCACTTGCATAAATGTGTGGTTAAATTACTGTGACGCGCCTGAGCCAGCAAGATGATCCAGAGGAATTGGCATGGGGAATGACATGTCATATCCTCAGCCAATGAGAAGGCCCAGAGGGAATGGCAGGGTAGAACAGGTCAGTCTGAGCCACAGGGAGAGCTTTTTACCCAAATAAAATAAACATCCCATCCCTAAATGGACTTCAAGGGGAAAACACATCATTTATCAATATAGTTTATGTCAATAATACAGAATATCATGTCAACAAGACTTCTGAAGCAAGGATAGCAAAGAAAGGAGAAACATCCTAAATTCAGCCTCAATAAAAACTGTGTGTGCTTACTAGACCTGGATAGAGGTGGGTGGTCCTCGGACTTCCCACAGGTCAGGGAACCCTGATTGCTCTTTGGGATGATGAGGAGGGGGACTTGATTGGGGGAGGGGGAGGGAAATGGGAGGCGGTTGTGGGGAAGAGACAGAAATCTTTAATAAATAAATAAATAAATAAATAAAACTGTGTGTCTGTGGTTCTGACTGGTTATAATTCATTTTCCACGCATCTGAGTATGTTCTAGATTTTCAAATTTAAAAAAAAATGTAATATAAATTAAGCAAAAAAGGATTTCAATTCCCAGTTAATTCAATTAACTCGGGTTTAATACTTAAAAGGATGTGGAAAGTGGAGGTGGAAGCTTAGCTCAGTGGCAGAAGGCTTGCCTCGCATACACAAGGTCCCAGGTTCAATCTCTAGTACTGTGAGGGAAACATGGGAGAAAACTGGTACTAACTACTGCCTGAAGTCCTACCGAGACATTGCACATGGTCTTGCTGCTCAGACAGCATTAGAGAAGCTGGGTTTCTTCCTCTTCTGGGATCAGTGATGAGGGGGAGGGTCATACGTGAATCCTCGTGTCTACTGTGGAGTCACACAGAAGTCACAAAGCAACCTTGGGGATAGCCGCCCTGCATACAGGTCACTGACACAGTCCTCTATGTGACCACGCTTCAAGTACCAGTAACAAGTCGCTTAGAGAGGAGCTAGGTGCCTTCGCCCTACGCTGGCTGTTTGAGCAGGAGTCACATCGCAGGCTGGGCTGAGTTCGATCTTAGCCCAGAATTATTCATGCCCACAATAATAAACTCTGAGAAAGAAAAAAGAGGGGGAGCTCAGCAAGTGGATCTGTGACCTTCAAAGGGGGCCTCTAGGGACTACAGTCATCAAAGAACACACCAGAGCCAGCAAAGGAATTCCTTTGGTTCTTCCCCTGCCCGGAGGGGTCAGCCCAACACAGCCTCATCACAGAAGCAACCTCTTACCTGGCTGCTCGGTAGAGCGATCAGAAAGCACAAGATTGAATTTCAAGGCCAGGTAAATCTAGGAGAATTTACAACCGTAAGACATGTCGCATGTGTGTGGCATACAAAATTGAGACAAAGAACAGGAAACCAAACCAGAAACAAAGGCTTTTGTGGCCCTCAGCACAGACCCCAAAAACTTCAGGCCGGCCTCTGCGCTGCCTCTCCAGGCAACATTCACATGAAGACTGGGCATGGCAGGTTCACATGCGGGACCCGACTCCATGGGCACCACATTCTGGCTCACAGAAAACTCTGTGGTCAGCAGGACTCAACCCAGGCACCTCTGAAAGGGACGATCAATAAAAGGGGCAGCTGGAGAGGTGTATGCGCGCGCGCATGTGTGTGTGTGTGTGTGTGTGTGTGTGTGTGTGTACCAACTGTCAGCCCAGGTCACCTCAACCCCTGCCTGCGTCTAAGCATATGACACCATGGATGGGAATTAGTCAGATGGGGCAACAGGGGCTCTTTCTCTAGCGCACTCATGTGAGTCTCTCAGAAACAACATGTAAACAGGTTGTGGGCATTCATTGCAAAGTTATAGCACAGGAGAACAACTCTGGTAGATTAGCTATGGGCTTCTTAAAGGTAAAGTCAAGGGTTTTCACCAGGATGCTATGGCTGCTGGGTACACACCTGTAGGGAGTTCCACTCAGGAACTCCTAAAAGCTAAGCATGAAGCTCCTCTCACTCTGACAGGTGTGGGGCGGGGGCAGGGGCTGGTTCCTTTCATATGTGACTCCATGCACCAGTCACTTCCATAACTGTTTAAATTAGGTGAAGAGTACTTACGCTAAGAGTACCTATGCTAAGAAGAAAAACCTAGAAAACGACATCCTCACTACACTCTTATAAATACGCTGAAGGCAGGCAACAGCAAAACGACGGCAATCTTCTCACTTGGTGTTAAAAACACTACCTCTCTGCTTTAAACATTTCAAGACTTTTAATGACACAGTTCTGAGCAGAAAGCAGTCAAGAACATTGCTCCCCCCCACCCCCCGAGGCTGTCGGCCAGAGATGATGGCAACCGTCACTGGATCCACAATGAGTATCAGCCGAGACTTAGTGCTTAAGCGAAAAGAGGTTAAAGTACATTTCCACATTACCAACCATCTCCCAGTGAGAGAAGGCCGACGTGTCTCTTAATGGGTATGGTCGTCTTCTGATAGTACACATACATTGGATGAGCTGCTGGGCAGAAGAATCTAGAACTCATTTGATCTAATGTACCCTGAATTGCAGCCCGGTCAGTCCCTGCCTGGGCTGTGCTGTAGCAATGCCTATCTGTCTAGTGACAGATACTAAAGAAACTAAAGCCTTCTGAAATCAGAGGTACTCGGCAATGGGCAGAGAATGGAGGGACAATGAAGATGCCCAGACTTGGTGGCCTTGGCAACAAGGAGAAGAAATGGCAGCTGTCCAATTCCGAAGAACCGAGGAATCAAGTCAGGACACTGCTAGCAACAGTGCTCACTGGAAAGAGACTCCACTAAGACCATAAACAGCTTGCACGTAACATTCCACATAAAAGCACATGTATCATCTATGCCTGGTGTGTGCCTATAAATCAAAAAAGGTTTAAATCTGCAATATAAGCGAGAAGGAAGCCAGAAGCATACATCTGAGTATGAATGACTGAGGAAAACTAAATGTGCATTTTTTGTTGTTGTTTTGTTTTGTTTAGAAAGGGAGAGCTATATAACAGGAAGAATCTGAGAAACTTCTGCTGATAGTTAGTCAACCTACATCACAGACTATGTTGAAAAAAAAAGTAACACACCATGGCTTTATGACACTAATATTTAAAAGACTGATGAAGAAATCAAGGCCTCCAAAAAACAAAAGGAGGGGGGCAGGAAAATCAAAACACACCTTCAGGTTATTGTTTCCTCCCAAACATAATAAAGGCAGACCGTTGTGCCCCAGCCAGGCTATGTTTCATTTCCCACAATTTCAGTGGCAGGTAGTCAGTCATTGCAAAAATAATAATAATAATAATAATATTAAGTGGGAAAGTCCAGACATTCATCTGCCTCAATTTTTTAGATCACACATGACTCTGAGGAGGGTCATGAATTCCCATGCTTTCATTTCACCAGGAACTGATCGGCCTTTGAGCTATCTCCGTGGTCTAGTCAGAGCACCTGTTAGTCAATTACTAACCGGGGCCTCTCGGTTACCAGGCGGCTGCCCAGGTAGCTCAGTGCCTATGCTCTAACAAATCTTTATTTTACTTAATAATGACTTCAAAGTGAAAACATGTACTGTGATATTGCTATAGCTGTTCTTATCACAGTATCAGCTACGTCAGTGATCTCTTGCTGTAACTATTGTATAAGTTAACGCTTTGCCAGAGGGATATATGCGTAGGACAGAACTGTGAATGCAGGGTTCCTTACCATCTACCACCTCAGCCGTCCACTAGGGGCTCTTGAAACAACATCAGCTCGCTAAAGGGAACCATGATAATCAGACACCAATCCCAAAATTCATTTCAGGAGAATCTAGGGATGTATTCTAGAAGTTTAAAGATACGAGCACACTCAGAGAAGAGAACGCAAACCCTTACCAGATGCAAAGTTCAAGGAACTTGATAGTAAAATGTAGCCATGCTCAGTTTGCTCTGACGATACACAGGTTAGATTGATATAAGAAGTGAAATAAAAGGTCCCTTGGAGCATTTCCTCCTTGTGACAGAATGCCTCATAAAAACAGCGTAGAAGGCATTGTGTTTACTCAGTGTTTGCTCAGCAGGCCAACGGCTCTAAGGCCTGTGACAAGGCAAAAATATCACAGTGGTACAACAAGAGATCTGAGAGCAAGGAAGGGCTATGGAAAAAGTATGTCCATTGAAGGCTTTGACCCCAGTGGCTCACTTCCTCCGACCAGGCTCTACCTTCTTATCTTCTCCTTTTTTCTTTTTTTTTTTTTTTTAGAATATTTTTCAAGACTTCTGTCTATGTGTGCCTGTCTTTTTAAGTGCATGTTATATGTATGGGTACCTGCAGAGACCAGAAGATGTCAGAACCTCTGGAACTGGAATTACAAGCTGTTGTGAGAAGCCTGATATAGGTGCTGGGAACCAAGCTTGGGTCCCCTGGAAAAGCTGTGAGTGCTCACAAACACCAGCTCATCCTGCCCATCCCGCGAGAATCTTCCTTCTAGTAATCCACTGGGTATGAACTCGGGGATTGATGAAGTTAACACCTCATGATCTAACCTCTGCTCAACAGCATCATCAGCCAGGGACTAGGCCCTGGGGATATTTCATAAGAACATCATACTGTCTGGGCAGGGTCCATTTAGGTGTTAGGGGAAGGGGGCTGTCTTTACTACCCACAGAATGACACTGTAATTTCCCCCTTTTCAGAAACTTTCACTTTGTTTACACCAAGTGTTAAGAAGAACTTACGTTTTCCTCACTTGCTTACTCATAGGACACACCAGAACCTATCACATGCAATCATGTATGTTTCGTCACTCTAGAGGTGAGGGACCTGGGAGGATGGAGCCCATCGATAAATGAGGTGGACCAAAGCCTCATGCAATGGCCAGCTTTATTCAGAGACAGTTTATACTCTGAGGCTTAGGAAAGGTCAGATGAGTGAAGTTCCCATGAGTCCAAGCTGCACAGCCTCACAAGGACAAGCCACATGTGCCAAAGTGTTTTCCATAGAGGCCTATAAAGGATATTTTAAAGATTTAATTGGGTAATAACAGCAAACAGCAATGAGCAATCTGAAGTGAACTCACCCCTGTCTGCTACAATCTGGGAGGACCCATTCCAAGAATGGGTCATGTTCCAAGAACAACTCTGTGTTTTGAAGAAACTGAGGTCACAAGACTCTTGTTTTCTTGGAATGTTCTCACAAGCACTCAGAATTCTCCTCACACAACTTCCTCCATCTCTGGACTGCGTTCTAATAATAATGATGCAATAAATGCAAATTTCCTTTAAAAATCCTCATGAAAAGAGGCTGGTGTCTACCACTGAGAAGAGCAGTTTGCAAGTCCAGGTTTAGATTCCTATCACAGGGGCTCGTGAGATCCCTTAAGGTTAGTGAGTCTTCATTTCAAACAGAACATACAACTCCTGCCAGAGCCTGGTCCTTCCCGGCAAAATGCAGAGAGATTTGTAAATATGCAACCATAATACCGCTCTCTGTTGTAAAACACCAATATGGATAGAGGCAGAATGCTTTTTTTTCCAAAGCCAGCTGAGAAAAGATGGAGCTAAGGGCATCATTGAAACCACCTCAGAGAACTGAGTCTGAGAGGCACCGTCAAGGATCCCCAGAGAGCCAGGAGCCCTTCCCCAGGCACAGGCGAGGCAGGCCTAGTGGAGCAGTGGCCACGGCAGCAGACATGGCAGCTACCATGCTTGGGTAGGACTCTCATCAGCCTGCCCTCTCAAGAGACAAGGAGTGCTGGGACAGCAGGGTTCTCAGATCAAGGCCTAGCAGGATGGAGAGCAGGGAAACAAAGATGAAGGGTGTGGGGGAGGGGGGCAGTAGGGTGACTAGATGGCAGAAGGAAAGCAAGCAGACTCCAGCCAGCAGAATCCCAAACGTCAGACAAAACCGACACTGCTGCGTTCAAATGCACACATCCTCCCAGGGGCATGACTTCCTTCGCAGTTCCTGTTCACAGGGCTAGCAGAAGCACCTCTGAAAGTCATCATGCCCTCGGGATCTTAGCAATGGGTTCTCATTCACTGAGTCCCCTCGGAGCATCTTCAATACAGTTCTCATTTGCGCTGTGCATATGCAACGCCGGCACAGAGACAAAGAAAGGCCTCAGATGGAGCTGCTGCTAATCTATGAGACACATAGCGAACGATATAATTACATATTCTTTTCTTTATGCCTCATGCGGGTCTCTGTGCATGGCTCTGTGTGTGTCTGTGTGTATGTGTGTGTGTGCGTGCGTCTGTCTGTGTCTGTCTTGTGTGTGTGTGTGTATGTGTGTGTGCATGCATGCGTGTGTCTGTGTCTGTCGTGTGTGTGTGTGTGTGGTGTGTGTGTGTGTGTTGCTAGGGACGGAGCTCAGTGCCTTAAACATGCTGGGCACAAATTCTACTTCTGACTCCACCCGGGCTCTATACAATTTGTCTACCTGGAAATGTCATTCATTTCAACTGCACACAAAGCAAATGCTATGCAATGAGTGCTTAGAAAATTCTCTAATACGATAGACTCGACTATGTTTTCACTTCAAAGGACAAAGAAAAGAAAGCCAAAATTTAAGTAAGCTGCATTTAATTCGTGTGCTGTGTATGTGTTGTTCAATTTCAGGTGGTTGGCTCCTTAAAGTCTGGGAAAAGAACATATAATAAAGGCGATAATATTTCAGAACATTTCATGCTTAAAAAGAAAGTATCTAATAAAGGAATAATTATGCATATTTAATTGCGTTTAAACTTATAAAAATGCAAGACTATATAACTGCCCTTTTATAGCCCTTTTAGACAGTACGGTAAGAACAGAAGGATTTAGGACTACAGATCATAACTATTCAGACCACTTGCCAATCACAGCCAAAGCTTTTATGAATGAACCTCTGTGATCTGAGCAGAGGCAATTATTTAATGAACTAACAATGGGATCACTGAACTTGTTGCCCTTCTTCCCTCCTACTGATAGGCTCTCATCGGCCTTCAGAGTCCTGCCTCACACACAACATGATAACACCATTCCTGTTTCATCACTATCACTGAGGGCTCCCCCTCATGAGGTATGCACGGGGTGCCTGGGACACTGCCTTTCATATACAGTAGCCTTTTCAGAACTACAGAACTAATTCAGTACGGGCAGAGCTCCGAGAAAGAAGCTTTACTACCCGCATCCTTCAGAACAGTAGACTATCAAGAACTGTGCACACATCTAGACTGTGTCTACATGTGAAATGCATTCATGTTTCACACATACCTTGTAGAATGGTCAGAAAGTCACTGTATAGGGCACTTTGGTGCACCCGTATTTTAACTGTGACACAGGACAAGGATAGAAACAATGTTCGTCTTGCAACTGTCATGTAAGGTCTCAGGTCCAGTGGAAATGTCCACATATTCATTGGCTGCGGAGCGGTACTGTTGCTGCTGTGTTTACCATGCGTAATTCGGATTCTACCAGACCTAACCATGAAGATCCAATATAAACAGAAAGTAGGTTCAGGTAACTCAGAAAAGCCAACTGTAAGCAAATGCCCAAGTCAGTATGCAGAGGGCAGGAGAGCATTTGTTTCGGGGCCAACAGCGACAATGAAGGAAGGACAGTGGGTACCGGGACAGCTGCAGCCCCATGCTCAGACCATCACCAGCAGCACTGGGAAAGAGTCAGGGGCTGCCACTCTTTGATGTCATTTCACCAGCCCTCCCATGCCACCCAGACTGCCAGAGGAAGGGTTCCGGTGTGTGTGCCTCAATCACTGGCTGACCCTAAAAGAACTCCGTGCCTGTGTGCTGAATGAAGCCAGAAGCAGACAGGAGGGCAGGAGAGAGGGTAAACAAGAAAGGCAAAGTAAAGGAAACTGGGAAAATGAAGAAGGGAAACCAAGACTCTGCGCAGCACACAGGAGAAACACATCCACTACTCGTAGTTTACATGTGAGTTTAATAATACATCTAAAAACATGATTACCTTTTATTTCCCTTCTAGGCCATGGAGTCCTGGCAGCTTTCAATTCAAGACTCTGAAAAGTAGGGATGATATTCTCAGTGTCTAGCTCGGGGATTTCTGAAAGGAAATGGGACATAGACTAAACGTTCTGATAGACAAGAAAAGGGATTTCAAAGAGCATAAAGATGAAACCAGTTTTCACCGAATCACATAAAGCAAAGCATTTCCTAAAACGCTGCAGGGAAAGATGGGTGGAGGCCAATTCCGACCTACTGTAGCAGGCTTTACATTGGTTTGAGAAAACAACAAAAATCAACAACTGAACGGGTTTGCTCTGGGCACGCAACAGCCACCCTGGGTTTCACACCCCCAAATGCAGCCTCCCTTGTAGCTACCACCAGGCTCCAGCTCAGAGGGCCAGGAGCAGCAGGACGGAGAGGCTAACACACCACAGCAGAACAGGGCAAGGGAAATGGAGCTTGGACTTCTAGAACTCAGTTCTTGTTATAAAGGAAGTGAACAGTGTATGTCCCAAATGCAACAGTGAGCTAGATTCAAGACAAGAGCGCCCCTACATGTCATGGGTGGCCAGACTGTGGGGTAGGCCATGTCAGAGTTGGGGCATACCATACCTCATCTTCAGGAAGGAAAAGATTATCTTAAACTGGCCCTAACCAACATGCTGCATTTTAAAACAATGACGAGAAACCAAGGCTCCCTGAGGGAAGTGGCTCTGCATGTCTCGTGTGTGTGTGTGTGTGTGTGTGTGTGTGTGTGTGTGTGTGTGAGACTGCTTTCACTGTACTTGGGGATAGCTGCATGAATCATCAAAGCAATGTTTATCCAGACATCTGGCAACTCACAAGAAGATTCAGGGCTGGAAATTTTAACTCTCTCTTCCTCCCACATCTGCTTTTGTCCGATGCCACAACAGCAAAAAAATGGACCGTATCTTTGCTTGAAAGTGGGAGGGCCAGGCAAGGAAGGATCTGCATAGGTGTCTTCTTCGTTGAACACACTATCTAAGCACGGATAGAAGAACAATTGGTAACTAAGGAATGGCTTGAGATTGCAACAGATGATGGCTAAGGAACATGTCACTTGGGGTCTCTGCCAGATCCACAACCATCAGACGCCCCTTTCTGGGGGGATGCATGACGAATGATGTACATGAGGCTTATTAGTCGGCCTGTACACGTTGACCCAGATTTTATATGGCTTTAAATACTGACAGAAAGCCCGAAAATGTCTACTTTAATAACAGCTAAGAGGCATCCACCCCTACACTGTCACCTAGAAACCTTTCCAGATAGTCTGATGCTACCAGATCACTCAGCAATGCTCTGCCATATATGAAGTAGAATTTAGCATAAGCTTGAACGAAAATGAAGACTCAGATTCCATATTTCTCTTTGGTTCCTTTGGTGCATGAATTTTAATGAAGCTATTTTATACGGGACTCCAGGGATTCAAATCAACAAAATCATATACTTTTAGAATTATCTGGGTGTACTTTTAATGTACAAAATGTCTGAGCCCAATTTAATTGTGACTCAGAATAAAATAAATGGTTTTATACTATGCTATTTTGCAACTAGTGGGTATTTTTTTTATTTTGGCTCAAAATTTCATTTTCAGCTTTATGATTATTCTTGCCTGCTTTCATACTTTTGAAGAGAGGAAAATGAAGAGCTAAACTCCATTAAGCTTCAGAGAAATTAGAGTCCCACAATTACAGCTGAAATGGAACGGCACACGTGAAGAAATCCAGTGTTGGATTATCTTCAGAGTTGTCATGTGACATCAAAGTCCTCCTACTAAAATAACTAACGTCATAAGTGACTGAAACGTGAAGGCCTTACGGGTATGTACACAGCTGTCCCATTTTCACTAAGGAGAGGAGTTCCAGAGTGCTTCAACAACTGCTCCAAAGTCACACAGCACACCTGAGCGTTCAGAGTTCCCACACGCCAATTTGATTCTCTGTCACATCACAGTCCATCCTTCATTTCCACAAGTCTCTGAAGAGCTAACAGTTGTATCTATTCCAGTGTAAAATAAAAAATATTCCATGGCATTAATATAAAATAATTAATGTAAAATATTAATACTACTTCATAGGGCAACTTAACCACCAGAGCATAATCCACATTTTGTTCCACTGTTCATCCTGGCTGATGTGCTGAGGATCCATGGGAAACTCAAGTAAAATGTGGGATATTCTAGGCTTGGGTAATCTAAAACTACAATTTCTCTCTTGTTCTTAGTCAGCTCATAATAACAGGGTTTGCTAACATACAGTTTCAAGTGATTTTATAGCCATCTATCAAGGGAGCTCAGAGTGTCCACAAGCAATGTGTAAAGTAAGAATCTGAGAACTATTCAGCAGCAGACCCACCATTAAGATTCTGTATTCTCTGAAACTCCAGGACTGCTCAGTTTGCTCAGACCAGCAGCTACCTGTTGATTCCCACTGTTTACATGGGTGGGTGCTGGGTGCTTGTGATCCCGAAAGCCCGAGGCAATGACCACCTTACTTCAGATGGATGAACACAATGGCTGCAGAGTGGCCTTCTCTGTGGCCTGGAGGTTCCATTGGGATGAGTGTGTGTATAAGGGTAGGGTGGCTTAGCAAATCCACTGATGATTTCTCTAGTGAGTGTGAACTGATACACACAGGTAAGCGAAGTATTCTGACAAAATATGTAAAAACAATGGGCATACAGGAGGCATGTAACCAGAGGGTGTTTGTGTAAAACCACACCGGTTCCACGCTCTACTCGCTGCGTGCCACAGGAGCTCAGCTGAAAACTTAAAAACATACACACAGAGATATACAGATAGGGACATCCTTGAGACAAAAATGCAAAGAATGTCCCTTTTATTGTGCTCAGGGTCAGCTTATATAGGGCTCTGGCCATGACCCAGCTCTAGGGATCTTTCAGCTACAGACTCCTCAGAACCAACCCCCTTGCCATCAAGGTCTCCTGCTCAGAGCAGCCTAGTTGTTTACAAGAAATTCAGGGTCTGGTGGACTGCAGTCCCCAACATGTTTGTTGTTGTTTGTTGTTTTCTTTTTTCTAATTCTCCCCATCTCCTTGGGTTATGGATCCTGATTTATGGGCAACCTGCAAATTTTCCGTCATGTTGCAAAAAAGACTACACAATTAACAATAGTTAGAAAATCAAACCAAAAAGACTAAAAGGTGGTGGTATACACCTTTAATCCCAGCACATGGGAGACAGAAGCAAGGAGATTTAAGTTTGGTCTACAGAGCAAGTTTCAGGACAGCAAGGGCTACATGAGAAACCCCCAACAAACCAAAAAAAAAAAAAAAAACTGAACACATCACATACCAATGTTTTTTTCATGGGACAGGTGCCTTAAAGCCATTTGCTTCCTGGGGATTAATTTATCTGGACTAAGCTGAAAGTGAGTCCCATAAATAAATAAATTTATAGGGGAAAAAGGCACACTACAAGTTTCACTAAATACACTCAAATTAAATTCTTCCAACCCATCATTTATATTCATGGATTCTCTAAAAATAGCACTTAGCAAACCACAGTTGAGAAAATGTTATCCATGTTAAAAATGTTTAGAGAACAACTTGATGAAAAAATCTATGAAACTGGCTGCAGGGCCAGCATCATGATCTTTTGAGGATAAATATGTACCCAGCTGCAAATTAAGACTAGATGCACCCAGTTGTAAGGAACACACCTTTCCAAAAAGCACATGGCCTCTCCCAAGAGTTCACGCCCACACTTCTATACATGGTATGTAGTCACACAGTGTAGCACACTAACACAAGATCTTCAGCCTAGCACATTATTAGCTGAGTGTTACTTAATCAATAATCATGTCATTCTCCAGGGCTCCAGTGACCATGAGTCAGAAGCTAGAAGTAACTCAGACAGAAAAGATTATATTCCTATATCTATATATCATGATTCCTATAATTATGAACCAAATCTAGACTTTATTAAGTTCCCAACCAAATGGCCGGAAGTAGGTAGGAGGGTCTAGTATTTATTCTAGATACATGAATAGAAGCAAGAGACTCTGAAAGTGTCTTAGGGCAGTGGAGACAGACCAGCAAGAGGGCAGTGAAGCCTCCTTACTTTCAATGTTTTCATTTGTGAGGCTCTGATATTCCCTAAGTCCAACATTCGTTAAGAGGAATTGCTATGGTCAGGCTAGTCCTTCCGCAGTCTCTACCCTCACCTGCCCAGTAGACACTGTGCTTCACATTTGTTAAAGTCTCCTGTGTAAAATCCCTTATTAACTGATGGAAAATATTTCTTTAAAGAAAACCACAGGGGTAATGAACCCCCAACCACAGAAGGCAGAAAGAATTGATCTCACCTTGAGGGTGACTGTTAAAGTATTATTTTTAAATAACTAGCTGTTAAATTAGTCACTGTGTTGCTTGAAAAATAAAAATTACAGAATGTTATTTAAGTCACCCTCGGATACAATGCCAAGAAACTGTGTCAACAAGTTTCTGCTTCCTATTATTATATTCTGGCAGTTCCCCACCCTTTGTAAGCATCTCCAAATTCCAAGAGGTAACTTCAACAAAATGCAAGTCTTTCTTTTTCACTTAAATAGTTCAGGCTAAGCTACACTAGCCAAATTAGTGAGCTTCAGGTAAGAGGACATGTCTCAAAAGACAGCAAGCATGTTCATGCATGTGAGAGTCTCTCTCTCTCTCTCTCTCTCTCTCTCTCTCTCTCTCTCTCACACACACACACACACACACACACACACAATTTTGAACTGGAGACACAGCTCAGTGGCAGAACGTTGGTATAGCACGAATTAGGCCCTTTGTTCTATCCAGATACTGCCAAAAAAAAAGTTTCTACTATATATTTATCATAGGGTTTAGCACACAACGTCTTAGCTTGCTGTAAGATAGCTCCGATGTGCATCATCTCTAAGAACGCTGCTTAACTGCATACTTCTGCTTTTTGGGAGATAATCACTAGCAACCCTCCAACTTGGCTCTCTCCTCTATGCTACATATATAATTGGAGCCCTCCTCAAGTGCTTTTCTGAGCAGGTGGCACTAATTCCAAGCCAAAAAATCTACTCTTGGCTTTCCCGCAGATCCTAAGATCCATTCATCTTCTTCAGAAGCAAGTGTAAAAAAGATGCCAATATCAACACTGGTATGTTCTGCTATCCTACAAAATTAAGTACAGCATTAGTAAAATGTAATGTAATCTGTTGGATGACTTTTCTTTAAAAGGCTTTGGCAGGTTTTGTTGAAACATGTTTTTATATTATATATTTTTTAAATTGGATAAAATATGCATAACATGAAGTTTATCGCCTTTTCCATATTAATCATACCACTGGGTGATGAAATACATCATTACCAGCATCCATTTTGAGAACTGTTTTGTTCTTAAAAACCTAAATGTTCTGCTCATTGAGCAATTCCGCATTCTTTCCTTCTCACCCTGGACCGCATCTATTTTCCTTCCTGACTGACCACGCTTAATACTTGGTACAAAGAGGATCATGTAATACTGTCACCTCATAGCCAGCTTCTTTTAAGTTTTCCCCATGGTTCAGCCACACTGCAGTGTGTTACATGGGACATTTCTCATTTCTGGTACTGGAACATTCAGCCGTCATCACTGAAACAGAAGGCCGGGTACGTTTCAGCAGCAAACCCTTGTGAGTGGACGGGCAAAGTACTAGCGGAAGACTAGCGTGTGAACGAAAGCAAGGGCCTCCCTGCATGGCCGGGATCAAGAGACGGCTCTCCAGCCTCAGAATGCTATTTACTGGCACGGGCCAGTGCCTTGCAACAAGGATCTGCAAGGAGTGTGTTAGCTCAGCCGCATGGCCTGGCTATAAAATAAGATAGGAGGTTTCACTCTGGTTGACTTTTGATACTTAATGTTTGCTTCATTATGTCTCAGGTCTCCAAAGAAATCAATGTCAGGAAAAACGGCGTGGCAGGGAAACTGAGACTATCCAAACTAACGCCTCCACAACATATACTTCAAAGCTGATTGATGTTAACTTCGCTATCTTAATAGTGAAATGGGTAAGGAATCTCAAACCCACATGACTGAAACCGCAAGTGTTTCAGATTTCAGATTTTCATACAGAAAAGGAATCTTCTTAGGGGTGGAAACCAAGCTCAAACACAAAACTTACTCTATGTCTTTCTTAAAGTGTTCCCGAAAGTTAACCTTTGAATTCGCTCACGCCCATCATGCTGCACTCTCAGGTCAACACAGGTCTTAGGAAAAAGTACTGCTCGTTAGTCAGTAACTACCTGGTTTAAAAAGATTAGTGCTTACAGATTATCTGCCATCAAACAACCCCCAAATGGAATCTTACTTCTTTTCAGAGTTTTCCTCTGTATCAAATAACAATATATTTACTATCACCAACAGAATATTTAAAATAGTAAGTAATAATTATCTTTTAGTTCCTAGTGGTAGCAATGCGATGAATTAGTTCTATCTTAGGACCTTCAACTTGCAGGTTTTCTAATTCCCTGTGTACCACACAAAAACCACTTTTTCTGTTCCCTGCTTCTTCCCTGACTAACACTACAAAACCGAACTTCTCAAGATCCCAGGTGTCACACTATGTAAGACCTTGGATTTGATCTGTTCTGTCTGCTCACTTAGCTGCCAATCAACTTGTGTTAGTATGTAGCTGCTCTGGGCTCTCATTTGGTCTCCAGGCCAACCCTCCTAAACACATCATCTTCATGCCCTGAGCCGTGACTCCTCTCTAGAATCTATGGAGGCTCACTGGAGCACTTCCTAAACTGGGACTCCTCTCTAAACTCTACAGAGGCTCTCTGGAGCACCTCCTGGGCCAAAACTTCTCCCTATACTCTACAGAAGCTCTCTGGAGCTCTTCCTTGTACAGGGCATCCCCTTAGGAGAAGCTTGATGAATAGCCAAATTCAAGGAGTCTAACTACGTTGGGACATAATGAAAGCGACACCTACTGGCTCAACCGTGGTCAAAAATTTGACCTATAATCCATCCAGACAGATCAAACAGTGCCAGGAATGGGGGAAGGGCCTGAGCTTATTCCTCACCACGATGTACATCAGCTTTCTAGCCATCGTTCTGGGTCACTCCACCTGTAGAGCATGCCAGCAACCTCAGAAACACCTCGACTGAAGGCAGGTCAAGAACAAAGAGTCTAAATCCCAGAGCAGAGTTCCAGAGTTCCCACTGACATGCAAAGGGGAATAGAGGCCATTTCTGCAGCTAAGCTTTGAGGACACAGGACATCATTATGCAACAAGAGATAACAAAGATTTACTTCAACTTCTAGCTTTCTTTCTTCCCAGTAAAATCTTTTACCTGAAAGTATCAATTTCACAGATTACAAAAATAACTAAACTTCATCACAATGACATTGGCACTGTTCTACTTTCTCTCAGCCACACACGCCAAAGAGAATTCAGCCTTCTCAAATGCTAGCAGTGATAAAAAGATCCTCCGCTTGGTTCTGTTGAGTGTGACAGTCAGATTAAAGGGGTCAACTACATAATTAAACCATAAAAACAAAATGGGTTTAATACTGCAATAATAAATACTTCAATATTGGGTGTTAAATTGGTTTCCAAATAAAACTAGTTTTCACTGTAGAATATACATCCCATTAGATTTCTAATCAAAGTCCTGATAATTTTGCAAAAGTTTTTTATTTGATCTATGGGGGCTTTTTGACTCAAGGAACTGAGACAGAGTTCAGAAAGAGTTACATTATTTCCACATATTTAATTAATTCAATAGTATCTAAATCAACTTTGCTAGAATAAAAAAGAATTTCAATATGTAAATTTAACATCTATCTTAAAGTAAAATAAAGTAAAATTTTATTTTGAAAATAAAATATCAGCTTAAAAATTAAAAAAAATTAAAATCCTGAGAAAAAGAAAGACTAGAGTTTCAGTGTAATGTCTTGATTTTCTTGGGTTAAATTTAATGTACAGGATACATTTTCCTTTAAGATGAAAAATGAAGATAACTGGTTTACTTCTGGGTACCTAAAATGCTCAGCAAATGATACCCCCAAAAGCAAGTCACAGCTGACCCAGGATTTTAACTGTGAAAATCTACACAGCCTAAAGGCAAGTACAAAGGACTACAGCAAAATCACATGACTTAAGAGGAAGAATGATTCTGCTAAAGATGAGGAACATTGGTACACAGTGTGCTGAGACAGACTGTTATCCCAGCACCAGGGAAGTGGAGGCAAGAGGATCACAACTTGAGAGCTCATCTTGGGCTAAACAGACAATTTCATTCAAGCCTGGGCACTGAGCAAGGCTCGGTCTCAAAAAGTTATACGTGTACATACAGACATACACATACGCATGCATGCCTTCTAAGGAATATGGGCTGCCTTCGGAGGCTCTTGATGGGAAGGCTAAAGCATTCATTGCTGGGCTCCAGTGCTGACAGGGGCTCTTACTATCCCACAGGTCCTCTGCAATGGTTTCATCCAGGCAATGACCCCTCCTTCCAGCCTGAGATCCCCAACGAAATGTACTTGCTATCCCAATTTTTTTGTATTTTGTTTGGTTCGGTTTGGTTTTTTTCAAGACAGGGCTTCTCTGTGTAACAGTCTTGGCTCTCTGTAGACTGGGCTGGCCTCAAACTCACTGAGATCCACCTGCCTCTGCCTCCCAAGTTCTGGGATCAAAGGTGAGTGCCATCACCGCCCGGCTTTGTTGTCCCAGTTTTAGCACTGACTCTTCACAAGTAAGACTTCATCACCAGTTTAGAATCACCAGCAAAGGTGTGGGAAATTCCAAGAGTCAGGAACCAGGACGGATTGGCCAGGAGGTGCATGATGGCACTAACTCCATTGCAAAGCACTTGCCGGCCCAAGGTTTCCCAGCGTGTGCCAGGGAGGATGCTCAGAGATCCCATCATCCCTACTCCAGAAAGGAGGTCACTACACAAAATCATGTGATGGGCTGATAATCTGGGTCACAAGGCAGGTGATCTTGAACAGCCTTTGGACGGAGCACTGGTATCTGTCCTGCCGCTGTGGCTCTGATAGCTCTAGTTTTGCTTGGGTCTCTTCTAAGCCAGAGAACAGGCGGCAAAGCTCTAACACTTCCCTGCAGGTACCAGGACCTTAATGCACACTCGGTCAGTCCCCCTCCACAGGAGGCCCAAGGTCCAGCCACAGTCACAGAACAGGAAGGGCTGTCCTGGGACTGAGGGCAGCAGCTTCACCCCACCTGCGCTTTGCTTCCAAGTGTTTATCAGCTGGCAGCAGTGCTAAAGGGGGAAGCGACCTTATTTCACGACGACGAGCCCGAGAGCGCTCTGAATAGACTGCTCCGCTAATTCCATCGCAGAACAGGCACAGAGCCTCCAGGGCCCGATACAATCATCCCACGAAGAGAGGCAGAAAAGATGTGTGAGAAACAAAGCGGTCACGACAAGGAACGGGCAAAGCCAACAGGTCTCAAGATGCTGCAGTATGAGCCTAGGACTGCAGGCCAGAGCGATGACTACATGGATCTCAAGCTTTCATGGACCATCCCTGCCCCCTACACAGCAGTTCAGTCTGGACTGGGGGGCCTCTGACGTCACACTAGGCTGAAACCTGCCTTCCCGCCATTCTCCTCCATAGATTCTGCTTCAGTGATGTAGAGAACATACACTTCGCTAATTCCTAAACGGGCTTTCTGAGATAGCAAACTGCTATTGACTCAGCCTAGGAAGCGCCAGGCTGGGGCAGTGCCCAAGGAGAGACGACACAGCACCCAGCACCCATCCTGCACCATAAGCCCCCTCGTGGGCCTGAGGACAGCTACGAACACACACATGTGAACATGCACGCGCGCGTGCGAGCGTACACACACTTTTGTGCTACTACAATGGTTTGGGTACTTCCGGCTATGATCCTCTTCACCTACACAGGGTGAAGACACCACAACGACAAGCATTTGAAGGAAAGAAATCTCTGCTGCAAGCGTAGCTCAGCCAGCCTCATACCCAGGGTCAGCGTACTGGTTTCATACTAAATACAGCCTCTAGGAAGGCGGGTCCTGTGGAGACACCAATGTGAGCGCCTTCACCAGACAGGTTGGGGTAAGTAGGGAGGGGACAGTCCAGGTAGACCCAAAGTCAGGGCCTGTGAGAGCTACTCCATCACACCAAACTCAAGTGCATGAGCCCTCAGATACCAGAAAAGGGACGACACCACCCAGCAGCACATGACCTCTCCCAAACAACCTAAAGACTGTCTTATCTCTGCACCAATGCCTGTGTCATCAGGGTAGGACCAGCTGAGTACCTGTGACTGGAAACTCTTGGGACCTAGCTTTCACAATACCTAGAAGTACTTCAGATGTTGGGAAGTGATATCTTCCTTTTCAGATTTTGGAATACTTGCACAATTTGACCGAGAAGCATCTCGGTGTAGAACGCTTCAAAATCCCAAACTGTTTGAAAGGGCAGACTTCTAAAATGTTCAGATTTCAGTATATTCGGATTTTGGAGAGGATCAGGGAACACTGAATGTGTTACCACAACTCCAAGAAAACCCAGTGAACTATAGAAACTCAAATGCAAACCTATCGAGGCCTTCTCATCTTCTAGCCCAGGAACCTCGTGAAAGATAAGAGGCATGAAGCAAGCGACTTGCGATTTGTGCTTAGGGAGCCCATTCTGGCTTTCAGTTACTACTACTTTGCCTTCTGTGAGTACACGGCCATCTGCTTAGCAGAGCGCTGCCAAGAACATGGAGTCAAGGAATTGCAGAGTCTTGCATGGCAGTACTCAGGGGAAATAGCAAGCCACAGCCATGAAGCACACACTGCCTTCCGTTTTCTCCTACAGCCATAAGAAAAAGGAAAATGGAAATAAGTAATCGGCAGTATTCTGACTTTAGCCTAATAAATCTAGAAAAAAATCATTCCAGCCAGTATTTAGTATAAAAAGTGATAGGGTTACTATTTTGTATTCCCTTCTCAAATTAAATCTTCAAACCCGGGTATAGTTTTACAATGGCAGAACGTCTCAGTTCAGGATGGCTCCATTTTCAGTGCCAGGTGAGCAAGCGGCCAGTGGTCCCCCACAGCGGCCAGTGATCCCCCACAGCGGCCAGTGGTCCACCATAGCAGCCAGTGGTCCACCATAGCATCCAGTGGTCCTCCCCACAGCAGCCAGCACAAGTGGGGGCTGCCAGTGTTTCCCGAAAAGACCAAGGCATTCACCTCCGATGCCAAACGTCTCCTGTGCTCTCAAATCTTTCAGGATGCCGTTCCTCATTGCCACTGCGAACTCCTTCAGCATGTGAGGGACTGATGACTCACCGTGACCTATAGATAAGGACCACACACACCACAGCACAGACTTAAGTCTGAACCAGATGGCCAGCAGACTCAACCGGCCCCATTACAACCGACATCCTCTGTTTATTGCCGGGAAGAAGTGGACTTCACGTCTCTGCATCCAGATCACTCAGGCATCATGAAGCTATGACTGCTTCCTTTGTTCTTTTTATTCAGAACACACAGGGCTGAGGAAAATTCAAGAGAAGACATCATAACAGAAGGCTTTTAGAATGACCAGGGAGCACAAACCAGAAAATACACAAAAAGAACTTCAGGCTAATGAAAGAACAGGGGTGGAGCTTGAGATGGTAACAAAGAGGATTGCAGGTGCTGTGGCCATGCCAGGGAAGACCCAGAAAAGCCCACGATACTTTCTTTTAAGCACAGCAGCCAGGGCTTTGAGCAGCCTGAAAATGGGACCAGCTGATCTCTCAGCTGACGCAGAAGTGAGTATATCAGAGGCAAGGAGATGAGAAAAAAAAAAGGTTTCCAAGGTAGAAACTAAGATAGAGGTACCCCAAGAATGCAGCAAGACCTGGGCAAGGCAGAAATGTCGGGGTTGGGGCATTGAGAGGGGGCATGGCTGAAGGATCCAAAGGGTTCTCAGTTTCCAGTAAGCTGCCGCGCATGACGAGAAATGCCTGAGAGTCTGACCAGTCCTCAGCCTGCACAGTGCAGGCCCTGGCTCACAGAGGCATGCCCATTGGGAAGCTGAATCAGTCATGGGAAAGAACTCACCCTCTCTAGGGAAAGCGTCCTGTTTTTTTTGTTGTTGTTGTTGTTGTTGTTGCTGCGATAAACCCTATCATCAAAAGCAACCTGGGGAACAAAAAGGCTTACAAGTTACACTTCATCCTCAAGTGAAGCTAAAGCAAGACCTGAAACAGGGACTGATGGGGAGCAGTGCTCCAGGCTTGCTCAGGCAGGTTTCCAGCACAGCCCAGGACCACCTGCCCAGGGGTAGCACACCACCTATAGTGGGGTGTGGCCTCCTGTATTACTCAGTAGTCAAGATAATGTCCCACAGACATCTTCATAGGCCAACCTAATGGAGGCAATTCCTCAAATGAGATCCCTTCTTCCCAGGTGTTATCGAGGGTTGCTTCAGGTCGACAAAAGCTCCAGACATGAGGTTTCCCAGGTTTCCACGGAGAATCAGCTGAGCCACTGAAACCTCTGAGCACAAAGCGCTGTGACGTGTTAGCTGCTGGAGGCTGCAGGAGGCTGCAGGAGACGACTGCAGGAGGCTGCAGGAGACTGCAGGAGACTGCAGGAACATCGCTCTTGTTTGCAGAACGAAGTCTCTCATGAGCTTTCTGCTGTTTCACAGGTCCAAACGCAGGGGAAACATGCATTCTGACACAATATTCCATGTGGCATACTTTTTTTTTGGGGGGGGGAATCTTTAAACCACCTCTGCTGCTACTATTGCAGGTGGCATTTCATAAAATACCCTAGACATAGTGGCTTCCACACAGAGACTTCTCACGGTCCGTAGATAAGAAGCACAGGGCCAAGGGGCCCACAGATTTGCTGTGGTAAGTGTCCACTTCCTGGGTCACATATTGTAGCGTATCGCTGTGTCCTCAAGATCAGGAAGATATGGGATAGCTCTCTGGCTCTTTTACGATGTCGCTAATGCCATCTGTGGAGTCCTCTTCCCTCCTAACCTAATCACACCCCAGAGCACCCCAATCCTAGCACTTGGGGATTGAAAGCAAAAATATACCAAGTGCATCATCTATAACATGATGTGCTATGTTAAAAACAGAGCCAGGAACATAACACAATTGTAAAGGTCTGCCTCATTTTTGTATATTTTAAGATTTTTTTTAGATGGACTTAAGGAAGAATAAATCAGGCATAAACAATCGAATGCTTTTAATTTAGTTACTGAAAAAAAAAAACCGAAGCACCTTCTTCCTTTGTGGAACCTCCCAGGTTAGAGTAAAAATGTTCCCCACTATTAAATCAAACATATTTGATGTTGAAATCAGGTAGTATATATGTACAAGCTTCAAAACACTTCCCTCCCTGTTTTAAATTTCAAAAACAAAGAAGAATGAAAACGATACATAAAGAATAATTATGAAAAACTGTTTTTTATACCTTAAACTTGCTGGTAGCAATACCAGGATACCAGGCATTAACCATGAACTGGACGGACACCTGGTTCATGGATGATCAATACATCATTATGATTAACACATGATCATTTTCCTTTGCCAGACAATCTATACCAGACAAAAACATGTGCACCTTGATAAACTTCTGTTTCACAGAAGAGATACACAAAGCCAGAGAAACTTTGTAAGATGATGCAGCCATCAGATGAGGAGAGCAGCTCTAAGATGCAGCCATCAGCGGAGAGCAGCTCTAAGATGCAGCCATCATCAGCGGAGAGCAGCTCTAAGATGCAGCCATCAGCTGAGTTCACAGCAGACATGCTGGAGGAAAGGAAGAGCCGCAGAACGACAGCCCAGAAGGTCTCCAGAGGACCGAGACTTAGGGGACCTAGTTGGCCCATTTTAACAGACTGGGAAAACTACATCTTCCCAGGGTGATTTTAAAACATTCACCTAATTAGTGAGGCACACTGATCACACCAGGAGGTACTCGAGAGCAATGGTTAGAAGGCGATCGGAATGACCTACAGGGTACCCAGAAACTTCAGCTCTGCATTAGTGTTTTCAGAAGAGGGTGCCACTGAACTGAGGGACTTAGGTACAGCAGTTGGCCGACCACACAGAACAAAAGAGCAAGAAGAATGAACTCACTCACATTCTTCCCCAGTTCACTCTCTGCCTGGCTGCTGGAGCTGAGCCATCTGTTAGCCTGACCTTGGTCTGGTACCCACACTTCTGGTGGCCCTTGTTTCCCCGTAGACAGCAGCCTGTGGGACATGTCAGCCTCCCTAGTCTCAGGAGCTTCTTCCTTATATTGTATTCGCCCCTGGCTCTGCTTTCCTGTAAAGCCCTGACGGCTGCAAGGCATGGGCATTAAGGCTGTCAGGTAGTTAAAACGCGAAACTGGAAGAAAGGGGAAGATACCTAAGTATATTTCAGACACACAACCCACAACGATTTGTTCCCGTGTGGTGCGTTAATTAAAAGTTCCTGTGATGTGGTTTCTTTATAGCTGACTCTCAGTACCTAAGAATCAGAAGGCTTCACGTGGAGAAATGGCTCCAGAAAACCCTCAGGGGAAAGAGCGGTTGGGGATTAACAAGGAAAACAGCCCAGTCCAGTGCTAGAGAATGTTGAAAGGAGAGTAACTGCAGGAGAAAGCAGATAAGCAAGGCAGGAAAAGTCACGTGAGCTGAAACACAACACACTGATGGGAAGGCAGAGCCAGTTCTGCTGGGGGGAAAAAAAAGAAAAGAAAAAGAGAAAAAAAATGCAGCATGGATGCTCACATTGAACACAGAGCAACCTCTCCCCCCAACACACATACCTCTCCCTCCTTTCCTCCCTCGCCCCCAATCTGGCAGGAGTGGACTCTCACCACCTCTAAAGAAATGGGCGGTTTTATTTGTTTGTTTAGTTTTGTTGATTTTTTAAATTCAAGCAATTCCAATAGTCCACAAATCTTTCTTGGTACTATTTAAGAATATTTCAAGTACCTGCAAAATATATTTTATTTTATAGTGATAATATTCTCCCCTAGTACGAGTTATAAAAATAAATTAATAAAATCTTTAATAAATCAAAGAACTAAGTTTCTGCACAGTCAGCCGGTTCCCTGAAAGCCACCTTGGCCACACATAATGGTTCGGCTAGGTCCCACAGCCAGGCATGCAGCCATATTGGAGCCCCAGGCACTGCAGGGCATCAACAGCCAGTCACCCATGGCCAACACACAAGAACAAAGTCCCACCAGGAGGTGACCACACAGGCCATTAATCCCAGCACTGGGAGTCAAAGGTAGGTTGGATCTCTGTGAGTTCGAGGCCAGCATGGTCAACAAGAGCTAGTTCCAGGACAGGCTCCAAAGCTACAGAGAAACCCTGTCTCAAAAAAACAGAAACAAAAACAAAAAACAAACAAACAAACAAACAAAAAACCCAACAGAAACACAGCGTTTCAATTATTGATCATTTGAAAGAACACAGGGCAGTGAGAGGTTAAAAGGGTTTTTAAATGCACAAAAGCACAAGCATATCTACAAAGAGCCTCCCAGTTCAACAGTGTTTCTTTACCAATGAAAATACACACACATACACACACACACACACACACACACACACACACACACACACACTATCATCATCTGCCACCATGTGCCCAGTTTCCGAAGTTTATTATTCATTGTTTTGCAGTGCTGTGTGCGGGTAGCACCGGGGGCCTCTGCATACTAAGCATGTGTCTCCAACTCAAGCTGTTTCCAACAAGAATGGGAATGGTGGCCCTTGGTAAGGCACGGACAGAAAGTTGACAAATGTGGCTGCATGTGTGTGGTGACTCAGTGTGTACATGTATGCACATCCGTGATTATGGGGTGTCTGCACGGGGGTCTGAACTTTGTGTTTTACTCACCAAACTTCCCATTAAAAAAAAAGTGTGCAACAAGCAACTGGTAAGCCCTTCGAAAGACTAAAGGGTTAAAGATGACACAAACATCGTTATTTCTAAAAGAAGTATTTCCTTTTGAAAGCTATGAGAGCATTTCAAACAAAGCACCAGCTGGTAACAGCAAAGAGAGACAGTCCCTAAAAGTGACAGGAAACCAGGAAGCAGGAACTGGGGAAGAAAACCCCCAGTCCAGAGTAGCAGCTGACCAGAATGCTCCACTGCCTTGGGCCGGCCACTTTCACACAGGTGACACTACCCCCCACCTTGACTCCCGCTGCTTCTCAACCTTTTTATTACTGTTATTTATGGGTAGTTGTATATGTGTATGCGTGCCCCTGGAGGCCAGAAGAGGCCATCACATTTCCTGGAGTTGGAGTTACAGGTCCCCTGGCATGTGTACTCGGAGCCCAGCTTAGATCCTCTGGAAGAAATGGGAGGGATCTTCACCATACCCCTTCTGGGATTTTATTATCTAACAATTGGGTATCTGTAAGCAGAAACACCGGCCTCAGGTGACCTGTGGCAACATTCAACTCCGAGAACAAACAATCCTTAGTTTCTTATAAACCATGGCAAATTCGCTGCCCCCCAAAGGCCCTTGCTCCTAAACACAACCTCTTCTTCCCTCCAGCCTCTCTGCTCCCACACTGTGAAGAACACCTATGCATACCTCAGCTGAAAAGTCAGTCACTTCACAGCTGTGGCAGAGATCACCACTTGACATTAAGGTCCTGGGCTGTGTTACCAAGATCCCAGAGGATGAGGGCCTCCTGGCCAGCAGCAGGGCAGTGCAGCGGGCACTATTTGGCCAACCCCAGTACCAGACCCTTCACAACCTGCAGCTTAAAGGTGAGCAGCTCTGGCCAAGGCTCACTCAACACACCAACAAAATGCATGTGAAGTCTGGGTTAGGGAGAAGAGGAATCGGTGAAATCCACCAAAGCAGCTAAGGACGGGGCTGCTACCCTAGCTTCGGCAATCACGGTCAACCTGATACCGTAAGTTCTGTCCTGTGGCTCATGTGATGAGATCATATGACCGGGAAGGACTAACGCACGGAATCCATAAGAGAGAAAGACGGGAGTTCTGCACTTGGTAAGCTTCTCACCTAACTTCCACAGTGGTTTTGGAAGTAGGTAGGGCAATCATTCCCATGGTAAAGACAAGGAACAGAGGTCTTGCAGGCTCGGGGAACTAGCTGGACTTCCCAGAGCCAGTTGTACCTACACTGACTGGACTGGGAAACTCTCCCTCTTCTCAAGGAACCTACTTGCTGTTTGCTGGCTACAAGTACACTTCTGACCTGGGATTGCCAGGGCCTCAGCCTGCCCGGTGACTTAACAGCAACAGTGTGGATCTCCCAGGTCTGTCTCTACTCAGGGACAGTCACAGGCACTGCCTAGAACCCAGACACACAGAGAGTGAGAAACTCCCTGAAACACGGCAAATCTGGCATTGCCAGATTCCTGGTCTCCGCGATAGCAACCGCCTAGACATAAATGCAATGCGCATCTCCCTCGTGTGTATGGGAAGCACACTGCAGTCTTCGTGCCCAGTGTCGTTTTCTGCAGCAGTTTCAGAGTGGCAGGCAGGTGCTTCCTCAAGGCCTGACCTTGCTCGTTGTCCTCCAAAACACAGGGCTTCGTTCACTTCAGTCAGCGACACACAGTAAGTACAGGCCAGCAAGTCCCCGCAGTTCGATCTGCAGAACAGGCTGCAAGTCTCTGATTGCAATGCATACATGCTTTCCTGTCTCGTGACCTGAAATCAGGACCCTCCTCACAACTCGTGTCGTGTCCCAGTCCATGTGACAAGATAGTTCTATCCCAGCGGCAGGCGCGGAAAGGGACGTTCTGTCTCAAAGTCAGAGGTGTGTCAGGTAAGGAGGAGAAGTCCACGACACCAGCCCCCCCCCCAATCCCTTAGTAATGGCTTGATGCTTCCACCACTGTCTGTCCCCTTCCCCACAACTGAGTTTCCAAATGGGGACATTAAAGCCAGGTCCCCTCAGGATCAATCCAGCAGCTCCTTACATACAGAGTAAATGGAATGCACACATGTGAGCACAGAGAGAGAGAGAGAGAAAGAGAGAGAGAAAAAGAAAGAAAAAGAGACAGAGAGACAGACAGAGACTGTGGTCTACAACGCCACCAGGTGACCTGGTTCCTTTGTTTCTTATTACAAGGGTAGAAGGAGTTCTGGCTATCACAGGGCCCTTGCATAAGCCATCCCTATGATCAAGCGTCCTTCAAATGTTGCCTTGTTGATTTGCTTTTAATGATCACACTCACTAGAGTTCTCAGTGAGACTCTCTAAAGCCACACAGCCCAGGTGGTAAGCCCTCACCATTCCCAGCCATACTTGTTATTCCTTTAAGTTGGGTTTTTGTATATTCACTTAACTCAGTGGTTCTCAACCCACAGACCGAGACCTCTTTCAGGGTCACATAGCAGGTATCCTACATATCAGACACTTACAGTAAAATTCGTAGAAGTAGCAACATTACAATTATGAAGCAGCAATGAAAATAGTTTTAGGATTGGGGGTCACCACAACATGAGGAATAGCATTGCAGGGTCACAGCTTTGAAACACCACTGATTTAGTTTATTGCCTGTCTCCTCAGTTTGCCTTCTGAAGCCTCCTGAGGTTAGTTTTGATTGACAGGGTCTGGAATAGCCAAGGCAAAGCGCTTCAATCACACCAACAGGGCTTGTTGAGGATAGGTTGGCTTCTGAGCGTGACTGTGAAGTAGGCACTTGATCTACAGTCAGATGAGGCGGGGAGACGGACCGCACATGAGGGCAGCACCATTGCCCAGGCTTCCATTCCTGACTGCGTTGATGGAGAAAGCCAGAGGAGAAGCTCCCACCTCCCGCTTTCCAGCTGTAGTTGCAATGTGACCGGCTGCCTCAGGCTGTGCCTCTCCGACTTCCCTGGAATTCTGAGCCAAATAAATCTTTCTCCTCTAAATTGCCTTTGTCAGATACTGAATCATAGCTACAGGACTCAGAGTTAAAGGAAAAGCAATTCATAATACAAGCCAGGAACAGGCAGGGACTAACTACGTCTTTCCTGGCTAGTGTTTATTAAAAAAAAAAAAAAAATTCCTGGCACACAATAAATCTCTGCAAACAATTTTTAATATAGTAACCATAATAAGAGAAGATATTAACTATATTCTTTTGTATAATTATTTCTTTTTTATTACTAAGTTTATGGAACCAAAGCATCATTGGCAAGAAGGGTTATTTTGAAATACTACCCATGATCCTTCTTTAAGAAGACATCTAAAAAGGTGAAAAAACCATGTAATGTCAGGAGGAGGGAAAAAAAAAAAAAAAACCTGCTTTTCGTTACAACACAAACACCCGAAAATCCCGATGGCTTAGGATTGTGTTTTCAAAGTGCTTATCTGGAACTGGACAATTTCAAACCACACTGATCTTGGCCTGGTGCACAAACCCCACCATGGAATTCTTACGACTCTTCCAGAAATCAGTCTGCTAAATGACAGTTTCCTCGAGCTGAGGTGTTCTTTGAGTCTGTATCCAAAACGTTTACAATTTTAAAATTCCCACTCTAGCAGCAACTGAAAATTGTGTTATTGTGACCCCCCCCCCCCCAATGCTGGGAGAGAGAAAAAAAGGAAGCAATTTGTTTGGCTACTAAGCTTTAAAAGGAGGGGGAGGGGTAATCAAGGCTCATAAGTATAAGTCCTTATGTAGCTCCCTCATGAGACGAGGGGAGGGAGGTCAAAGCTCAAAAGAGATATATCTTATACACAGGAGATATGTCTACTCATGAGAGAAACTGCATCACGTGAAAAAGATTAAGCTCCTCCTCAGTCCCTTCTCATGCACAGGAAGAAGCCGAAGATGTCAAAAGAGGCAGATGGGTTGTATGCGTTTATTAATTTCATATCGCAAGAGCTTCATTAAGAAACCTGCCCAAGTCGTCTACAAACAAGATGAAAAAGGACGGTGGCCGAGGAGAAAAGGTTGGCTCGTATTGGTATGGACGGTGAGAGGATACATTCCCACAGCTATCGTTCAGTTTCTCCATGTCCATCATCCCACGTGAGACCTTTCATGGCCCAGAGTCACGGCTGCATTAAAGCTTTGGGGACAGCAGGCCAACACTGGGTCACCAGCTCTTTTCAGGGGTCCCCGAGTACTGCTTGTTTATATCACTATTTGTGTTCCTGTAAGGTGGTCGACTCAGAAACACCAGCCATCAAAAACAAAAACAAACAAACAAACAAAACCCCATTAAGTTAGTCTGCCTCAACTGTCGAAAAAAATATGCAGGGACTGTAAAACAGAGCAGAGATTTGCTTCGACCTTCACCGTCCTATCTAGCAGATGAAAGCGATCCTCATAAACAAGCTCACGGTGGGAGGGGACGTCATAAGGCTAAATGGAGAGTTAGGGCTATCATGAGCAGACACCCCAAACAGACCCAATGGCTCAGCCATCTTTACTAGCCTTTTATCGAATTCAAAGACACTCAGCTGCATCCTCACCTCCTAAAGCAGGTCACCTTTGTCATGTATTATGACATTCCTCTGGGGCTAAAGAGAAAAAAAAAAAAGCTGAATTTCTACTAGTTTTGGACTGTTTGATGACCAAGCGCTAACCAGAAAACCCAGACCCCATCACTGAGTGATGAGATTTCTTGATACCAAAGCCGAGGAGAAAGGAGCAGGCAGCTCCAGCCGCCTAAGGGGAGCAAAGGCTTTGCCTCCCTGGGCTCTGGTACTTACACACATCTCGCTGTTTATTAGCTATGAGACGGATGAGGCATGCGATTCGCTCACAGAAAGCAGATAACAGCAAAGCTATTGGCTGTTAGAGGAGTAAGAGAAAGTCTAGAGATAAGCTGCTGGTAGAACTGGCCTTCAGAGATAACCGATGAGGGGCCAGAGAACCCTCTCCTGTGTGCACTTACTACTTCCTAGCCTGGGTGCTCACACAGCCTGGATCCCAGCAGGACAGAATAAATTCAGTCATCACCTTGACATCAACTCTCATTACAACATGCCAGGATTCCCCCCCCCCAAAAAAAAGATAAGAAGCAATAACAATAAAAAGAAAAAGAGGGGGGGGGAGCACAGACCCTAAGACAGGCTTCCCTGAATTAATTCAAACTGTTAATAGGCACCTTGTCATTTATTTTTCTCTGTTGAAGATGCATATCAGAAAAACAAAAAGTCGAGGGGAGCTGGAGAGGCTCTTGGCTTAGGTGATTCCACCTAAGTTTAAGGTGGAGAGACAAAAGGGCAGAGTATAGAAATGATTTTCATAAGCAATGTTTACTGAACATCCAGAACATTAGAGGGCTCTCAAAGAGAAAACATTCTCCAGGAAAATGCCCAAAAGATTTGAAAACAGAAGAGGAGACGGGTGCAGGCCGGTGTCTGCATTGTGGGTTTCTCACAGAGAGACAAACACTGGTGGTGCGGATTAATCAATCCCTGGTTTTCATACCTGTGCTGTGACTGGGCTCCCAGAGCTCCCCACAGCACCACCTACTGGTCCTGGGCTGTACCTACAGCAGCACCACTTCTGGGAGGACCCCCAAGACTTGAAAACATTGAAAAATGAAAAAGACTGCCACTTCAAAGTCAATGGTGGAGCTAGAGGGTGGACAGATAGCTAGCTGACGAACATATCGGCTATCGAAGTTGTAAGCCCCATCTTCTGGTTACTGAGAACGGCAAGTGGGTAGTTTTATTTTTCTTAACTGTTTAGGCTTTAGATCTTGATCCCAAGGTCTTAAAGCTAGAGTCAAGACATTCTCTGAGAAGGTGGTCACACAGCGAATACATTCATCTTTCATTAATGATAGGAATGAAGAGGGTTAACTAACACTATGACAACGTGGGTATTTTAACTAGAAATTGAAATCACCATTCTATACCTTGAGAAGGGGTGATCTGGGGACGAGGTTCAAAACAGAGGTTTTCCCTTCCGTGTAAGCCCTTCACAGACCACGAGGCCCCTTAGAGACAACCAGTTCTCATCATGAAACCCACTAGGCCGTGACTGGATTCAGTCTCAGAGACCCAACCAGTAACAAATCCTCTCTTCCCAGACACTGAGGAGACACAGCCAGGAGCTTGTCAGTCTGCTACAAACAACCCAATCTCAATTCTGATCTAAAATTAAATCACAGACTCAAAATAGAGCATGCTGTAAAAGATCTGGGGTGGAAACAAACAAAAGAAACATTTTTTTTTTCTGAACACCAAGAACATGAATTGAAAATAAAAACAAAATTAAATATAGCTGGTATTTTCCTAGCTCTGCTTCCACGGCCTATATTAAGGCCTTTGCAGATTTTCGGGCTCAAGAAGCAATGCCATCCCTGTGTTTAATTCATGATTTTAAGGTGAAAGATCCAAGAACTGTTACAGAATAAATGTAATGGGGCAGATCAATGGCGTGTTACCATCAGCCTACCCTTATCTTTAAATAGCGATGCATAATAAATACCTCATTTGAATGAGCAGGTCTCAATAGCACAAAATGAACACAAACAATAACAACAGCAACTACCCAGTACGGTCACATGACTTAGCATGGTGGGTGCTAAATAACTCTTTAGCACCAACAGAGGAAATGAAAATGGAAGTCGTATTATTCATACTGAAAAAATGCTGATTCGGCTATCATACTCTTCTCTGTAAAAATAGACTCGGCGGTCCTCACAAGCCAGCCAGGCACTGTTGTCACAGATGTGCACCAGATTTGCACAGGACATAACTTGGCTGTGGGGAAACCCGGAGTTTGTCTGAATCTTAGGCAGGAAAGAACGCCTGGTCTTTCTTGGAGAGAGGGTGGCGTTCAATAAATCCGAATAGCAGCTTGAAAGGGTTAAAAAAAAAAAGCTGGCGTCAGGTGGCTTTATTCCCACTTTGGGAAGTAATAAAGCAAAGTTATCTCCTCTTCCTTCTCCACTAGCCAGGATGCAGAGACTGGCCACTGCCGCTTACACCGTCAGGCTCTAACAAAAGGAGGGCAGCGCAGACACCCAGCTGCCCACAGCCTGGCATTGTCGCCAAGTACCGAGTGGCGCTAGGTGACAGGGGCACGAGTGAGGCAGGACCAATTTTATCTATTCCCAACCTGCATGTTTTCAAAGAAAGAAGAGGCAACCGAGCTGTGGGAGGACTGGAGGGTGTGTGTGGTGTGCTGGGGGAGGGGGGGGAGAGGAGGGAGCAAACAAACTTTCAAAGCCCTGGGATCTGCATTCCCGCAGGAACTAGCAGCCCACTGGCGCGCCCACGGGATGCCCAGCATGGGGACGCAGCACGGAGACGGGCAGGGGCCGCCGCCTCCTCACCCACCCTCTCCTCAGCAGCTAGCGTTCCTTCCCAGCCTCGGCCTCGCCGCCAGCCCGGGGCTCGCAGCCGGGCGCAAGGCGGACAGCGAGGCCGAGATTCCAGACGCCCTGGCCCGGTCGGAGCAGGACCCTGAGCCGAACTCTCCAGCCGCCAGCGCCCCAACTTACCTTCGCCGCGCTCCCGCCCCTGCAAGGCGGCCAGGCCCGGCACCAGGCTCCGGAGACCGCGAGGAGGAGCTTGGGCCCCGCGGGGCACTGCAGGCCGACGTGAAGCGGCCGCCGGGTCCTCACCGCCCGGATCCGAGTGGACCCCAGGGGCCGAACGGGCCTAGACCGCGCGGCAACGGAGGGCTGGGCTGACCGCCGCCGCGTTTGCACCTCAGCACAGAGGGGCGGGCTCAGGCAGGCTCCGCCGGAGAGCTGGGGAGGGAACTTGGAGCCAGTTGCAGCGGCCCAGAGCTCCTGTCCCCACGCAGCCAGCACGCCCCCAGGAGCGCCCCGCCCCCAGCCCACCTTCCCGCCCCATCCCCTCCGCAGCCTGCTCTCCTCCCCGCCCCCCTACATGTACCCCGCCCACATGTACCCCGCCCTGCTCCCACCAGTCCCACGCCCACCCTGTGCCCCACTGCTGCCACCCCTGAGAAGCTACCAGGGATGTGACTCTCCCACGCCAGGACAGTACAGACCGGTCTGTGCTTGGTACCCAGAACCTGTATGCAGATGCCATGAGCCCACCTGAGAGCGCCTTCTTGAAGATCTTGGCGCCCATCTGACTCCACGTGGTTGGTAGCAGGGTGTTCTCCATGGGCAGGAAGCATTCAGTAAGAGTAAGCACAGTCTGAGCTTCGCTAATAGGAAATCTAAAAGTTAAAAATCCATGCTTATCCAAATGATCGAATTTAAAGGAGTTTGCGGGGTCAAAATACTTTTCTCTCAAAAATATTATGCAAAATGTCTCAGTTTTTAACCCTTAGTACTTTGAAGTGTGACGACATTTGTATGGTTTTTCTCGGAAAGACCATTTATATGTGTTTAAATTATTCAACTCTTAACTCCTTCTAGGTCAGAAATTATAAACTAACAGTCAGATTTCCATAATAAATTTCTGCCTATTTACAAGAGTATTGTGTTAATAAGTGACTTAACGCTAGGCTTTGAGTGGAACTTTGGCATGCAAATGAGTTCCTCAGCAGCAAATTACACTGTAGCCTCCGTTCCTCCTCCAACTCCAGTGACAGCTATTTTTCATTATTACCATAGCAAATGAAGGCAGGCAGTTTCCAGCCAGAGCAGACCCTCCCAGCCACCCCCGACACACACACACACACACACACACACAATTTTGCTTATTTTTTTCCTGGCCTTTATTTGCTCCTTGCCTCAACCCATTGTGTATGAGACACAAACCTCCATTTCAGGTGCCCAGGATAGCCAAGGAAAGTGTATCCCGTCCCCCGGACATGGAGATGGGAGGCTGGAGGACATCATCTACTCAGGAAGAATCATGGCTCTCTCTCCTAACTGTGTCAGGTAAGCCTGCAGCAGCTGAGGGTACCCAACCAAAGAACAAAGCCAAGTCAGAAGAAAACCTGAAGCAAGAAAGCCAGAGAAACCCACATATCAACCAAATTCTCAAAGCCCTATCTGAAGTATCTGGATAGGGTGTCTAAGGATGTGTACCGCAAATTGTCTTTCTTGCTCAGGAAGTGTTGCCATAGGCTCCTTGTCAAAATGTTGACTTACAAAATCTTAAAAGATTAGCTGTGGTAGCCCACACCTTTAATCCGGGAGGCAGAGGCAGAAGGATACCTGTGAGTTCGAGGCCAACCTGGTCTACAAGAGCTAGTTCCAGGACAGGCTTGATAGCTACAGCAAAATCCTGTCTCAAAAAACCAAAACCAACCAAACAAAAAAATTTTAAAAAGATTATCCTGTGCTTTGGACATCAGAAACATAACTAGTGACTTCTATCTAGCTTTGGTGTTGCCCAAATCAAAGTATTTCTTGATAATAAAGTATAGGCCTAAAAGTCACTTAAACACACTCCTGGGTTTAAATAGGATTAAGGTTCTCATTGATGGTCATCTTACTTTCAGTGAAGAATTAATGCACCCAAATTGTTCTTACCATAATGCGAACCCAAAAAGACATGTGGCCAGAGAACAAGAGGCAAGGAATAATGTCATAACCAGAACCTCCTAGTAAGTTTCCTGTCTTCTCAGTTAGCACAATAAGATGTACTTTTACTAGTTCCCACTGTCTACTCATCCAGGATTTGTCTTTTCCAGACCAAATCTGTGGGGCTACTCTGTTCTGTTCTGGGGACTGACAAGGCTAACCTTTGAGCGAGGAATGTTCCTGTGCCCAAGTATGGTCCCAGGGAAGTGGGCCATGGGCCTCTGTGTGGGATTCATTTGCCTCACAAAGGTTTTTGTCTCTGAAAGTACTCAGACAAGCATTTTCAGAGGCAGTTCTCAGCAGCAGCCGCTGCCTGATTGCTGGATTTATTTCGTGTGGGAGAATAATACGACCTCTAAAAGGAGAGATCAGGGCCCTCGTTGTTTCTCTGCGTCAGTGAGAATGTGGTCTTTCAATCACTAGTGAAATTTTAAAAATATAAAGGCCCGTGAGCTGAAAACCAATGTACTGAAAACAGATGTGCCTCGCGCAGGAGAGGCATGGAAGAAATCATGACTCAGCAGATTACAGGCGACCAAAAAGAGCCAGGGTGTGCAAGCCCAGTCCAGGAGCATCTGGGCGAGTGTTTATGATTCTCCAAGGAGAACCTCAACCAAACAAGTAGAGTTCTCCAACACCATTGACAGGGCCCAGTAAGTTCTACGTAGGATGGGCTCAGGCAAGCTCTGTTTGTCCAGAACTTCCCCTAGGAGCACAGTATCACAGAATGGTTTCTGTCTGGTTTCAAAATTACCTAAACCAGGAGAAGACAAGCATGATGCAAAAGCTTATTTTTGACTTCTCTCAAGAGTGTGTGATTGTTGTTTGAGGTTAACCTGTGCTCTTCCTTCTATGGAAAAGCCTCAGCCCTCAGACCAGACTCCTCTAACTTTGGATTGTATGTAAAATTAAAGCTATCGGTTGCACGAACCCCATTTGTCTTTTCTCTTCAACAGTTATTTTGAAGTTATAGAAAAAAAAAACAGGAGGAGAGGAATGCGTTTCAGGAGTGGGGGGATGGGTTAGAAGCCATACCCCCGGAGAGAAAGGCCAGCGGCCAGCAAGCAGAGATGGGAAGACTGTGTTGGTGGTCAGTTCACCGTTGGTCACAGCCCCGGGTTTATCCAGTGCTTCGGCCTCACAGTTTACTTTGCACTCCTGCAGATGCTCAGGATGGAGATGGGTGTGTGCAGACAGCATCCAGGACCTAGCTTAGCTCTAATAGCTGCCGTCTCCTAAGTACTTAGTCCGTTAGGCAAGTCACACGCTTTGTTTTTAGTTGACACAGGCCACTAAACATAAATATTATGATGTCCATTTTGTGAAGACATTCAGGCCAAGGAATGGTGAGTGACATATCTAAGGTTAGAGTTAGTATTTACAAGATTTATGGGCTGACCCATGTGACCCATAGTCACATATATCTTTTACTCTAAACCAAACTTGCTCATGGAGCCCACAAATCATCTCTCCAGTGAGGCAGTCTAACCGCCAGAGACTACTGGCACATATACGAGTTAAGTTTCAACACATCTAAATCCCTTGAGTTTAATTTTGATTCACTCAATTAGAATTTTGATTTTAAATGTCGATGATTTAAATTTTTTCTTAGCCACAGTAGCTATTTTTTTCAAGTGTACAGTAACCACATGTGGCTGATGGCTGCCCCGCTGACTGGCCCAAATTAAGTATGAAGCATTTCCATTGTCAACGTTTTGCTGAACAGGACGGCCCTTCAGACATTTGTCTGTGTCATCAGGTAAGGCCGGGTTCCCCGTGGTTCAATTTCCTGAGTATGCTTTTCCAGCTCACATATGCTAGGTGTTGTTATAGGATTGGGTCCTAAGGGTGCGATCCATTTCTGTGCCCACCTTTGTGAGCATAGCATGCTGTACTGAGGACATGGGAAGGCACAGAGGGTGAGAAGTGACTCTCCAGGGACACACGCAGCACACCACGAGGCCCTGTGCTTACAGATCCTCCCTCTGGCATCTCCACATTGCATCTTCTTGAAAATACCTGCCCGACACTGGGAAAACCATGGTCCTCTTTAGCCTTTTGCCCCAAGTCTGATTCCATGTTTTCATGTGCTCTCCCTATGGGTTTTTCTTTCTAATTTCATGTCTCCAAGCACAGCTGGGTCTTGGTGTCCACTGGATCCATGACCTCCATAGACAGGAAGTCCATTAGGTGATCAAGTTTGTTATACATCATATACTGTAGTACTTACATATCATCAATGCAAAGCCTCTTATAAATGGGAACTCATCTCTGAGCTATTTGTAATACCAAGTGCTGGTCCTCTATGGTTTAAGTACTTTTCTCTCTGTCATTTGTATCCCTTTGTTAATAGCTGTTATGATACATTGTTTAAGGAAAGATGGAAAGGGTAATGTGTGCAAGTACACTATTTTCTGGATATTTGTGGTCCACGGATGGTTTAATCCCAGAATGCAGAATCCATGGGTATTTGGGCAAAATGTACCACTGACTTGGGACTTAGGAATTTTAATATCCAATTTCCTTCAGAGCAATGCATGCCCTGAGCTTTCTCCTAGAAGAGTCTACTCAAATAGCAGCGGTGAGCCATTTGTAACTGATTTAAACATACACTCAAAAAATGACTCTTTTACAGCAACTTCTTATCACCTGACATTGCACTATAATGTATGTACATAAAATGGTTAATAAATTACAAGGGATTTGAAATTGAACACAGCTGTGCATGGTGGTGCAGGCTTGCAGTCCTAGCTACCTCGGCAGCTAAAGCACTTAGTCAAAGTACGTATATAAGCAAGTTTAAGGCCAGCCTAAGTAATTCAGGGATAAAAAGAGGGGTCGAGTGCTGTGGAATCATCCTTTGTACACTGTGAATATGTATTATTCTCATTGGTTAATGAAGAACTGACTGGTAGGTAGCTAGGCAGGAAGTATAGGCAGAGCCAGGTGCTGCACGAGCCAATGAGGCAAGCCAGTTAATGAACAACAGGAGGAAGCTACAAACAGTGTCTATCTAGCCTCTCAATCGTGCATACTAAGATGCTGGATCTTCCCTTCTGCATAAGAGCATCTCCTATGGGCCATGTTTATGTGCACGTAGACATCGACCGCTCCAAGGAGATAAACAGCTCATTCTGACCAAATTTTCAGTTTCTAAAACCCATCAGTCCTTTCCTTGTCAGCTTATGATCAGTGCACATCCCTCTAAACCACGTCTCGCTTCCAACTGAAGATAATAAAATCATGTTTCCACATAGTGTGAAACAGACAGCAAAATGCTACACTTTAGCCAAAGTAGATAGGAAGACTTTTTTTTTTTTTGTCTAAGTGTCTTCTCTTCCTCCTATTGATTCTCGCTCCTGGTTTGATATCCTTTAACAAAAACACAGGCACGTGTTTCCTTAGTAATACATCTTATATTAATAGGGGAGATTGAGAAAGAGAACAAAATACAATCTTCTTTAACATATAAATACAAACTTTTCTCTAAAAATGAGAAGTAAATTCTCAAAACGGTCGTACTTTTAATGATAATCAGTTCATCTCACTGTGTATTTTGTATTCCCTTTGCCATCAGAAGGCCCTTTAGCTGGTGAGGCTGTCTTATCTCTTGGGTCATCCAAGCTTTAAATTTTCAAGAGTGTGGACATTATAACTCCTGCTTGAATTCGATTTTTGCAGCTTTCTTTGAGTTTTATTTCAGGACGTTCAGAACTCCCTGAAAAGCCCCTGAGAGGCTCCCTGCATTCCAGACATATTGCTTCTTATCCCCAAGGTGCAGTAGTCACTTAACTGTCGCCTAAGGGTCCAGCTCCTCCACACAATCAAGACAGTAAGTGTCCTTTGCCCACTGATTTACTGCTAAGACCCCAGAGTGGCCATGTGACAGTCTGTGTGTCCAGTGCTGGACTCTTCATTGCTGGAGACGCAGTGGAAACCCTACTCCTTCGGAAATTAAGACTTCTGGCAAAACAGGTTCCTGCCCTGCAGGAATAAGAGGCACAGCTTTGTGCTCAAGCCTCACTAAAAGTAGTCAAATTGTTCCAATGCCCGATTTCCCTGGGTGTGAATCCAACATGCGAGAAACACATGAAATAGGAGATTTAGAATTAAAGGGAAACAGCACTAACTCATCAATTTCTGTTAGTAGAACTGGGTGTGGGAAAAAATAAACTTGGAGCACTTAAACTAACTTTTGTCCTTCCAGGAGCGTCTAGTCTGTTTTAACCCAGCTCCATTGTGCCGCTGGAGCCTTCGTACACAAGGATGACTGTGTGCACTTGTAGCTGTCTTGAACACTCCACCCTACACAGTTCTCTCATCTTAGCTATCTATATATTTCCATATCTTAATGTCATTGCTCTCCTTGCATTTGTCAAAGTCCAGAGTTTTATTTCGTGGACTTAAGTTTGCCTTTATCTATCTCCTGGGTAGGTCCCTTTGATGGCATTCAGGGATGCCAGCCTGGCCACAACTGGACGGCCATGACATGGAGTGTGCTCTGTGTGCTCCCCACTCAACCCTTCCCTCTCTTCAGGAAATTACACACAGCCTCTAGGCTTTTACTCAGAGCCAGAAAGAGAACAAATAGGCAGGCCATTGTGCGTTTTCTGGATGTGCAGACTGTGCCTTTCTGCTTTGGTTGGCAGCACGGGAAGGGGAAATTATTGCGTCCTAGCTTTTATTTTTGCTCTTAGCTTTGTTCCATTCATCTGATCAAAAAGCTGCAGGATAAGCAACTATGCTTCTAATTCAAGTCAACTGGTTTTCAAATACTTCCTGGAGAATTATCTCTAAGGGTTGTCTTACTTTTGAAGCAAGCTGATTGGCGCTTGGCTTCTCGTTCTATTTTCAGCATTTTCATAGCTGGTCTAGAGAAAGGTTAAAGAAGTCACCGAGAACTCCTGTGTTGACCATGTCAACCTCCCTGCTCACAATTCTCATCTGCTTTGTAGACACTTTGTCTCCTATGGCTACTTTATTCATCATCTCTCCAGGATGATTTTGTCTCTTTACTTGTGAAATTTCAACCTGAAGATTTGGTCTGTTTTTAAAACCCATCAAAAAATTTCCTTAGTATTTATTTTGTGTTGAGGTTAATTCTATACATTTTTGTATTTCTTGACATGGAATACATGAGTGTTACTTGAGTAATACAGAGCTCATAATTAGAAATTTTCAAGTGATTTAACTCCCCCTTTATATAAGTAGAATGCTAACCAAATGATAACTTATATACATTTACCTTACATTTGTATCTGCCCAATTAATGCATAATTTACAGATTTGCATGATTGCACTATGTATTCAGTTTAGGTCTCAGTTAACATACAACTCTCAAATGTATGCTTGCTGACTGACCATAAAATGAGCTCCCTGTAATCATTGCTCATTGCTAGCACCTCTCAGGCCCACTTTGCATGACCTCCTATTCACCAACGCCACTGCATTCTCCAAACACAACTCATAGCCTGACTTCTTCAGCCATAGACGAGTTTTCCTATTATGACAAATTATGTAAGTGGGATCATATAGTTCGTATTCTTTTGAATCTGGCTTCCTTTAATGATAGGTTTATGAGGTTGCATGCATTGTTTACTAATTTATTCTCACTCTCTTTAGTATTGCTTAAACGAATATTCCGCACTTGCTTTTGCCACCCTACTGTTAGGAGATATCAGTTTGTTGCCAGCATTTGGCTCCTGTGAATAGTCTGCCTATGTCCCTTGGTTCACGTGCAGGCCTATTTCTCTAGAATATATACCAAGGAAATGGAATTGCTAGCTCACGGAAAATGGTGTTGCTTAGCTTTCGCACACATTAACGAAGTGTGTGTACATCTTTGTATTCTTCCTCTGGGCACTAGGGTTGGAGATGTCTTTTCCTTTTCCTTCCTATATAGATCACAGGCATGTACTACCACACGCAGTTCGTGTGATGCCAGGGTGTGAACCAGGAGCTTTGTAGGCGGCAGACACCTCAGCGACATCCCCAGCTCTCTGTCACATTTGTGTAATAGCATCTGTCTCTTTCCGTTAACGAGATGAAATTCTTGTTAGACTCTAAATGGAGTGAACAGCATTGCTGGTGTCCTTTGGCCTACACTCAATCACGTCTGGCGGCTGGGAGAGCTTTACATTCATTCAGTGGGCACACAAGCCTGCTCTAGCTCTGGGGAATCCTGTGGTCCTTTGCGTTTGATAGATGGCCTTAATTACCCAGAACTAATTGTTTTTCTGACGTCTTAGAGGGCTACAAGACCCACAGGAATACTGAAGTATTTTACTTCTGAAATCTACCATGTTATTTCTTGTGGGCAAAATAGAATGCTTTTGATTTCTAATTGATGTCACTTGATGCCCAAACCTTCATGGAAATAGAGAATAACGTGTCAGTGTTCTACTTGCTCCAGCTCCAAACCTTTAAGAACTTGAGACATTTTCTCTCTTCTCAGTGCTTCTGCGACCCATTCCCACTTATTTCAAGTTTGTTACCTTTACCTACTAGTAAACACCAACAAAAGAGAAACAGAAAAGCTCTTTTTCAGATGGAAATAAATATTTATCTGAATATGCATTTCAGTGTGACATTGATTCAGCTCAAGGTCATCTGGATGAGGCTGACCATCACTAAAAAAGTACTTTGCAAAGGTGCTCTCCTCATAGAAGAGTGATTGCAGAAGCTGCCAGATCAGTTAGTTAGTGGTGCAGCCCTCTACATGTATGGGATTCTGCTCGACATCCTCTACCATATGCCCAATATTACAGAGAAGAGTTTCTTCCCAGTACTTGCTCAGGCTGCATTTATTTTGAAGATTCTATTGCTAGTATATTTATTATTAGGGGCTAATGTTTTCCCTTGCTGTACATTCTTCCATATCTAATATGCGGTTTGATTAGCTCTACCCTAGAAGTGCAACCTGTGGCTGGAGAAGTACTCGATGGGGGCAATGCTTGCTGTATAAGCATGAGGACCGGAGTTCAAAGTCCCAGAACCTAAACAAGAACCTAAGCATGGAGGCTTACTCCTGTGTGATGTGGGGAGTCCTTCTGTATATGTATTGCTTTTATTGAATAATAAATAAAGCTGTTTAGGTCAATGGCTTAGTAGATCAAAGCCAGGTGGGAAATCAAACAGAGATATATTGAGAGAGTAGGTGGAGTCAAGGAGATGCTGTGTAGCTGCCAAAGAAGACAAACACAGCAGAAACCTTTCCATTAAGTCATACATGGTGATACACAGACCAATAGAAATGGGTTAATTTGAGCTATAAGGGCTAGGTAGGAATACACCTAGGCTATTGGCCAAACAGTGTTGTAATTAATATAGTTTCTGTGTGATTATTAAGATCTGGGAGGCTGGCAACAAAGAGTAGTCTCCGCTTACACCTGTGATCCCAGTTCTTGGAGGTAGAGACTCAAGGATACCTGGGGCATCTTGATAAGCCAGTCTAGATACTTGCTCGGCTCCAGTTTCAGTGAAAGACCCTGTCTCAAAAGAAAAAGTAGAAAAGCATAGAAGAAGACCCTTGGTGCCAATATGCAGAGTTACATACATCTCCATTACCACATACAAAGATACACACACAGAGAAAGACAGAGACAGAGACACAGAGAGAGATATTAAAACTGAAACAACAAAAATTCATTAAATATTCATTTTTGTTACTGTCAATTTGTTACAAGCTGTTTTTATCTGCTTCTCCGTACCACTTTTGAAGATGGACACTAAAAAGAAATCCCACACTAGCTCAGAATTAAGCATAATAAAGGGTTATCTATTTAGGTGTAGATGCACAGATCATAGTCCTCTACATGAACAGAGAACAGGAATTGAATCCAGCAAATGGAAGAGAGAGGGAACACGTGCTTTACAAAGGCATTTATAGCATAAGAGGCCACGCCCAAGTGAACTACCAGCTGTAGGATTTCCTACACACTTTTTATGAATCTTCCAAACTGGTTGGTTTTCCAGCCACCATTCTCATGTAGTCCTAACCTAATTGTTTGTTGTAGCAGAAAGGCTACATTACAGAAATATAAAGCAGGCCACACATGTGGAGGGAAATCCTTACACACAGAATAAAACACAAACTCTCTATGTGGCCTTCTTTCCCCGGCCTCAGTTGATGATTGCCTTGACTCTAAGTCAAGCGTATCGACCTTTTCCTCTGCATACCCAGTCAGCCCTACCAAAGGGCTTCTATAACAGCTATTCTCTCTACCTCGTATGTACTTGGTTCTCATCTTTATTTGTCTAGTTCCTTCCACTTCCTGAGGCCTCAGTTCATATTGCCTCTCACTAGTAAAATACTTCCCAAATACATACCCTAACTAAATCCCATGCATCAGAATCACTTTTATATAATACCATATTATTTAAAACTAACTTGCAATCATTTAAAGTTATATTTATATATTATACACAGAGAGTTTTACCTGTTTTGGTTTTTGTTGCTGTTTTTGTTTTGAGCCAGGGTCTCACTATGTAGTCCTGTCTGTCCTAGAATTCACTACGTAGACCAAGCTGGACTTGAACTCACAGAGATCTGCTTGCTTCTGCCTCCTGAGTTGTGGGATTTAATTCTCCCAGAATGAGAGCTGGAAGTTGTAAATGGAGACTATTCATTTGTTTCCTGGCCACCCTGACCGAAATAATCACACAAAACTATATTAATTACAACACACTCAGGCGTCTTATAAAGTAATTCTTACATCTTAATTAACCTATTTTTATTAATCAATGTATCAGCATGAGGCTGTGGCCTACTGGTAAGTTCTTGGCACCTCTTTCCTTCAGCAGCTACATAGTGTCTCCTTGACTTTGCCTACTTTTTCTATCTATCTCTGTTTTGGCTTCCCATCTGACTTTACTCTGCTAAGTCACTGGAGAAAGTAGGTTTATTCATCAACCAATAAATGCAACACATATACAGAAGGACATCCCACATCAGGAAATTTTATGAGCAAAAGAACCTTGCTACTGTATGCCTAGAGTGGTGGTTCTTAATCTTCCCAATGCTGTGACCCTTTAATACTGTTCTCTTGTTGTGGTGACCACCAACCATAATATTATTTTTGTTGCTACTTTATAACTGTAATTTTGCTACTGTTATGAGTCATAATATAAATATCTGATATGCAGATGGTCTTAGGCAACCCCTATAAAAGGGTCATCCAACCGTAAAGGGGTTGTGACCCACAGGTTGAGAACTGCAGGCCTAGAGCTTTTTAGCGGAGCCTAGATTAAGAAGCTCTGCTGTAAATGCCAGGAGGCTGAGTAAGGGAATTAATGAATGAAGTATAAACTCTCTTGTGACAAGCCTATTCATTTGGTAGTCTGTCCTCCTAATTCTGACTTACTATAGCAAAAATATTACATATAATTGATTTTTAAAGAATATCAAGTGTATGACTATAAGGTTTCATCTTTGTTAATTCAATCTCTATACAATAGTTCAAACTTTCTCTCTGGAAAATAAATGATTTACATTCTTTAATCTCCCATCAGTAACACACACGCACTTAATGGCAATCTTTGCTCCTCATTTCATAAAACATCAAAGGTATTTCCTGCTATTGTGACCCTCCAAGTGGTTTCATAAATTTACTGGGATTTCTCTAATCCAAAATATTTTTAAATTCTCTGTTAAGACTCTTAAAGCGTTCTTTATCTCTGCAGAGGACAGAGATTCACATGAATCTAAAGGAGCAGAGACTGGAAATATGCAGGAATTTTTGTGGCTGGAATTACTCTAGTGTTTGTCTGTTATGTGGTTGACCTCAGCATGTGGAAAAGCATAGTCCTTCATTGTACCATGTATAGTCACAGTATCATAGAACTTAATGGCTATTATTTTTAAAAATATTTTACAATGAACATACAATATGCTGATGCCTTTCCTAATAATCAAAATGCTTGTCATTAAAAAACAAATTTGTGCTGCTTCTCACCGTAACAAAAATTGTTCAAATTCCACAAATATGGACAGATTTATTTTACTTTTATTAAGTTCTTCTTTTTTAATTATATTTGTACGATAGATTCTTAACTTATATAATGAATTTTAGTCATTTTCATTCCTCTTCTTCCCTTCCTTCAACCTCCTCCCTCTCTTGCTGAAACTCTCCTTCTCAACAAGACCCCTCCAACTGCCGTGTCTTCTTTTGTGTGTGTGTGGCCCACTGTGTTTACTGCAGTTTCTTGCCTAAGCATGAGTAAGGGGTTATTTCTGCGAGCAAGGGTGATGTATCTGTGGATCCACCTCTGCAAATGATACCTGCTCCTCTAATGCCAGATAATTGCCCTACGAACATTATGGCTCTTCTGTTTTCTGTGATGCAAATGTTGAGGGGCACACTCTTGTGCAGATAAACACAGCTGCGGCCGGATCTTGAGTTCAGTAAGGGACAATCTCCTTCTAGATTATTTGTAGCTGGGGTGTTAGCATGGTCTTTGTTCCAGCTTCATAAGCTGTTTCTGTCCATGGCAGCATATCCTTGCCCGGACTTGGAATTTAGAACATTATCTAATATTTCAATTTCATTTCTGTACCTCTTGTGTTGTTTTCTCCAAATGGAGTAATGTACTCAGAGGCAAAGAGAACCCACAGAATGTGTTTCCAGCACTTGGCTGGATAACACTCTATGAAAGTGCCCACATATTACCCACCTTCTCACACCCCAGCCATGGGTGCTGAGATGCTGGCCTTGCACTAGCATCTCAACCATGAAGAAGAAAGTCATATGAAATTCATAGTCAAAATAGTTGTGATAGATATCTATAGAGTTCTTTTTATTATTTTTTCACATGATCCACTTTCTATAATAAACATTTAATTAATGACCCTGTCACCGGATGCTAACTTGGTGTTTATAATCCTATGAATTTTCCATAGTTATGCTCAGAGAACCTGTCCTGGAAGAATAGATTTCTAAACAAAAATTATTTATTCCCTGTTGAATTCATCTCATGAAAGGACATGCAGCAAGCATTTACTCTTTGATAATGTCATTCCATATGCCTTGAATCAAATGAGAATATGGCATATGATTAATGACCTATGTAAATCATTTTTATTTTAAAATGTGCATAAATTAAATTCAGTAATTAGATGCAGGTCAACAAGATGGAAAGTTTCATCATAGACCCTAGAATAATTATAGGTAAATTTAATAGGGAAATTTCAATATAAATCTTAATTGGCTTACAATGTTTCTTCTACTCACCATTTATTATGTGGATTAAAATTATACTATACCTGCTGATGTTTACAAAACTATTGTTAATATGATTTATTTACACGGAAAAGTGAGAAAACCTTATTGCTAATCTTTACAACTCAGCCATAAATCTTAAGTGCTTTATAATAACACACATTTCCAATAACGCTGACTCCATTTTCCACTGCGTTTAATTCTCTTGAGTTTTAGCCACTCCACATTCTTGAGATTACACAAATACTTCCAAGCTAACCAGATACTTTTTAGACTGTGAAATGAAAAGTCCTATTAAAAAATCATTTGTGTGTGTGTGTGTGTGTGTGTGTGTGTGTGTGTGTGCCATGGTGACTTCTGAGGGGTTTTATTTTTTCAAAGATTACAAAGACTAAAAGTTTTCAAGTATTTATTTGCTTATTTATTTAATCAAAGCAAACTCTGTGGGAAGTAGTACTGGATAAAATGGCGAGGAGAAAATTCTGATAGCGTCAGGGAGCTATGTCAGAAGTGATATCTGAATGTCTTGTCTTGTTGTTTCCCATGCTTTCAAACATTTGACCAGATCTATTATGGACTCCTTGAATGTGTTTGCTAAAACTTAGAAAATGTCCTCTGCAATAACAGTAAGCAATTGAGTCACACAGAAAGATAAACACACGGGAAACGGAAGGTAAGGTAGGGCAGCTAGGGATTTTCAGGGGAATTGACCATAGCACAGCCTCACCTACATCTCACCAGGGTCTCTCAGTTAATAGTTTCCTCTCTACTCTGCCTCACTTGCAATTGAATTGAAATTTATGCCCTGGCAATGCTGAAGCATGCATGGGCAGCCCATATATGGTGGTTCTGTTGAAATTGTCCATATTGGGTTTCATGGTCTAAGTTGATGAGGACAACTGACCAGGTCTCTTCCTCAAGAGAGCACCAGATCTCACTACAGATGGTTGTGAGCCACCATGTGGTTACTGAGAATTGAACTCAGGACCTTTGGAAGAGCAGGAAGTGCTCTTAACGGCTGAGCAGTCTCTCAAGTCTGATTCACTTAGGGCTACCAAGACAAAATCATCATAGGTTCAATGTCACAAATACCAGGTACCTATTTCTGGCAGTGATGATCTTGGAGGACTAAGATCAAAGAGTGAGCCAGGTCAGTTTCTGCTGAGAAACCTCTTCTGGGCTGAGAGCTGCCTGTGTGAGGTGCTTTTGTATGGAGGTAGAGAAAAGAAGAATGAGGAAGAAAAAGATACACGCCTGCATACATACATACATGTGTGTGTGAGTGTGTGTGTGAGTGTCAATTTGTTAGTTTTAGGCGAGCAGAAACATGCTGTTCTCTGCTCTTCCTGTGAGCATTAGATGCTAACATGATTTTGAATTGATACTCTGCAATTGGTATGAAAACACTTAGGATTACAAATTTATGTAATATGAAAACTGTTATCTGTAATTAAATTAATATTTCTGTGTGGTTCTGGTTTCTGGTGTATCAAATTAAAAGACTCCCTTTTGAAATATCCCGCTAGGGTTGTTAACTTTAAAAGTTAAGCAAAACCAAAATAAACCTTGGTTCAGGGCATTCAACTTCCCTGATGCTCTGTGTGTGCTCAGCGAGAAATGAATTGCAGTTTCTGTCCACTCACAAGCTCCCTTTAGGAGAAACTGGAGCACAGGCGAATCCTCACGGAATCTGTCAACGTAAGTTGGGCTCCAATAGAAGTGAGTTATGGGTCTTCCTGGTGGGAATTAGAAAACAGGAAACTCAATATTAGAAACAGAACCGGGGTTAGAGAAGAACAAAGGTTTCCAAATGGAAATGGGGGAAAGAAAGGGAAGAAGGACAGCCCAAGGGTGGCCACCTCTCCCTCAGGGTTCTCTTCTTTCTCGTGATGGTCTTTCCTTGATTCTTGAAATCACTTTGGCTTGTGATTTTTAATACTGGAGTTGTCAAAGAATTTTACTTGTTCATGTGTGATACATGTTTATGATATTCATGGTTCAATCAGCATTTTGATATTCTTGTCACTTTAACTAAGGATCATGACCATTGTGATAGGGCTTTTCTTGTTGTTCTTGAGGTCTTTTTAAAGACATTTTTTTTTCATGTCAGTGACCCAAAGTGTTCCCTATATGCTTTTGCTATTGGTGTCAGAGTTTGAGTCTTCTATTTTAGTCTTCAGTCTACTTGGAGGTGATTTCACTTTTGCTAAGAGATGAAAAATATATCATACTATATTATATAACTTGTCCATTGAAAATGTATAGTTGAGTTGCTTTTATTACAATTTCAGTTTTGGAGATTCCTGAGGTTATGATGGCATCTGCTTGGCCCTAGGAAAGCCTTGGGGCAGATGGCGTCACAGTGTGAGAGAGATCACTCGGTATAAGAGGGAGCATGGCACACCAGTGATCTGTCATTCTCATGTTCTCCAAAGACCTTGAGAGCAAGAATGAGCTGCAAGAAAGACTTACTCCTTCTTAAAGAACAAAGTGCCCTGGAGCCTCTTAAAGCTTCCAACAACTTTTAGTGCAACACACTAGGGTCACCCCCAGCCAGTGCCTTCCGAAGAAGTCATTGTCTCGGGTCCGAGGATAATGGGTAAACACAGACAAGGGGTATGGAGGAAGAACATACAGTCATTAGGGAAATGAGAGAAAAGGGAAAAGATCCCAGGGAGAAACATTGCCATGTCCTTCAGTTCAATGGGCTCTTTCAGGTCTTATCGTATGAATAAGAGGAGGCCGAGGGAGCATTTGAACTTGCCACTTTGTAGTGGATCATTGGCTGATACGGCAAGGAATCCACACTTCCTACGCTTGCTTTACTCCCCAATCAGAGAATGATTCAGCCATCCTGGGAAGGGTCACCTGAGTTGCTTAACTACATTATGGGCCCACCAAAGCCTCTCGCTGTTTGCCAAAGTGAAGCTTAGCTGTTGTTTCAGCTACCTTTGAAGGTTGTAATCACCCCTGCTATAGTCTATAGTCTCCGTTTCCCCGGCACCCAAGCCTGTGAGCTTTTCTCCACATGTTCCAGCTGCCTTTTGCTGCCCCCGTGCCTTCTCCACTGTGATCTACTGAACCGTCTGAGCCCATGAATTGGAAGAAATCCTGTCAGTTATTTCATGATAACAATGAGAAAGCAAGCTAATGTTCAGATATTGCAGGTCCCCTTGTCTGCTGACAAGTCCCCCTGAGCCCAGGAATATTCCAATAGCTAACTGCCCCCATTTCTATGACTCTCTCATCCTCAGCAAATCTAAAGACTCTCCCCTCTCTGTTTCGAAACCGTGGCATCATCCAGTGACTCCACAGTGATCCCAGATTCTTTTGCTCCTCATCACCAGGTTCTGCCTGTGCCTTTTATCTCATTCCTTCCCCTTCCCTCACCACGGATCCGAAAACTTCCTGCCATTATATTCCACACTGCTAGACATATAATTTTCCTTGTACCAAGACTTCTGCTTTTCTTTCTTTGCTGCCTAGGGAACGCTTCCACATCCAAACAGTTCACAGCCAAGCATGACATCAGCTGGTGAAGCAGAAACTGCATCTGAGCTGTGGAGAAGAGCCCATGTCTGTAAGGGCACCACTGGGCAGTGATTTGCTCCGTACTGGTTTTAATTGCCGAGGGGAAGTTCTTCATGATCAAAGACCATCCAACTCATTGTCTCGTATCCCTATCAGTTTATAGTTGGACAAAGGTAGTGCTGACAACCTGTGTCCTTTCCCAGGATATCTTTATTGGAAAAGGATGGCACATTTATCAGCTGTTAACCGGGACACCAAGTTAGGACTGGTTTGGTTTGCAATTTTCAAGTTTATGGTTATCTTTATTTCTGATTTCTTCAGTGTTTAAAGAGAGTCTCCCCAGAAATTCAGAAGTAAGACATCCAGTCTCATTTTTAGACTACGGCAGTTTAGACATACTGAGAAAAATGAATGAGTCTTTTTTTGGGATTCAAGTCCCATAGAGCCAGGTATCCTTTCAGCCAGTGAGGTGGAGTGGTGGGTGGAGGGGACTGAACATAATACCAAAGGCAGACTTCTTATTTAGGAGGAGTAGAGATGAAGAGAGAGAACCATCATATACTGTGAATATAACATTATATTTCGAGCATAATTATATTTAAAAATCTGTTCCTCAGTAAATGCCTATAATATACCAACCAGATGGTATTTTTGCTTTTTTTTATGATATTTAACCTTTACGTGTATGCTGGGTTTATGAGATTTGTGAGGAGCTATTTGAATTTTGATCATCCAGATATTAAACAGAAGCTAGCAACTGACATTGAGCCAGTGCCTGTAACCTGTGCACTCACATATGAGGCTTGTCCCTGCTCTCCTCAGCTCACCCAGTCTCTTCGACTTTATTCGTGATTTTTATGGTTGCTGCTTGGTTACCATGGTTTAATATCATCATTTTCCTCCCTGTGGAGAGAAAGTGCTCCCAGGTCAACTGCTCCCTGAATCCATCTGTGCTTCCAGCTTATGAAAGAAGAAGGAGCAAACAGAGTTTGTGTCATTTTAAGTGAGGCACATTGAAGAAAATCGCCACAAATTCTGCAGAGACAATCAAGTTGGGCAGCCAGCCTGGCTGAAGTTAGCACAAACTACAAAGACTCGAGTGTAGATAGATATTGTAGTTTCCTTTCTATTGCTGTGATAAAATACCATGACCAAAAGCCTCTTGGAGAGGAAAGGACTTGTTAGATTTCCCAGGGGGCAGAAGCTGAAGTGGTGACTATGTGGGAATATTGCTTTCTGGCTTGCTTCTATGGCTTGCTCAGCCTTCTTTCTCTTTAACCCCAAACCACTCACTTGCCCAGTGGTGACACTATCCATTGTGGGCTGGTCTTCCCACATCAGTCATCAATCAAGAAAATGACCCCACAGACATGCCTACAAGCCAATCTGATGGAGGCATTTTCTGAATTGTGGTTCTCTCTTCCCAGATGATGCTGGCTTGTGCCAAGCTGACCAAAAAAAAAAAAAAAAAATCATAAGGGAAAAATCAGAAGCCAATGCACTGACATCGGTCAGACTGTTGTAAGGCGGTGGGAATGTTGTTCCTACAATGACGTTCACCTTGACTCTATTCTTCATTGTAAGCTACAAAGCCTGATAGAACACCAAGCCACACGTGAGCATGCTCCAGCTTTTACTTTAGCAAAGTCAGCCAGGTAAACCATCTCCAGCTCCATCTACTGTGAACTCCAGTGTGTGGCTCACAGTATTTACACCGAGAAACTGACTCCCCCTGCTTTTATCAACCAAGGCATGTCATAGGCCATCAGCTTGCATCACAGTTTTGAGCGTGCTGATGTGTTCTTGTATTAGCACAAGCATCTTTTGTGTCTTCAGGCACCAGCTGCATGGACGTGGCAATGTGTGGTTATAACGGCAGCCGCAGGCACCATTGCTTCTTGATGTACAGAGGCAGATGTGTGGTTTGCTCTCCGTTTAAGGGAAGATATTTGCGTGGGTTTGGGACTGATTGCAGTGTGCCTTCAGAGCTTCACGTGCTTGTTCCCTAGTGTGGCGTGTGAAATGTTGCTGGAAACTTTAAAAGGCCCCAGAGTGATTTGGTCTTTAAGAAGGAGCAAGTCTTTCTTGCAGCTCACTGTTACTCTCAAGCTCTTGGGAGAGCAGGAGCCCCACAGCTCACTGGTGAGCAGGGCTCCATCTCACAGTGTGAGCTCTTCTTCCTATGCTCTCTCACGCTGTGACACCACCGACCCCAAAGCTTTTCCTCGGCCCAAGCGGATTCCCGCACAACCTCAGGAAATGTCCCCAACTGTGAACTAAATAAACCTCCTTTCTTTAAGTTTTACCTAGAGTCAAGTATGCTGTTAGAGCAACAGAAAATGGTCTGAAGCATTTCTAAGGTAAAACCTAGTGGAAACATGGCAGCAGCTCAGACTGTGCCTGGTCATCATGTGTGATATGCTAAGTAACGTTGTCGTGGGAGTGTTTCAGCGGGAGGCACTGATAAGAATCTATTCATCCCAGAAAGGCACTGGCAACAAGCCAAAAGAAAAAAAAAAGTATTCTATGGAAGTCTAATGTGGGTAGAGAACCACCAAGTTACTGGAGTTACTGACTGGAATTTTGGTGCGAGGTTACTTGTAGAAGGATAGATGCCCCCAAAGGTACCGGCATCAACAGAAAGCCCACCCCAGTCCACTGACAGCTCCTGTATGCTGTGTACCTGGAGCTCCCTGACAACCTGCAGGCAGCTCAAGAGATTGGAGTGTCTCCTCTCCCCAGTAGTTGACCTTAAGATGGGCTCTGGGAATCTGGAAAGTTCCAGGAACTTCATGAGATTTGTGTTTACTTCTCGGACCTTACAAGATCTCCTCTTATGATAGAATGTTCAGTTTGGAGAAGATTGCCACACGACAAATGACCAAGATATTAAGTTAGTTCATTTTTATCAACTGGACCCACATTAGAGTCATCTGGGAAGAGGGAACCTCAGTTGAGGAAAAATCCCCATCAGATTGGCTTATGAACAAATTTATGGGGCATTTTCTTGTTCAGTGCCTGATGTGAGAGTCCCAAGCCACTATGGGCAGTGTCACCCCTAGGTAGCCTTGGATTGTGTAACAAAGCAGGCTGAGGGAACCACGGGGAGCAAACCAGTAAATAGCAGTCCTCTGTGGCCTGTGTTTCAGCTCCTACATCCAGGTTCCTGCCCTGAGCTTCTGCCCTGACTTCCCTGAATGGTAGACTATGACCTGTTAGTTGAAATAAGCCATTTTGTCCAACGTTGCTTTTGATCATGGTGTCTATCTTGGCAACAGAAAATTGCAAAGACAGCTATCCAATCTCTTTATCTGGAGTCTGTAAATGAAATTATAAGGAAAGGGGACCAAGGGGCAGATTTTGACCGAGGCAGTTATCCTGGTTTATTCTAGTGGTCTCCAACTGCATCAAAAAAAAAAAAAATAGAATGAGGTGGAACACAGAGAGGAGGAGTCGGCAATGTGGCCATGATGGCAGAGACTTATGCGCCTATAAACCAGGGAATACCAGCAGTCACCAAAGCTGGGAAAAACAAGAGTCTATAGAGGAACCACATCCCCGACACCTGGATGCTGGCCCAGTGAAGCAGATGTCAGCTTTCCGTGCTCAGTAATTGCAAGAGAGAAAACACATTCCTGTTGTTCTGAGCCACTCATTTGCAGGACTTTGTTCTAGTTCATCCTGGAGTAACAGCAGGCTGCGATGATGTGGAGAGGCTGTGAAGGCTGCTGATGAGCATGATGCTGGCATGCACGGCAAATAAAGGATCTCCTCCAGCATGGCTCCTGATTGTGATGAGCTGTGCTAAGCGCCACGCACCTCGGCAGCTCTCACCAGGGCATCCTGGGGTGTTGCAGTGCCCTTGATTCTGTAAGTCACTGCATCACTATGGGTCTACAGATATTCCCCGACAGCAACTCTGTGGTAAATGCCCATGACCTGAGCTACAGTCCAGGAGGCTGTGGTTTGCATCCCATCAGAGACAGGTGCATGAGGGCAGCTGGCTGCCGTTCAAGCCATGGGGCTCTGTTGCCCACTGATCCGTGCAGGGCTGGGATATTGGATATCATTACCTTGCTCTGATAATTATAATTTCATTATGAACTGTGGTTCCATGTAGATTCTCTTTTATTTCTGGTTTGTTAGGATTAACATTGCTTTCTTTCTTTTTTTTTTTTTTTCTTTTTTGCTATACATAGGATTTGAGTTTGTTATAATGGCTTCTCTGAATCCCTTGAGAATATCATTCATGTTTACCCCCTTAATCTATTGATAGACTGAATGGTTTCAATGGTTTTATTATGTTAGATGAACCTTGAACTCCAACAGGAATCTTCATTTTTAAGATGAGTTTCAAGATTTATAATTTAGTGCCAAAAAGGCAGTCCACTTGAAGTTAGCTGTATAACCCCATTGCCCTTGAAGTTAGCTGTATAACCCTGTTGCCCTTGAAGTTAGCTGTATAACCCCGTTGCCACAGATGGTTTTCCTTATTGAATTGCGAAGCCTCTTGTTAAGCCATATTTACTTCAAAGACACATCTTCGGCTGTAGCAACGATTGTTGAAAGACAATAGCAATGGAAGGAACCACTGTGGAGGAGCTTCGTTCCCACTTGGATATTCTTGGCATTACCGTGTACGATCTGCTTGGATTCACTTAGCAACATAGTTTTGAGTCTATGTACATGAGGCAGCTGGCTTAGAGTTTACCTTTTATTTGCTGTTCTTGCATATTTTTTTGCCACAAATGTAATTTTAGTATTAAAACATGAAAGCTCCTTGGTGTTCCCTGTTGCCCACGTCTCTGCAGAATTAAAATGAATGTAGCCCAATAAATGAACTGGGTTTGGCATTTCCTCTGTGTGAAGGTGGTTAAATACCGATTCTATCTTGAAATATTACACACTGCTCAGTTTTTGCATTTCCCCTTCAGACAGACTTACCTATTGATCTTTTCAGAATCTATCTTATCTGTTTTAAACAGAATGGCTATGCTGCCATCTGTATTGTTTTCTTGTTTCACACTCCTAATGCTTGGTGCTATATCCTTCTTACGTCGTTACAGCATGTGTGAAAAGAAGTCTCAGTTTTTCTTTGATCGGTTTTCTACCTTATTGAGCTTTCCAAACTACCAGTGCCCAGCAATGCAGAGCCCAGCATGGCCTCCTGCTTTTCTTTCTGCTCTTATTTACTTCATTTTGCCACTTTTAATGAAAGTTTATTTAACCTTTTTTTGTTTGTTTTGTTTTTGTTTTTCTAGAACATCTTAACCTTGACAGTGAGCTTATTGAATTTCAGGGTTTTTTTCTTTTCTAAAATAAGAATAGTCTCTTGGGTTTATTTCCTCTAAAATGCTAACCAACCTATATCTGACAGGTGATTTTCTTTGAATTTTAATTATTTGCTATGATTTCTTCAATGAACTTATTAAAGTATAATCTGAAATTTCTAAGGATATATTTATGTTTCTTAAATGCTGCCTTGTGTGATTTTACTCTGGGTTGTGGCATCAGGTTTTATTGTACTTTCTAACTATTTTGATCATTTGAAATACATATTTTCTGAGGTTAGAACAACTAATATTTACAAGTACTCATTAATTTACCAAGTATTTGTCAATATTTTTATTTTCTAGTCCTAATAAAAATCTTTTGACCAGCTTTATTTATAATTTCAAAGCTGTTTGGGAACATTTAAGAACATATCTTAGAGACGAAGAAACAGCTCAGTGCTTGAGAGCATTTTCTGTCCCTGCAAAAGACCTGGGTTCAGTTCCTAGCACCCACCTAGGCCTCACAACCATCCACTCTAGCTCCAGGGGAAACCATACCCTCTTCTGGCTTCCACAAGTACAAGGCATACAGTCAGTGCATATACAGATGCAGATGAAAGACTCATAGGAATAAGATAAAAGTAATAATGTCAAAAAGAATATGTATTACTAATATGGCTTTCCACCTTAAGTTTCTCACCTAGGTGATGAATACCAGAGCCTCAGACTCTGACCTGGCAGACATATGCCATAGAATAACCACTAAGAAAGGCCTAAAAACAAGCAGAAGACAAAACCAGGTTTATCATACTTTCTGAGCAAGAAAAATTCCTACCTGGAAACACAACATTGTCATTTGTATACAGAAATACCTGAAGGGAGGACTATAGAAAGAAAGGAGCTTTATTCTGCATCTCCCTCCCAGAGGGCCAACGTTGAGCATCTTCATCTCTATTTACCTTCTTACTATAATGGAAGAATTTGAGATGTACAGAGTATCACGTGGCAAGAGAAAAAGGGAGTCTGTGTGTTTGTGCACCTCTGACAGCAAGTTTCCATCATGGGCACTCAGTTCCAATGACTTTATTCTAATCAGTTGCCAAAGGCCCCTTCAATCACCATAGGAGGACTGTATTTCATCCTCTTAATACTACTGTGGAACTAAACTGTGCATGAGTTAGGAAAACATAGCAGAAGAAAACCTTGACAATTTCCCTCAAATAAAGTGTTTGTGAATCTTGCATACACCGTATGTGTTGAATAGGCAGCACTTTGATTGGCTCTGATGTGTTTGGGGGGATTAGGCGCAGCTCCATCAAAAAGAGGAAGCCCTGACTCTCAGGCTGGTAAGGCTGCACTATGCCGAGTGTCCTGTCCTAGTCTAGCACACATCTCACGTCTTCACTGAGAAGGTCTGCAAAACAGAACGCTCAAGGCTGAGGGCTTGGAGAACAAAGCCTTTTGATACCGCGGCACTGGTGCTGATGGGATTGACTAGAACAAAGCTTCTTAGTGTGCTAACACTGACAGCCAGAACAGCTTGTACTGATTTGCTTAGCATATGCGCATCCACAGCATCTTGTCATTAGCTGCAGTAACTTAATCAGCCTATCAGGCAACCCCTGTGTATGTCAATACAGAACAGATAGAAACAACGGCACACAGAACCTCAGTACTTGATCACACATATATGCTTTTGCCTACCATGATCCTTGGCTTTAACCAAGCCACTACTGCACTTTAGTGTTGGCAGAGCTAAACATTGCTTAGAGAATCCCTTGTGGCTGTGTCTGAATTAGGAATATGATGGAACTGATTTCCAATTAACCACATGGGCACCATTTACCATACCCCTGTTTCATTGAGACAATTCTGAAATGTAGCGTGTCTAAAGGATCCTTTTCAAACCAAACTCATGTCATAGCTCAGGGAACCAAAGAAGTTTCAGAGCTACGGTGAGCTACACAAAACTGCTTAGTGCATCTGTCCATAGTCTGTTCTTACTAACCCACTTTCACAGGGTGAATCACATGAAAAGCAGTGGTTTGGTGGAGGGGGTCACAATTCTAATTGAAGGTTGGGGGCCACGTTTGGTGGTTGCCTTTATTTTGAAAATACCATCTTTAAATTCCTATACATTTTAATTTGAAAAATTTATGTGTACAGGTATTTTGCCTGTAAGTATGTCTGTGGCCATGTGTGTTTTCAGAGTCTGAGGAAGCTAGGAAAGTACCAGTTGTCATGTGGGTCCTGGCACTCAACCACAGGTCCTTTGGAAGAGCAATTGGGGCTTTTAAGAACTGTGCCATCTCTCCAGCCCGTGATTGCTTCCTTGGTATGGAATGTCACATGCCAATCAATAGAAGGAAGTGTTGATGCACCAGTCAGTAAGAGTTCCTGCCACTCTTCCAGAGAATCTGAGTTCAGTACCCAGCACTCATGTCTGGCAGCTCACAGCTACTACAACTCCAGTACTAGGGAATCTGAGACCCTATTTCTCAGGGGCACCTGTAGTACCCATAGCATGCGTGTGCGCGCGCACACACACAAAGCTGGGAATAGAAGAGTTGGTCATCCACAGGGAAGAACATACTAATTAGTTGTTCAGTGCCAAATGGTCATCCCTGAAAACATAAAAATAAACAACACTATACAAACTGAGAAAATTATATTTATGAATATGTATATAATAACAGTGAAAAAGATAAAATGAATTTGAAGAAGTGGGGAGATATGGGAAGATATGGAGGGAGGAAAGGGAAGGAAAAACATTGTAATTACATTATAATCTCACAAATCAAACTTAAAAGAACAAAAGAAATGAAAAGTGCAGTTGTGTCTTTATTAGTATGTGTTCAGTCACTTGGGTTCTCTGCTTCTTTTGAAACCTCTGTGATTCAATCTATCCATCATATTCAACTCTCCAAAGCCTTGTCTCTAAGCACTAGAGATGGAGAAAGTTTGTCGTCATTGCCTTCTTCCTCTGCCTTTTCTTTATCCTCCTCCTCTTCTGCTTCCTTTCTCCTCTCTTCTTCTTCCTCCTCCTCTCCTTCCCTTTCTACCTCTCCATCCTCCCCTTCTCTTACCCACCCTTCTCCTCCTCTTTCCTCTTCTAAATTACACTTTCATTCCAGAAGACTGGGGATATTCATACCATTGTACCTGAAGAGACCTCTTGTCAGTTCATGTTCACGTGTGAACACTTGTGAGCAATTATCCTGGTTATAATACAAAGCTTAAGACACGTCCCTACATTTCAAGTCAAAACTCTCATGAAATAAATTCATATCCTTTTATAGACTGAAAATGCAATCTGGGGCCAGGCGTGTTGAGGTATTACTTTGATCCTGACATTCTGAAGGTTGAAGCAGAGGGAGTCTCTGTGAGTTAAAGGTCTATATAATGAGTACAACTTACTTTTTTAAAACTACATCATCATCTTTAATTTTTTAAATTTAAAGTAAAAATTAAACAGATATTGACTTATTGTGTGCATCTTCCACTGTGTATGTGTACACGGTGTGCACGTGTGAGTGTGTGCACGTGTGATGTATGTGCTTGCCAGGATGCCCATGAGGAGGTGAGAGAACAGCTTGTGAGGGTAGGTGTTCTCTTTCCACCATATTGCATGGCTGGAAATCAGAACTCCAGTCTTCAAGCCCAGAGCTGTCCCCTGCTGAGCCATCTCACTGATGCTCATCCCATCTTCTTTAAATGAATCAAAATCAGGATTTGTGAGCGGGACCTTGAGGAGGAGCTTAAAACTTTAACTGCGGTTTGTCATAGGGACACTCCTGAGCCCACCGTCATCTTGTTTACATGGGCTTGGAACATCATGAAGATATGGAAATATAAACTTGATCCCATGGCAACTTGTAGTCTGTGTATAGAAATATTAACTTTAAAACTGTGTAAAAAGAATCACACAAGTGAAGTTATACTTTGCCATATACATAAGTCAATGTTACCCAAAGAGCATTCTTCTGAGTTAATGATGCTTCATAGACCACTAAAATATTTTCATAAGAAGATTCTTCTTAACTAAGAAGCGGAACATCAATATTTCTGGTAAAGGAAATCCTTGAAAATCCTTTTTCTGTTATTCGAGTGTAACTCAAGAACTCTCGACTGATTCTTTTCTCTCAAACTATTGCAATGAAGACAGAAGAGGAACATTTGTTCAGTCTGCTGCCAGTTTTTATTTATTTTTTTTTTATTTTTGTGAGTGGCACTTACTAACACAGCTAAGGAACTCATAAATCAATGATGCATTTTATCTAATTAAGAAATCCCAATATTTTTATAAGGTGCAATTTCAGACAAGAGAACTTATCATCTTTATTAACTGAAAAGTCTTGAATTTGATTCAAATGAAATTGTAGAAGCTTGAGCTCAGAGCATGACAGATCTGATTTGAAACCTTCTCGGGTTTCACCAGACCTGGCCTTTTGCTTGAGGAGGACATTGTAACTAATCAAAATCCTGAAGGTGTGTGACAACTCTAACTGCCTCCAACTCTCCCAAGCCCTAAACTAAGTCAAACTGAGGTTTGGGGTTTGGCCGTGGATGTGTGCACAAGTGTGCCTCCGTGATTGTTTTCTTTCACGGGTACCGAGTCCAAAGGAAGCTTCCCAAATAGAACCAGCTTCCCTTGGTGACAAGACTGAATTTGTATCTGTTACACTGCGCTGAAAATAAGTTCACATGCCTTTGACAGGGCATTCTTCTGCAGTACCCTGTCCCCAGGCCGTAGTGGGATGAGTGGGAACAATTGTCTGCCAGTTCTTGGGGCAGACAAGCCAGGAAGAGAAAGTAGCCCATCTGAGGAAGCGAGGGCTCAGTGTTCCTCCCTGCTGGACTGATGGGAAAAGCACCATGAGGTTCTTCACCAAGAAAATTGTAAACCTTGAGGAAAAATCACGATGACTAGACTACCTTACAAGCTAAACAACTTTGGCTTTTGGTGAGTTGGTAAAGAAGAAGGCAAAGAGAAAGAGAAAAGAAGGAGATGCTGGAAATCACCAGCAATGTTCTTGAAAACCTCAATTCAACTTGAAATGAGCATTACACTCATTCAAGGAAGAAAATGCAAGAGAGGAAAGACTCAGAGAATCGGGGGATGACTTAAAGTTTCATATTTATGCACCTTCTCCCTCCCCAGTATTTCCCTTCAGTCTGAATGGCAGTGAACATGGCTGCGACTGTGTCTCCCAGTATCCGGTACTTTAAAAAGTCAGGCTGGAGGGCACTGGCTAAGGTCTGAGCGCCATCAGCTGAAGGGCTAAGAAAAACACGCTTTGTTTGTCTTTATTTTTAGATTTCATGGGCCACTCTTTATTTCAAAGATGAGGTTATCTACAAAGAAAAGCAAAACACTCGGCAAGAGTTCTTCTAGTACTCCACAGCCTAGGGGAAAATAGGATGTATTAGAACTCCGGAGAGAAAAGTGCACACAAGTTCTCTCACAACTGGAGAGTGGCCTTCTTAGCACAAGTGCTGAGGTGGGATTTGGGGGAAAGAGTGGACTCACCCAGTAGTTTTACACTGTTTCAAACTAAGTGGAGAATCTGGCTACAACATGGTTGACTATATTCTCTATGGTTAAAAACGCACCATACACTGAAGGAGAAAAGAGCAATCAGGTTCTCAGAGAGAGGGTCACCAACGATCTTCAAACACTATATTGCAGGATTGTTTTTCTAGGACTCTGAACTGAGTCTGCGCTGTCCTTGAGGCCAATACAGGGGGTCAAAGGAGAGAGGGCTGTGACTGAGGCATAGGCCCACCTCTTTATTAGTCAAGCTTATGCTGTTCGGACAAAACTGACTGACACAATTTAAGGAAGGATGGTTTGCTTTTGCATCATGGTTGGAGGTAGAGCCGGTGTGGCCGGGTGACATGGAGGCTGACTCCACGGCAGCCGGAATGTAAGGCAGCTGGTTACACTGTGTTGGCAATCAGGAGGCAGAGAATAGGGAGGGAAGAAAAGATGTGGAGTTGTGGCACGGAATGCCTGTTTCCTCACCCAGCGACCTACTTTCTCTAACGAGACCCCATTCCCTGAAGATTTCCACAGCCCCCCAAAAGCATCACCACCAGTTGGGGACCAGTAGGTCTTCAAATACATGCCCGTGGAAGACATGTCAATATTTAAACCATAACAACCTTCAAGGCGTCGTAACACAAAAGTTGACTCATTGAGCCTCCTATAACTAAGGGCGTCATCTTTGACAAGCTATAAGATAAGAAAAAGTGGTCTAGATGAATCTGTGCTCTCAAGGATGTTTGAAGAAAGCTCATTTTGCCATACCTGATTTATTCCATGTACTGAGATAAAAAGTGTGGAAAGTAAGACTGTTCTCTTTATGATGCTCAGGTCTTTGATAAAACTAATGAGAGCTGTAAAACCCGTGCCAAAATCAATGCACAAGCAATTTAAAATTTCCATACCGTACATAATGACCAGCCATTTCTACAGGCAAGGTGCCACCCTTAGCGCTGGGGGCTCTGCCGTTGTGTGAGTGAGGAGAAAGAGCTTGCTTTTACAGACAAGAGTGTGTGAGCCAAATGCTGGCACCAAACCATCGCGTTGACCCTAACTTGGCAGGAATCAGGTTGGGGAGTAACACAAAAAATATTTGCTAGGAAGAATTAGAGTAGAGATTATGAAGTTCCCCTCATCCTTGGATTGTTTCTGGCCTCACAGAGCTGTCCCAGGGCTCTGAAGGGAGGTTACAACAAGGCTCAGCTGTCAACTTGCCATTGCCTTCTTCCAGTAGATATTAGCAGTCCCCCCAGATCCTCCTGGCAGCAGAGGATGCATATGGCCTTACTAACCCTGCCCACTGATGTTCTGGAAAAGTTCCAGGAAGCTGAATTCATCATGCAGAGTGGGCCTCCTGCCTTCCTTGGATTATACAGTTAATACAGATGCTCAGCAGTCCCCCAACTCAAGGAGGGGTTAGTGTGTGTGTATGTATGTGGATGACAGTTTATTTGTGTGTCATCCCACCATTTTTCCCAAGATTTGAGCTACAACCCACTTTGGAAAGAGTCTGAGCCCATTAACTCAGACTTGTGCACTTGGGATGAACTGCCTATCATAAAGGATCATTCCTGAAAACTGTCTTGCAGGAGTAGAAGGATAGGCAGGCATCACCCTGGACTTGGTTCCCAGCTGCTCTGGATGGATTCTGAGTATCAAGCAGTTGTTATAGTTTTCACCTATAATGTCCCACGTAGCCTAATTATCTAAATACTGGGTCCCCAGATTGTGGTACTAGTTTGAAGGCTGTGGAGTCTTTGGGAGCTAGGGCAAGAGTTATTCACCAAGTTTGAAACTTTGAAGATTATACCTGAACCTAATTCTAGTCACAGGTTGTGAAGAGCCTTCCGCCCACACTGCCACTGCCATGGAGCTGCACCCCACAGCCACCGCCATGCGACGGTACGACACAGCCACCAGCATGGAGCTGTACCACACAGCCTCCACCATGCGACTGTACAATACAGCCGCCACCATGGCTTATATTGGGGCCCGTGGTCCATTTGGAGATGTTTGTACCTCTTTGTGACAGAACTGGAGAACGTGAAAGACAAAGAGGCAGCAGGGTCTGGGAGAGCCAAGCATGGGATCTGTAGACAAAGGATCTAAATTTGAACTCTGCTTCTATTTAGGGAAGTTAATTAATCATTTTTGAACTTGGCTCTTTGTGCTTTCAAAACAGGAATGATAACACAGCTTGATTTCTGAATGAGATAAAGGACCAGGAAGCAAAACATTGCAATTCTGTAATTTGAGAATATCCTCATTCACTGAGCCCATTCTCAGTGAGAAAAGAAACAGCTCCCAGGGCTGGCTCTGAAGCTTTGGTTAGCTGAAGCGTGACACATGCAATGCTCCATCCTTACTACATACAATAAGGTGGTAGATACTAGTCAGCTTATTTTTGTTTTTATTTTTTACTAATTTTTTTTTAATGATGAGACTCATCTGTGCAAATAAGGAGCAGAAGCCAGGTTTGTCATAGGGGACTTCATAGAGGAGGTGTCCTATGTCAAAGACCCTCAGCAGAGCTGCATGCTGACATAGATGTAACACACAACTCTTGTTCTAAACGAAAAAGCACAAAATTTATTCATGAGCAAACATGTGTCCATAGCCCAGGGTCATGATTTCACTGTGGGAGAGGAAACATGGACTTTTATTTTCATCAGGCAAAAGAAAGTCATCAGACAAAAGAAAGCTCTGCCAAATCCATTGGCAGGGGATTCAGGTTAGGTGAGCTACAGTAGAGCAGGGGCCTCTCTGCGGTAGGTTTCTGAAGTTATCGCTCTCAGGTGTAGAGTTGCTGGAAACCTGTGGTCCGTTAAGTGTCGTAAGTTATCCCAAAGTTCACTTCGTCTTCACGAAGATGATTGCATGCAAAAGTTGGAGGCAAGTGCTGTCGAGGGGACTAAAGGTAGATCGGTGTGATTTGGACAAAGATCTGCACTGTGTGTGCCTCTTCACAGTTATGAAGGTCTTGTCAGTCAAGCAGCTTTCCGGGTCTGCATTGTCTATGTGGCTTCTTCAGAGAATGTCAAATCTATTATAGTAAAAGCAGTGGTGAGTACTGCACAGATGTGGACAGACAAGCTCCCGGGTACCCTGCTGGTCCAGTTGCTGCACAGATGTGGACAGACAAGCTCCCAGGGTACCCTGCTGGTCCCATTGTTGCTCTCTGGATGTTGCAGCCATTTTATTTGTTTAGTCGAAGGGCTGTCCTAATTTCCATTTCATTCCCTGGACTCAAAATTAAGGAGAGGGAGGCAAAGGACAACAACCACTCATCCAAGTCATCTGCCTCTGTCTTTGCCGACTTCTAAATTCTTTGGTTCTAACTTCTAGTAAAACTCCGCAACTGTGAACTGAGAACTGTAAAGGGGTTGGGGTTTCTGAAAGGCTTTGAAAATATTAGTAATCATTTGGGTTTATACCAATAATGCCAGCAAGACCCATGGCAATGAATTTTTCCAAAGATAGGAATACAGGTAAGATGGAATCAAAGATTTTCAGAATTAGAAGAACTTCAAGTGTTGGTTTTTTTTTTCATGAACGCAGACAAACTTATCACGAACAAAGTTATTCAGAGTTTTTGTTTGCAGAAGTTCTCAGAATCTTTTGTGTGATGTATTTTAACCCATTAAAAGGAAGCTTGTTTAAAGTGGTCTATGTTGCCAACTGACTGGATTTAGAATCACCTGGGCCTAGCCTCTTGACATGCCTGAGGGGATTATCTAGAGTGGGTGAGATTCTGGACCTAGCTGTAAAGGCTTTGATAGGTTCGGCTAACTGAGGGGTGAAGTCCAGCATAGCTGTGGGAGGCCCCATTCCATGGGCTGGGGTCCTGAACTGAATGAAAAGAAGAAAGGGAACTGGATACTGACAGCCATCATTCTCTGCTTCTAGGCTGTGCACACAATGGGGCAAAGTGGCCCATATTCTCACCACTATGCCTTCTCCAGCGTGAAGGAGTGCACCCTCAAACTCTAGGGCAGAATAAACCCTTTCTTCCTCATATTGCCTTTGCCAGGGTATTTTAAAACAGCAACAAGGTAAGTAAGTAATTTAAAGTTCTTGACAATATTGCCTAAACTTGCACTAGCAAGAACTTTTTGTCTTCCATGGAATTATGTGTCTTATGATACATTTGGGGATTTCTTAGACCCTCTGAAAATCTATTTATTGAAATCAGGAATACATGAATTATCTTCTAGAGGATTTGCTTATATTTGAACGTTATTGCTTCTTGAATGCTAAGCCATGGGAATTTATTACTTTATAAAAGTCAGCATTAGTTTCTATGCTTTTAGTTTATGTGCTTGCTCTGTTATACCTAAAGCTCACGGTCTTAAGTGGACTTACTGTTAAACTAATCTGGTTAATGGATCAATGCCAGCCTTTGCAGAGGGCTGAGTCTTCAACACTCACCTGAGAGCTAGGCCTGCCATATTTGATATGCTTTTATCAGTGAGTCAGTGCAGAAGTTGGCAAACTTTTTCTGAAAAGAACCAGAAGACATAATTTAGGGGATGCTGATCAAATGGTCTCTATTTCAGCTACTCAATTTTGCCACTGCAGTGTAGAAGAAACCATGGATGCTATGCAGACAAATGAGCGTGGCCGTGCTCCCGTAACACTGAGAACAGGAAGCAGGCAAGGTTGGGTCCTGGGCTCGTCAATTGCTAACTTGTTCCTTTTAAATGAAGATAAAGAATGTGATGATCAGAACTGCAGCTGCCACGAAGCTCCAAAACTACAAGGGGATGTATTGACCTAGCACGGGTTTATAATAACCTAAAACCAGATCTTTCTTTTATTATTGCCCTTCCTAACATGAGACTCAATTTACTAGTTAACTTTCTTTCCGTTAACTTCAATTACCTTGACCAAAAGACCCAAGGGAACTATCATTGGAGGTTATCTAATTAATTGGTTTACTCAGATCGCCTAACAGTGAAACTAATAACTGACATCTTGCTTCCTTGTGGAGTCTCCAAATCCCTTTTTGGTATGTAACCAAGAGTCCTTTAACATGAAAGAAGCTAAGAGAAGAAAAGAAAGAAACAAACAAACAAAGAAACAAAGGAAGGAAGAAATGAAGGAGAGAGAAGCATTTAGAAAGACATAAATATATTATAGAAGAATAAAATAAAAATTAAACTATCAGGCAAAAAGATAACAGAAGTACATAGTGCTGAAACAAGAATGGGGTTCTACACATAAGGAACATTCATGAATCAAGCAAGTGTTCTTCAGATGGCTTTGAACATTCCCAACACAAATAAGTGACAAATATTCACTAAATAGAAATGCTAATTACCCTTATTTAATCACTATGCATCACATATATGTATCAAATTATCCCAGAGTGCTTCAAAAATATGTGCAGTTATGTCCCAATTAAAAGATATTAAAGACCCATTGATCAGTGGGCAATAACTAAGTTATAGTTATATAAGAGAAATTATGGTGTGTTATTCCACAGTAGTATACTATAGAAGTTAAGAGAGGGCAGGAAGATGGCTCAGCTGGTAATGGTGTTTGCCACTAAGTTTGATAACCTGAATTTGATCATGAGTCCCACATAGTAGGACAGAACCAAGTATTACAAGTTGTCTGTTCTTTGCCTTCCACATGCATGGCTTGGTCTGTGTATCTCACATCTCACACATAAAATAAGTAAATAAATACATATTTTTTTTAATTTATCAGAATGGCTTTTGAATTTTTGCACTATAAGAAAATGATGAATATTTGAGGAAAATATGTTTAATTGGATGTAAATGTTACATAATACATTCATGTACCAATACATTACATGATATAACCATAATTATGTATATTTTATGCAATAGTTAAATAAATGCAGGAAAGAAGGAAAACTGCAGTTTTGCTCAGAGCAAGCCAGGTCAAGGTCCTAGTAGCCCTCACAGAAGTTCTTCAACACTAGGCATTTTCTGTGCATTTATAATTAGCATTTTTCTTCTCCCAAACCAAAAAAAATTGCAGTATTTCAGTAGATATAAAGTGATAGAAATGTTTTCTTCTACATAAAAATATGAATTCAGAAATAATAACCACAATATTATGACCATCATAATCATCATCATAATATTGTTGATAAAGTTCTCAGAACGCTCAGCAAGAGATAAAGAATACAATGGGGAGAAAAGATAAGAGCAACATCACAAGGTATCCAGAAGTCTTTTACTCTGAATAGAAGACACAGGAAGAAAGAAATGTGTTATGGAGGGAAAGGAGACATTGGAGAAAGAATTCCTGCATCTCAGAATAGAAAGCCTCAAGCTTAGGGGCTCACAGTACAGTTTAGGTGGAGAGGAAGATGGCTATCGATTTAACAGAGACATCCCTGCTAAATTTCATAGTGCTGGTGGCAAGGAGATCACGATATCTTTCCTAGAGCAACGTTGTAAGAATGAAAATTATAAATACGAAAGGCCATGAATCTGATGAGATCAGAGTTCTCATTACAACCTGGAAACCAAAAGACAGGGAGTGATCCTTTCAGAATCTTGAGGAGAAATGGTTCCTGAAGGATTCATGCAAAGGCATCATGAAATGGGAAGTCAAAAAAAAAAAAGACATTTTGAACATTTAAAATCTTAGAGTATTTTCCACCTGCTGCTTTACAGTAAGCTGTAAAGGAAGGAGATCTAACTAAAACCAGAAATTAATATGAATGAGAAAAGTGTTGGGTCCAAGAATCAGAAAGGCAAGAACAGGGGGAGCGACAAAAGGAAACTCAGGATGGGCAAGGCAGCTTGGTGGGGGTGACCAGGTTTGAGCTGAGACAGACGATCTAGGGTGTGGCACACGCACACTAAACTTTTATGATTTTATTTTTATTTTTTTTATATATGTATATATGTAAGTGGAGACCACAAGAGGGCACTGGACCCCTAGAGTTGGAGTTATATGTGGCAGCAAGCCAAACAACATGGGTGCTGAGGATTGAACTCTGGTCCTATGGAAAACCAACAAGGGCTTTTAATTTCTGAGCCATCTCTGTGAGCTTCTATAATTCTTGACCAAAACCTAAGAATGGTATATATTGGTGGGGGAGTGTGGTACTTCAGTACATGGGTACAATGTGTGATAAAGTCAGGGTGAGTGATATATTTATCACTCCAACATCATTTAAAAACAACATATACTGATTTTTAGTTTGTAGTGTATAGGTGTTTTTCTGCTTGTCTGTCTGTGCATCATACACTTGCCGTGTCCCCAAAGGCTGGGAGACATCGGATCCCCTAGAAAAGGAATTACAGTGGTTTTGGGTCACCATGTGGGTGTGGGTGCTGAAAATCATACCCAGGTCCTCTAGAGGAACAGCCAGAACTCTTTACCCACTGGGCTGAGCCATCTCTCTAGCCTGTATTTCCAGGTACGCAGCTCATTATCACCAATATGACAGTCATTCTACTCTGTTACAGTTCTCCAATTCAGCTGCATCTATATAGCCATTAGCCATCTTACCTCGGTGAAAGGTGGATTCTCTGATCACTAAAGCTCCTTTTAACTTTAAAATTCTTCTCTCTGACCTCCTCAGAGATTGGCAGGGACCTTTAAGGCCTGCTGGTATGACGTGCATAGAGGGACCATTATCCTCAGGGCTGGGGAGCAGCTGTTTTCAATTTCCATTGTTGACAGACCGAGAGGAAATGGCCCCTGGTTGAAGTGGTGGAAATGTCAGAGGCGAGGGAACAGGACAATGAGACTCTGACAAAGTCAGTAATTCCTAGGGGTTTATGAATTTATCTCCTCCTAAAGACCTAGACACATGCACCATTCAGCTTGTAGAAGCTCTACACAGTCACGGTGCAATGAGAAAGATATCAGATGCGAACGCCACTCTACTCAACTTGGTGTTGGAAGTTCCAGACTTTGGGAACAACACCGTACCCCCTGTGTAGAAAGGCTGATTGTCTGAGTAGAAATCCCCAGCATTCACAAGCCCCTCTTCTCTTTACACACCTAGGAAGTAGCACGTTGCCCTGCTTTGGTCTTTGTGCTCCAGGAATGGTAAGTGCTTTGTACATCCTCAGTGAACTGTCCAAGCCCTTCCCATGCTTGCAATGAAATCTTACAACCAATCTTGCCTCAGGTGTCTTAAAAATAGTCCCTGGGAGAAACTTCATTTCTATTGTTGCTACGTATAAACATTTGTGACTATGCTGGGCGGAGCTGAGGACTCAGAATGAAAATTATTATAAGCCGTCATAGACGGAAGCTGGAAGGGATCTTAGTGTCTACTTGGGTTTCATGGGTGAGAAAACAAAGATCAATTTTTTTTTAGACAATTTCATTAAATATTTCATACAGTAAATTCTAATCCCACTATGTCTCGCTCATTCACTTACTCAGTGTTGTATACTGAATAATACTTGGTGTTCTGCAAAGTCAAAAACGCTGGTATGACTGTGTATTTGATTTTTTTCTTCAAATACAGAGACTTTTCAAATCTTCATAGTTCACCATCATCATATAACTCTGACCAAGCGTATGTCTTACTTAGTTCAGTGTTTTATACTTGTCTTGTTATTTCTATGTGCTTATCTTAGAAACCTTTTAGCCATAACATTGAAATTATTTTATTAAGAGTTATTATTGATAGTCAAAGAAAAATGTCAGCAAAATTAATGCATAGTGCTTTATATAAATTTTCTTCTGTCTATGTAAAATGTCACATTTATGAATATGGTGTTATCCATAGTTATGACAGATCAGTCATACACACATTTATATATATATATGTATGAATGTGTATATAAACACAAAGCAATTATTCTCCAAATAATTGAACACAAACATGCATATATCATCATATACAATGCAATAAAAATTTTAGCATCACTAAGCTAATTCAATTCAGTATGTTTACAAATTGTAAAGTTATATAAGATAAGTTATATACTTATTTACTGATTAAAAATATTATCTGAAATTTAACTGAATTTTTCTGAATTGAATGCATTTGCTAGTAATAGATGATGTATGAAAAATACCGATCTAGAACAGTAAAACTACAACACAAAAATTAACTTCTGGCTAAGAAAACACCTTGGAGTTTATCTTTTGGGGGTCAGCATGCGTGACTGGCAGAAATTCCTGAGATGCCTCTCAGGATTCCTGTCCTCTGATTATCCCACTCAAAGCTCATCAAGATTCTGCTCTGAGGGGACTTTCAGATCAGATTAAGGCTTCTCATTTTTGGAAGATTATGCAGCCTTTTCTGCATAGACGTTCCCTTAGGATACTATAAGCGCCTAAATGGTGAAAGGGAGGGAGACATCCTGGTGCTTGAGGTGGAGCTCAGAGACAGCATAAGAGTAAAAGCACCCAGCCCCTTATTCTGTTGGTGACTTGCTGATGGAGCAAGGGGCTCTGAATGGAGACTGAAGGTATCTACAAGCTGATACTCCACCCCCATCCCATCACCAGCTAGAGAAATGAGCTGAATCCAGCCAGCAGTTGACTGAACCAAGCTCATTCCATCAAAAGTCACACAGCTACAGACACCTGGCTCCAAACTGTGAAAAGCCCTTGGGATGGATTATTGATATCTCTAAGTTTTTGTTGATTTGTTCTGCCTGCAACAGAAACACAAATATGAATGCATAGACATAACCATTTTACTACTGAGTCCGTGAAAAGAACCAGTATTCTGAAATGGAAAGGAAAGAAAAAAAAAAAAAAAAGGAACCAAAAGGTTACTTTCCCCCTGAGAACCCATACATATTAGGAACTAACGAGGTGACTGGTCTGCCACATGAGTAGAAGAAGCCATGCTCTTGGTGATGCACAGTTGGCCTCACTAGACAAAGTCAGGTGGCCCCAACTTCAGTCACAGGCGCATGCCCACTTGGTCCAACACTGAGGCCTGCTTTGTGCTCTTGGATTTCTCTCTCTCACGCATGCACACACATAATATTTTCTACAAGATTATTATTAAGGCTAAGAGTGCATTAGCAAATTCTTCATGCTAATGTTGGCAGTCAATCAAATAGAAAATCTAGACAGGTTGATAAATGTGATTGTCTGGTGTGTGAAGGGTAGGAGGTAGCTTTTCAGGTACCAGACCTGTGACCTGGGGCAGGGTTCCCAATCATATATTTGTTTCCTTGTTTGCAAAATGATGAAAAAGTATTGCCTACCTCAGGGATGTGGGAAGACCCGAGGTCATACATATCGAGGGCCCAGGTGAGAACTGGCACATGGTCATCAGGGTATTCAGGTAGTTAACGGACTACTTAACTTATTAAAAGTATGTGGGAATTTAAAAAAAAAGAAGAAGAAGACTGAGTTCTTCATTTGTAGGGTAAAGACTGTTGGATTCCAAATACCACAGGAAGGGAGAAGACAGACCACTTTTTAAAGACTATCCTGAGCAATTGAGGAGGTTACAGCCAGATAAAAGTAGCTGCCACGAGAGTAGACTTCCAGGAGCAAGCGGCATTGTTGCTGGGGCTTCTGTCTGGTCAGCTTGCTGAGTAGATGATTGGACTGGGTGAGAAGTATGTCAGTCCATTTGATGAAGCACCTGGGCTAGGCTCCTGAACAAAGCAAAGTGTATTTCGTTCACAGATCCTGAGATTCAGTGGGATATTCCAGTCTCAACTCAGCTCTGGTAAAAATCCTTCTGGCTGGATCTACGGGGAGAGATCACACTGCCAATCTGCAATAAGAGATAAGTTGACTGGGGCTTGTGTCTCCAAATTATATTCAAGAGAGCTAACTCAGGAGCCTAGACCCACAGAATGCTTTGTTTTTGTTTTTGTTTTTGATCTGGTAAGACCCAAGGATCTCTGCCTAGTTCTTCGTGAAGTCCCAGTACCTCTCTCATACCTCATCATTAGGGGACCAAAACAGGAGTCTTTAGAGAGCAGACCAGGTCCGAACTGTAGCTAAGACCCTTGGTCAGTGCCGAGTGCAGACAGACCCCTACTTCTTAGATTCTGGTAATAAGCCCCCACCTTTCATTTCCCTTTGCTTTCTCAGTTCCCTGCATTGAGTAACTAATTTTAATTTTAACTCAAAGCATTATGATTCCCCCATAGCAACATTAGGACTCTGAGGGGCTTGTTAAGCACGTTTAGTGGTTTTCACAGCTGACTAAAGTTATTAGTCCGGGGAATTGCTGACACCTGTGCAAAGTTAGATTTACTTGCGGCTTTACTAGACTCACTGAAGTCTAAATTAAAATTTTTAATGCTTTTATTTGAAGAAGGAAACAAAGGTTTGTTTTCTTTCTCTCTGCTCTAGAGGCTGCTGTGGCACGTGGAGGGAAGCCCATGTGAATCTCTAAGTGTGCGTCAGTCCCTCCCGGCTCTGAGTAACTGGTCGCAGTTCACACTCCCTCCCGCTGCTCCAATCCCAGGATCCTCTGCCTTGAATGTTGTTATAAAAGCTGTAATTTGTCTGGGGTTCTTTCATAAGCACTTCACCCCTCTCCATGTCTTGGAGGCTTTTCTCCCTGTTTTTTTTTTTTTTTTTGCATCCCATGACCTCTGTAGACATCTGGATTTACACTTACCTGTACTTGGCTGAGAATGTCTTGACACAGACTGTTCAAAATTACCGTTCAGTTCCCAATCTTCCTCTTCATAGACTATTAACTAGTGATAAAGAAATAAAATTAGAACAATGAACTTTACAAAAAGCTGATGGATACTAATATTTTACACATACACATACATCCACATACCTCCTCACATAAGACAAACATAGTAGAACAGAAGTACCTATGTGGTGGACCTTTGGAACTTTTTTTTTATTTATTTATTAAATATTTCTGTCTCTTCCCCACCTCCGCCTCCCCTTTCCCTCCCCCTCCCCCAATCAAGTCCCCCTCCCTCGTCAGCCCAAAGAGCAATCAGGGCTCTCCGTCCCGTGGGACGTCCAAGGAAAACCCTCCTCCGTCCAGGTCTCGTAAGGTGAGCATCCAAACAGCCTAGGCTCCCACAAAGCCAATACATGCAATAGGATCAAAAACCCATTGCCGTTGTTCTTGATGTCTCAGTAGTCCTCATTGTCCGCTATGTTCAGTGAGACCTGTTTTAACCCAGGCTTTTTCAGACCCAGGTCAGCTGGCCTTGGTGAGTTCCCGATAGAGCATCTCCATTGTCTCAGTGTGTGGGTGCACCCCTCGCGGTCCTGAGTTCCTTGCTCATGTTCGCTCTCCTTCTGCTCCTGATTTGGACCTTGAGATTTCAGTCCGGTGCTCCAATGTGGGTCTCTGTCTCTGTCTCCTTTCATCGCCTGATGAAGGTTAATATTCAGGAGGATGCCTATATGTTTTTCTTTGGGTTCTCCTTCTTCTTTAGCTTCTCTAAGAACCCGAATTGTAGGCTCAATGTCCTTTATTTATGGCTAGAAACCAAATATGAGTGAGAACATCCCATGTTCCTCTTTTTGGGTCTGGCTTACCTCACTCAGGATAGTGTTTTCTATTTCCATCCATTTGCCTGCAAACTTCAAGAAGTCCTTGTTTTTTACTGCTGAGTAGTACTCTAATATGTATATATTCCATACTTTCTTCATCCATTCTTCAATTGAGGGGCATCTAGGTTGTTTCCAGGTTCTGGCTATTACAAACAATGCTGCTATGAACATAGTAGAGCATATATTTTTGTTGCATGATAAGGCCTCTCTTGGGTATATTCCCAAGAGTGGTATTGCTGGGTCCATGGGTAGGTTGATCCCAAATTTTCTGAGAAACCGCCACACTGCTTTCCAGAGTGGTTGTACAAGTTTGCATTCCCACCAGCAATGGATAAGTGTACCCCTTTCTCCACAACCTCTCCAGCATAGGCTATCATTGGTGTTTTTGATTTTAGCCATTCTGACAGGTGTAAGATGGTATCTTAAAGTTGTCTTGATTTGCATTTCCCTGATCGCTAAGGAAGTTGAGCATGACCTTAGGTGTCTTTTGGCCATTTGAACTTCTTCTGTTGAGAGATCTCTGTTCAGCTCAGTGCCCCATTTTATAATTGGGTTGATTAGCCTTTTACAGTCTAGTTTCTTAAGTTCTTTATATATTTTGGAGATCAGACCTTTGTCAGTTGCGGGGTTGGTGAAGATCTTCTCCCAGTCAGTGGGTTGCCTTTCTGTCTTAGCGACAGTGTCCTTTGCTTTACAGAAGCTTCTCAGTCTCATGAGGTCCCATTTATTCAATGAGGCCCTTACTGTCTGTGCTGCTGATGTTATACGTAGGAAGCGGTCTCCTGTGCCCACTTGTTGTAGTGTAGTTCCCACTTTCTCTCCTATCAGGTTCAGTGTGTTCAGACTGATATTGAGGTCTTTAATCCACTTGGACTTGAGTTTTGTGCATGGTGACAGACATGGATCTATTTTCATTTTTCTACAGATTGAAATCCAGTTTTGCCAGCACAATTTGTTGAAGATGCTCTCTTTTTTCCATTGGACCTTTGGAACTTTTTGAATAAGCCCACTTCTTTGCAGTTCTAAGAGTGCAGACACAAGCCACTTTTTAGTGTCAAGTGGAAGCCATGCTAACAAATTATTGTATTGATGACCAAAATTTAAAGTTTCTAAGCAGTTTTAAGATCAAATGAACCAACATACTGGGTTAAGCATATACTACAGCAGAATGCTCTATGTAAATGAAGCTGGCTCTTAACTAGCAGAACTCAGCATTTTTCTGCCCCTCCCCACTACCAGGATTAAATGAGTGTGCCACCATGTCCAGTGTTACTGATGTATTTTCATAAGCCATGCCCATGAGTACCCTGGTAATTTTAGAAACTCCTCTGAAGCCTGTATGTATATCACTAACTCGTGTTGTGCTGAACCACGATGACTGAAAGCCAATTATGGAAGAAGAGAATTTCAGCTTCTGTAAAACCCCAAAGGCCACACCCCTAGTGATGTGCTTCCTCCAGCAAGACCCTGCACCCTAAAGTTTCCACATCTTAGAGCCCAAGCAACTGGGAACCAGTAGTTCAAATGCACAAGCCTGTGGGGGCATTTCCCACTCAAACCACCACAGTCTGCAAAACTGATGATGTTGGGTTTACTTCTAAAGAGCCTAGGTTTCTAACTCTAAATCTATTTCTGGTCTGAATTAAACCTTTGCCTCCCTCTTGTATTTGGGTTGCTGTGATACAGTTCACACATCTTAAATGAACAAAGCTGGTGATTGAAGCTCAAAAAGTACAAAAGCCTCCCTCCTTCCCTCCGTTCCTCTGTCCTTCTCTCCTTCCCTCTCTCCCTTTCTCCCTCCCTACATCCATCCTTCCTTCTGTCCCTCCCTTCATCCATCCTTCTGTCCCTCACTCCTCATCTCTGCCTCTTCTTCCTTCTCTCCCCCCACCCCTCTCTTCCATCCTTCTGTCCTTTCTTGTCACCTTTTTTTTTCCCCATATTTAACTGTGCTTCATGATAAAGAGAACACGGTCAAATCACTTGCTTCCACTTTAAAGTATTTCAGTACAATCGTTGGTTTTCTTTACACAGCTCTGCCTTGCTCCTGCCACTCGTGAAATCAAGACCGAGTCACCTTTTTAAGGGGAGAATGCAAACAGGCTTCTAACTAGCAACCCTAACATTCTAGAAGGTATTTCTTATCTGAAATACTTAGGAACAAAATGATCATCACTATTCTAAAGGGTCCAGTTGTCAGAGCCTAACTTCAGCCTGGTCCCTCACTCTCAGCTATTTCTAATCAGCCAATGGGGCCCTGTGTTCTACCCTAGAGGGAGGCTACTTCAGTCTCAAAGCCTTGCTCAACTGCAGCTGTTCACTGCAGAGCTCCTGGGGCATGAGCTCCTCCAGTGAGAACTCAGTCTCTTAGCCACAGATCACACAGTGGCTGCAGTGTGCTCAGTAGTAACAGAGAAGAGTTCCTCAGGGAGGCCATTGGAGCTATTCGGCTGGATCCAGCGGTGAAGCAATTGAAGCCGTTGCCAAGCTGGAAGCTGTTCAGCTATGACTTCCATGAAGCCAACAATCGAAATGCTTTCACGTTCATTTGACTTTGCCAAGGAGAAAACAGGGCTGCAGGTGGGTGAGCGCACGCTGCAGGAGTCCCCACTCCCTGAGAAACTCTCATTTACTTCCCTGTGGGGAATTCAGCTCTTGGCCTGCAGAAGTTCACAGTTTCCCGTGGGGAAAATGACAAAGAGATGGTTAGGAAGGTATCAGCATGGGAAAGCGGTCCCCCCCCCCCCCAAGCAGCTGGGAACCAAAGAGATTTTTTCTGCCTCTTCCAGGGCTGGCTCTAAATGCATATGACTTAGTTACTAAGGGAAGATGCAAACCCCTCCCAGGAGCCATAGTGCTCACCTATCCCCCATGAAGTGACACTTGCAACAGGTCTGTGAGAGGGAATGTATACTAATGCTGCTTGATTTATGCTTGCCCCGGTCACAATTTTAAACCTTTACTGTCTTCTGGCAAAAGAAGAAGAGGAAGAAAGAAAGAAACACTTCTCAGGAGGCATTTGTAGGAAAACGTCTGTCAAATTACTTCCTAAGGCACAATATTCTGCCTGGCAGCTGAGCTGATGTCATGCAGAATTCTGAGCAAACTCCCTTATACTTCTCATTCTCTTAGGTTCCTGGCTCTCTCTCTCTCTCTCTCTCTCTCTCTCTCTCTCTCTCTCTCTCTCTCTCTCTCTCTCTTTCAACAGGACAAAGCTGAGTGGTTGGAAGAAGTTAAGGTCAAGTTTGATAGGCACAGTCAGAGGGGCAGTATGTTGCTCTCTCACCCATGGTGGATAGCATCTACTTTAAACACGCAGCAGTATATATCGTGATCCTAAGTATTCCTGCCAATGAAAGAACCTGCTGAAGCCTGGCCTTCCTGGGCAGGGGAGCCTTATCAACAGTGTGCTTTACTCTGAGCCCAAAGCACGGGGTTGCAAACCATTCCCACGTGCAACAAACTCATTTTAGAAATGAGGTTTTTCTTTTGCTCTTTTTCATGTTTTTGATCAGAGTAATCTGGGTTATCCTTTATTTCCAGCTAGGAGATAATGGGAACTATCCAGGATAATGAAATAGTCTATTTTGTGGGCTCAGGTATACTGAGGCAGAAAGCCTTGAGTAAACCAGTTCTAATTTTAAGCTTGTTATGAACAACATAAAGAGAACTGCCAGTACATTTAAATTATAGTTCAGGGGAGAAATTGAGTGGTGGTCTAGGAAAGCGAACATCTTAAAGATTATTTCATAGATGGGTAGTGGTGGTGCAATCATTCATCCCAGCACTCAGGTGGCAGAGGTGGGCAGATCTCTCAGTTCAAGATCAGTCTGGTCTACACAGTGAGTTCCAAAACAGTGTGTGTGAGGGGGAGACACACACACACACACACACACACAAAAAAAAAAAAACTAAAAAAAAAAACAAACAAACAAAAATGTATTTCAGATATTAAAGCCATCGAATCTCTACATCTGACAAGATGTGTCTGTAAAATTAAAATAATCCACTCATAACGTTGTCAGGAAAAATGGGCCCACAGGCTTTTGCCTCTTCGATTTTAGAAACGGTTTGAAACAAGTTGGTGGGTCTCTGGAAAATGAAATAGCCAACACAGAACCCGCCATCTTTACAAATGCCAAAGCTTTTGGAGATAGAAAAGCACTGAATGCAGGTTTGGAAGAGAGTCTCCACAAAATAGGCTGATATCAGGCAAGCATACTTATGATCTATGGCTGCTGAACAAATCTTTATCAACATAGACTTATGTGGAACATTTTATTCGGAAAACCCGACATTCATAGTTTTTGTTGTTGTTTTTGCTTTTGTTTTTCAGTATTTGATTGTTTCTCCATGCATTCTGGGTGGAGCATTTGTTTACTTAGGTAATATGGGTGGAGCATTTGTTTGTTTGTCTATTTACTTATTTATTTTGAACATACACAATTTCTTAAGGAAAAATATTAATTAAATATAATTAAATATATGCCCTTGACCAATATATATTTGTATTGGTCGAGGAACTTTGATATAATGCATTATTGAGCTGTGAATTGGTTGGCCAGTGTTGTTTCTGAGGTTTGGTAGTGGTAAAATTAATGAATGTTAGATTGGTTTGAAAGAATTTTTGGGTAGTTGCTGTAGAAAGGGCAGGGTTTCCCAGCGCAGACCATGACTTCTGAATTCCCAATACTCCCTGAGACTAGGAAAGACTTGGCTTGTTGGATGGACAACATGCCTTTGCCTTTGCAAACTATGGGAATCAAGCAAGTCTGCACTAGGGGTGGGTAGCTAGGACCCAATGAGGCAGTGAGGGCTGTTGTATCATGGCATACAGGGCGCTTGGCACAGCTGCAGGGCTATTAGCAGACCAGCCAGGCCAACCAAGGCTCGCAGGAGGCACTGACTCATGGAGCTGTGGAATACGCCAGACTGGGCTCAGGTGACCTTGGTGGAAATGGGAGGACACCTCAGAGGAAGAACATCTAGGTTTGGCAAGTGATTGACTACAGCGAATTAAATAGCAGCGATAATTACTACTTACCAGCATTTGCTACGTGGGAGGTATTACATAAAAGAATTACTGTTTATATAAGCATCTGGCAAGAGGGGAGCATGTGCTCCTCATCCGATGCGGTTTTCTTAAAATCACAGAACCACCTCTGTGACTGCACGGCATGAGCTTCACAATTTGATAGATTTCGGTGGTACTTTTAGTAGAAAATTGACTTTGAGTTATTATTAAACATATTCATGTACTCTGTATGACTATCAAACATAATCAACCATTAGCAACTCATACTGGATACTAAGAACTAGTATTTAGCTAGTCGTAAAAATGTAAAAACATAGCAAGAGTGAGCATTCCTGAGAGTCAAGGAAATGCCAGCTTAGGGGAAATGTTCACCACACGGGGGTCGTCACATCGTGCAGTGCTTTGAGAACTCCACCCTTCTCAACCCAGTCAACCTCCGTAAAGTTGTGGCTAGAAATCACTATACTTTCTTCTAAGCAAGGGCTTTAACTGAGTCCTTCCTTTAAGGCAGGTGTGCTGGTCTGCGGCAGCTTGCTGGTATAGTCCCAGTCTGGCTTATGAACTCTGTAGCTTGTGCAAAACTCAGGCACAATTTCCCAGATCTTCTTAATATTAGCCATAAGAACCAGTTGTCGGTTCCTCTGTACCCATGTGAAATCTGTATGTTGAAGCCCAATGATTGAAGTGAGGTTAGAATGTGGGGCTTTGGGAGGGTAGTTAGGTTGGAAAGAGGCTATGAGGTCTCGTGACGAAGTTCTTCCCTAGAAGGCATACCAGAACTTACCCCCTCTTCTTCCCATTTGTTCCTTCTCCTTTCCTTCTTGTTCATCTGCCCCTTCTGCCCTGTCAGAGCACAGAAAAGGTACTGTCCCCAGCCTACAACACAACCGTCACTGTGTTGTCAGATGCCCAGCCTCTGGGACTATAAGAAAGTGTAATGGATGATGTTTATGTCCCTCAGGCATATTTTACCATAGAGGAACAAGCTGTGTAACATAGAACTTAAGTTACATGGAACCCTTAAGGTGCATCTGGTCCTTTGCTGGATTTCTCTGTGCTCTATCTCATCACTCCTCAAAATAATGGTAAAAACCACCTTTTTATTCTCCGATTAAAAAAATCTGCGGTTCTGGTTGAGATGGTGCTGAAGGATCAGCTGGGATTATCAAGAAACCAGAAACACTAAAGTAAAACCTTTGCTTTACTGGGACAAATGATGCTGGTCAGTAGGAACTGAGAAATTAGCTGTGATTGAGAAGAGGCCAACATCACTGAGGTGAAATTTCTGTGAAGTGCCGTTTTGGGTCAAGACACAGAAGCAGTGTTCTAGAGGTGGCCAAGGCTGTACCTCATGCTGGCAGCCAAACGTGATAATGTGTAAGAGTCTCCCAAATTGTAATGGCTTTGAAAGCATGAAGGCGTCAAGGAGAGTAACTAAGACTTGGCACAGCGAGAGGCCAAGCGAGGCCAAGAAGCCTTTGGTGAAAGCTCAGCCTCAGTTGCAGTCGGAAGCCCAGAATTGAAGAAGTCATAGAGAAAAGTTGAGGCTTTACACTATGTAGTAGGATCAGAGTCTCCCCGAGACAGCCTAAGAGAGGCTGTCAGAGAAGGTGCAGTCAGCAATTTGGAGATGTCAGTGCCAAGGACAGTAGCAGTTGAGATGTGGAGCTGGCCTGTGCCTATGAGACGAGCCATGTGTGTAGCCAGCACTGGAGCCGAGGAAAATAGTGTGAAGGAACCAAGAATAAGAATATAGAAATGTAGATTCCAGAAATAAGAATATATAAATAAAGAAATACAAAGTTGTAAACCTAGGAGAATGAGGGTAGCTGTCAGCAGCGTTCTCAGCAGCTCAAGGATTAACCATTAACAGTGGTTACTTTGCTTTACAACTGGCTGCTCTGTTTACAAGACTGAAGCTTCCCTCTGCAAACTGAGGGTCAACTCTGCAAACTGAGAGTTAGACCTATGATCACACCCCAGCCACCTGTGACCAACAATGGAGCTGAGTTAACCTTTAGAGGGTGGGATGTACATGATTTTAGGTTAAGCATTGTCCCTGCTACGTGAAACTGGCAGCATTATGGGGAATGCAGAGCTTGATAAATACTATCAGGAGTACCATGGAAAACAATGGACTAAATACAAACACTAGTCTAAACTCTAAATTAATGGAAATTGTAAGAAAGGCAATTTGTATCTGAGTTTTACCTCAAGATTGTAAAAATTCTTTTGATCATGCCTAATGCTTGTTGCTTCTTGCTGTAAAAAGGGGGAGTTCAGAAACTCTCCTTTGGCTGTGGTCTTAGCTAGCTGATAAGATTTTAGTGCCCCATGGAGATTTTTTTAAAAAAAATTTTCTGGAATAAAGTTTGCTTCTGGTTTAATAGACTTTGGTGTTCTGTCCCCCATCTTTGCATGACCCCCTCCCCCCATGGACCCAACAAGTGAAGCAGACTTTCTTTTAGGCCACCAACCAACTCCCAAATCATGACATTTAGACTGACTTTTAGTTATGTATGATCAGTCTTAACTTATGCTTGTCCCACTAGCTCTTACAACTTACATTAACCTGTTTCTCTTC